>NC_139707.1:8040529-8130557 GCF_964188405.1 Protomyctophum parallelum | reverse complement strand
GCGACGCGCGCTATTTGGGGAAACCCGACGCCTTGTCTGTTCGGTCCCTCTGCTGTCACCGGGGGGGCACTGCTGTCAGTGTCAGCCATGCACTGTGTGTGTGCGCGCACACATGCACGCACACACACACACACACACACACACACACACACACACACACAGGACCCCATAATGGATGATCTAGAATGCACAGAGGCGCACGATGACCTTCAACAGACACAATATCACCCGTCTGCCTGTGGCTTGCCGATTGTCATCACGGCGATTATCTGCTACATGCGAAACACACGCACTCCCACTTAACCCATTCTGACCGGGCACCCATTTTGGTGTCGGCATCATGTTATGCTTTAGCTATTGAAAAATAGCAGATCTACAAGCTCATATCGCGCCACCGAGTGGCGCGATACGAGCTTGTAGGTCTGCTATTTTTGAAAAAATCGAAGAACGACTGACATTTTTAGAATCTGATCTCAGGTCAGAATGGGTTCGTCAGACCAGTGTGTGTCCGGCGGAAACCTCGTATGAATCTGATCTCAGGTCAGAATGGGTTAAACGCCTTTGGTCTCAGCAGAGGGTATACATGCTTTCAGAATTGTCATCGAGAAGTGATTCATGGGGGAATAATGCTGAGTGTGTCTGTCTGACCAGGCATGCAGACACAAAGTATTTATGCTGACTCCCCGCGATGGAAACGGTTTTCTTACACGGGGGCAGTCCACTTGAGTCCCCCCCCCCCCCCCCCCCCCCCCGAGTGTCATGTTGTTATCGACATGTGTGCACGACAGTGGTAGAAACGCTGCACAAACATGACTCTGCTGGTCACGGGTTCACTCACAAGGCATCGCCGATGCAACGCCGTTGTAGTCGTACAAGTATAACAGCTGGTTTAACCAATTTAGATGTTTCTATATCAGTGGTTATCAAACTATTTCATGTCAAGGACCCCAGAAACTATATGTTAGTTAGTTTATTTATCTCAGTCATTTACAATACAGTTGAACATTCAGAATGAGGGTTACAGAATTACAGTTTGACTGAAAAGGTTTGGGCTGAAGCCGAAGCTTATTATTATGCCCACCTTATTAATGATTCAAATAATAAAAGGGAAAAAAAGAAGAGAAAAAAAAACGAAAACAAGAACAGTAGCAATGGGAAAAACTGATTCTCTATAGTGCTGTGCTTCTTATATATCAATGATAAACAGAAAATACATATTTGGCTTATATGCCTTATACAAGTTACGCCCACATACATTTAGCTTTTTAAAATCGTGCTTATATATTATATATTTTATTGTTTACTTTTACTGCATATGTGTTTGTATATTTGTGTTTGAAGTGGTTACTTCAAATAATTTATATTATTTATATATTATTTTTATTTATATAATTTTGTAATATCTACTGCCTATGCATACTGTATATAATTAAAGTGATTTTATATATTTGTCAATTATCATAGCTTTATATGATCTTTTAAATGTTCTTATGGAGTTACATTATTTTAGTTCTGTATTGAGTTCGTTCCACAGATTCACCCCAATGGCAGATAGACATCTCTCTTTTGTGTTAGTCCTTGAGATTTATTTTTCTTCACAAAGTTACTGAAAAAATTACAGAATTTTGGTTAATTCGTGAAAAGTTAAACTATTTTTGGGGGGATGTTTTTAGAAAATGTTTTTAAATAATAATAATAATTTAAAAAAAAACTTTATGAAACTAAACTTTCCCACTGTTTGGGAAAACAAACAGTGGGTCGGGACCCATTTGTGGGTCACGGTGGTAGGTTGTTCTGGGTCACCTTAGTTTTTGTTTCCTACATTTATTTGGCTTTTGAGGGGCGCTACCCCCTCCAGAAAAAAAGATTTGATTGGCTGAGTGAGCACGGAATGTGATGTATGATCACATCACAAAGGTGTGATTTTTTATTATTATTAGTTGAAAACATTTTCAAGAAACATTCCCAAAAGGTCATGAATTAAAAACAAATTTGATTTCTTTTCAGCAATTTCATTGAGAAATAAAATAAAAATCTAAGACATACCATAGTCTATTATAATTAAGCAATTAGAACAATTGAAGTGGTGAAAATAAAATAGCCGATCTACAAGCTCACAACACGGCGCGAAGAGCTTGTAGATTGGCTATTTTCACTAGTTTGGTCCCGAGTGAATATCTCATATCTGTTTTTGGGCCATGGGCTAAGACGTTTGTGAACCACCGATATTCTAGTGGACAATGGACATGTTGGGGGGGGGGGGGGGGGGGTCATTCCTCGAGTCTCACCCCAGCTCGTGTCAATCAGATTACAGCCACCGTTGTTGCATCCGCCACCTGGTCTTCCGCTAATTAAATGACATGCTGGGGAGTGGCAGCGACCGGACCCCCCCCCCTGACCCACCAAGGGCTTGGGCTGGCGCCCGCCAGGGTTAACCCATTCTGACCTGAGATCAGATTCATACGAGGTTTCCGCCGGACACACACTGGTCTGATGAACCCATTCTGACCTGAGATCAGATTCTAAAAATGTCAGTCGCTCTTCTATTTTTCAAAAATAGCAGACCTACAAGCTCGTATCGCGCCACTCGGTGGCGCGATATGAGCTTGTAGATCTGCTATTTTTAAATAGCTAAAGCATAACATGATGCTGACACCAAAATGGGTACCCGTTCAGAATGGGTTAAAAGAGCCCTGTGTGCGTGTGTGTGTGTGCATGTGTGCGCGTGTCCGAGCACACGTGCGTGCGTGGTTATACAAAAGAAAATGTGTCATCTCAAAATGTGTGTGCAGCGCACTGTATGCGTTTGTGTTTAAATGTAATTAATTTCTTCCAATGTGTGCTGTGATTTTGCTCACGGACATGTGCTGCTGCAGGTCAGTGCACATTATGTGCGCAGTATAGAATGAACATGAAGGTAGTGGTACGTATGTGTGTGTGTGTGTGTGTGTGTGTGTGTGGGTTTGGGGGGGGGTTAAGGCATGGTTGGGGATCTGCCAGGACATTCTCCCCCCCCCCCCCCCCCCCCCCCCCCAATGGGACTGGCACCACCGCACCCCGGGAGGTTCCAGGAGGCATTAGGGACAAAGGGTGCGTGTAAGCTTGTAATCGTCGCACAAATGAAGACAACATGTGCACGAATAAAAAAAGGCACAGATGGAGAGCGTGTGAATGTGTGTGTGCATGTGAGGCACATGTCCCACAGTCACGCGCCCGATGGCATGGCTCCCAGGGGCCACGCAATGACGTGCCGTGCAGTGCCATGCCATACCATACCAAACTCCACAATGACACTTTCATTGTCTTCCACCGTTTTACTAGTCAGTTTTACATTTGGCGTGTGCAAGTGTGAACTTGAAGAGACCTGACCCTTCTGTGGCCTTACAGGACGTACGCCCGGGCTAGGATGGGCGCAGGAACCTGTTCGTGGCGGGTGGCCCCTCTGTGGTTTTTATTAGGGGTGCTGCTGGTAAGTGAGAAATACCGGCATTGTCCCGTGCGCTTAATCACACGGAATGTCAATTGTCCTGGCGACGCACGCCTCTTGCTTGCACGTCGGTCACGTCCACGGCGGTCCTTGACCCCTGAGGTAACTTCTAAACGTATTTCAGAGAGAATGTTATCAAGGTTATCGGGCCAATTTGTGCCAAAGCACTTCCATTTATAGTTTTTATATATCTCTTTGAGAAAGAGAGACAAGGGAGAGTTAAAGGACAACTTTAGTTTTTTTCAACCAAGGTTCATGTTTTAGGTGGTCATTAGAGAAAGTAAAAGATGAGTCTTAATTTATTTTTCATTTGCTGCTTTCTTTTGTTTTAGGGATTTTAGCTCTTTTTGACAGGGGGGCGGGGGCATTCGAGCATGGGGCTAAATATGTACTTTTTTTACATAATTTTACGGTGAATTCTTTTTTCATGGTTTACTATAGTCCTAATAAACGGAAATTAGGAAATTACATCTGGCAACAGCAGATCACAGGATCTACTGAATGTGAAGGTAGCCTACTGGGGGAAGGCTTATACTGTGTGTATAGGCTCAATATGTCAGTTTGTCACATTCAATAGATCCTGTGATCTTTTGTGGTCTGATGTAATTTCTTGGGGTTTATTAGGACTATAGTAAATAACAAAATAATAAATCGCCATAATATTTTGTAAAACAATACATATTTAGCCCCATGCTCGAATGCCCCCGCCCCCCTGTCAAAAACTGCAAAAATCCCCAAAACGAAAGAAAGCAGCAAATGAAAGAAAATTAACACTCACCTTTTAGTTTCTCTAATAACAACCTAAAACATGAACCTTGGTTGAAAAAAAACTAAAGTTGTCCTTTAAGCTGGATTTGGACTTAGTTGCGTGCCGATGTTATGCATTAAAATAGGCGATATTCTATTTTTGGCGCACAAAGCATATCCAAATAAACCCTACAGATAATATATAGATCGTATATTATAGTTGGAGGACTGGGTCCATGAAGGGCTCTATATTTCCCCCCCCCCCTCTCCTTTTGTCCATCTATAACAAATCTGTTCGCACAACTTCGCAGACAAATAGCTCTACGAGTTGTACACGCTCACGATGCGTTGCAAAGCATTGTGAGCTTATTATAAAGCGGCTATTTTCTCTTGTGCTTATTTTCTTCTTACTTCTTTATTTCTGCAGAATATTTGCACATTCGAATAGAGATGCTACGGTTCATAGCAGTTATGTATGCCTAACACTGGTGGAAGGAAGCCAGGGACAGTCAGTCACGACTGAATTACGCGAAAAGCTCTTTTGGTAACGATTTTGTTGGTTTAATTGAAAACTGTCTGGAATCATTGTGTTCTTGCCAAACGTGGCTGCTAGAGCTTATACACACGTATCGGCAGCCACAGAATGAAAACGTACAGCATTTTGCTGTTGACTGGTCCCCACCTACTTAAAAACAGGCAACTCTTGAAGAGACCACTCTGTGACAACCTGACGATATAACTGAAGACACATGCAACGGCCAGAACAACTCCCACTATCACAATGCTCTGCACACAGAGCCTGAAAGCACCAAACCCAAAAAAAACAATAAATTGTCCTACACCCAGACTCACTCCTCGTGTAATTGTTCCCGTGCCAAACAGGCCCAAATTTGGACATTTTTTATAAACTCCCTTTTAACAAAGTAGACGCGGGGCGGCGCCCCCCGGTTATGTCATTCCCCCAGCCCACATCAGACGGCGTCCATTCAAGTCCATTAAAACTGGAGCAGAGAATGGAAAAGCCATTATCTTTGTGGGTTAAAAGAAAAACAAACCGTCCCCCCACAATGTGAAATAAACCAATCAATTCCAAATCACAGAATTAGAGAGATATATATCGGTTTAGCAGATACATTTGGCTATTATTTGACTTTTTCAATGTCATAACATTGTTACAGTAATTGGCCAGACTAGAGACTAGGACTCTCTCCTAAATCAAAGCATGCCATCCGTCCGTCGCCCAGTCGAGCTCCACACACACCATCGTAAGACACATGCGAGCCTAACATGAAACCAACGGGTCCCTTGGGTTTCATATTACGCTCTCAAGAGTAAAGTTATTGTTAAAACATCTGCATTACTTAATCTACAAGAAGTCTACACAATTAGAGGATGTAAGAAGGATTGTTATTTTTTTATTTTTTTTATTTTTTATCCCACGATTTTGTAACCCATTTTTCACCCCTGTGTCAATCATCTAATGTGATCCTGGGCTCTACACACCCTCCGCCAACCTGGGGAGAGCAACAGACTTGAACTCATGCTTCCTTCATGCTTGAGTGTCCAAGTTGCTCCTTTACACCTGACAGGGGGGAGTTTCCCTGGTTGGACGTAGCGCGTGGAAGGAACACGTTATTCCAACCAGTTCCTTTCCCCTCCATCAGGCGCCCCGGCTGGCCAGGGGGAGGCAGTTTAGAGACCAGGATTACTGCATGTTTTTGTGAGGGTATCTACCCTAGGGGACACGGGGAGAACATGCAAACTCCACACAGAAAGGCCCTTTCGCCAACCCCGCCTTCGGGTATGGGCACTGATGACGCAGAGGAGGAAACACGCCGCCAGCACCCACAGTGCCCCGAGCGGGAATCGAACCCAGGACCTTCTAGCTGTGAGGCGACAGCACTACCAACTGTGCCACCGTGCCCCCAAAGGAGGATTGTTATTTTGATCAACATTTTGCAATGTTATCTCTCCGATGGTATACCAACATCAATACAGCATGGAATCGAGGACAAAACGACAACAAAATATTCTATCTCTAGTCTTGAGGTCTGAGAGGGTCTAGATCTAATTCAATGGTCGTCCGTGGCTCAAATGCCAATTGAATAGTGGGCCTTTACATGAAAATGGTTAAAACCCATTTTGGGCGGGAACCCCTTTTGGTGTTCGCATTATGTTATGCCTTAGCTATTGAAAAATAGCAGATGTACAAGCTCATAGCGCGCCACCGAGTGGCGTGCTACGAGCTTGTAGGTCTAACCCTAACGACTGACATAGAAACATAGCTTTTCCAGAAAACTATCATTTTCAAACAGAGGTTTTTAGAATCTGATCTCAGGTCAAAATGGGTTAAAAACCACTGGACTAGAATGAACGAGCCCGTCTCCTCTCACCTGATGACCGAGTCGGTGCGGTTGCAGCCGGGGATGGACGAGGCCTTCTCCCCCGGCGATCCCAGGATCTGCAGGGTGATGTTGATGTCCACCTCCGTGGAATGCTTGATGGAGAACTCCATCACCTCGGCTGGTATGAGGGGGGTCTCGCCCTGGGGGTCGTCCGCCAACAGATACCCTGAAAGACACAGAGAAGCACCTTTCAAACTAAAGGCGCTAGAGAGTGCCAGCAGAAATGGCACATTTTACCCTTCCATTCCCCCCCTAAACCGGGAGGCATAATCTTCCGTTCTTACCTCACGCTGGTCACGCTAAAGTCCCTCTAGAAGCGTTTATATTCCAAACGAGAAGCATGAAGTCAGAAATGAAGACAGAACATTGTCCTTTTCATCAAAACCATGGAGAGCTCCCTATATTAGGAGCTACGAGGCATTATTTTGGAGCCGTAATACAAGGAAGTGAACGGCAGCGAGAAACACAAGGAGTACGGTGCAAAACATTTAAATAACTGGATGAAAGTCTGCTCTGGTCATTATACGTGAAGATACTGCAGTGGGAAAAGTCATCACACTTCATCATCATCAAGAGGTTCCAACTGCCAGGCCCGTCCCCACAACAAATTCCTCTCACAAACACACCACAACAGATCAGCCCCCCGGCCTAAATATACAATAGCTCCAGTTGGTGCTCCACATAACTGCTCCTATGTGCAGTCAGTGGGAGGTCTCACTCCATGTTAGCCGGAGGTAATTGAACGGAACGTTTACAGAGATTGGCTGCTAACATAAATAAACAGATGTAAAAATAAAAGTGATACGGAAATATGATTCCTGCGGACTCTTTTGATGCAATTACAGATGTTCTAACTGCCAGATGGGTGAGTGACCTGCAAACCACCTCATGAAACCAAATAAGGAGTTAAATTATCATTAGACATCTGCATTACTTAAGTTAATTGCCTGTTATACCCTAATTTTGGTAACAACATCAATACAGCATGGAATTGTGGACACAATACTATCCGACGACAACAAACTATTCTACGTTTTGGGTCTGAAGAGGCTAAATCTCATCAAATAGTGGTCCCTTACTCAACTGCAGAATAAATACTGGGCCTTGAGGTGAAAAGGGTTGAAAACCTGCTCTAGTCGAGTGTGTAGGTAGAAGTCCAGTGTACCTGAGACCAATAGAAGCCAGTGGATGTCTTCATAAAGGTCTAATGTGTGGAAGAAGTCCAGTGTACCTGAGACCAATAGAAGCCAGTGGATGTCTTCATAAAGGTCTAATGTGTGGAAGAAGTCCAGTGTACCTGAGACCAATAGAAGCCAGTGGATGTCTTCATAAAGGTCTAATGTGTGGAAGAAGTCCAGTGTACCTGAGACCAATAGAAGCCAGTGGATGTCTTCATAAAGGTCGTCCAGGACCTTGCGGTCCACTGAGGCGAGGTCCGAGGAGGCCATGAGATGCTGCTGAGTCCTCTGGAGCTGTCCGTGGAGCCGGTTCACCCTGTCCTCCAGCAAACTGCACAGGACAACAACACACAACACGTTTAGGCCATTTTGACATTGACTTCAACTAGAAATGCATTCTGTCTGCGGTGCCAACTTGTGCCTTGTACTGCTACTAACTAATGTCTATTACAACTGCTGTTCTAAATCCTTTAGACCTGTTATTGACCATATATTAACCTTGAAATGCACCATTGCTACGTCACCATCAACAGCCAATATAAAGGGGCCACCATTGTTACCCCGACATACATACATACATACATGCATACATACATACAGATTGGGAGGCACTTCGAAGGGACACACACAGATACCATAGGAGACTTAAATTAATAGACTTTTTCAAAAACACACAGACAGACTGACATACACCTTTTGTCCTGCCCTCCACCTGGGAGCCTAAACTCTCCCAGGTGGACGGCAGGATACGAGACCTCATACAGCTAGATAACCATACACTTAATCAGTACCACCCATCACCAGACAGACCTGACAACCTGACCACAGACGAACGGAACAGCATCACAACAATGCGGAACAACACACAAAACCCGCTGATAAAGGCTCAAAAATAGTAATTTTAGATCATTTCCAATACACATATGAAGCCAACAGACAACTATCCAACACAAGATACTACACTCACATAGCAGCCAGCATACCGCCACAGACTCAGATCAAACTCAGACAAATCATTAGAACACTTTATCACCAAAACTACATCACCTCCAAACAACGCGATTTCCTCTATGGCCAGGGTTGGGAAGTAACGGATTACATGTAATCCGTTACTGTAATCAGAGTAAAAAAAAAAACGTAACTGTAACGTCTTAGAGTACATTTTAAAATGTGTAATCTGGATTACAGTAACGGGGGTGTTGTAACGGGGGTTACATGAGGATTACATTCTCCCCTTCCCCTCATTTACAAACAAGTTATAAATTATTATAACACCAAACGGAATGGATTGGAGTTGAGCGCAGCGCGCACCTCACAGTGGAGGCTGCTGCTGCGTCAATTTGCGAGAGAAATAAGCAACTATAAAAGGCCACACGAGCACTTCAAAGCTATATATATCGTCCATTAAACAATGTGCATATTTATATATGTTGGCTATTTGAAAATAGACGATCTACAAGCTCACAACCGTTCTACCATTATTTACAAGCAACTTCAGAAAGATAAGCCCAATGTGGCTTATAATAATCAGACCAGGCAACACTGCAGAGATACTAGATAGGAGAGCATTTATGATATATTGGATTGGGGATAAATAATGGGTAGCGCAGTCTTCTCTTTTAGGTGAAATACAATGAGGCTTTTTATTTAAAGAGTAGCCTACGGGGGATATAAATATAATTGTATAGGGCTGAGTTCTTTGTAGACTATATAAATGAGTCTTTACTGTCTAGTCAATGTTTTAAACTCATGCCATGTCTATCTAAATGAGTGTCAGCCAGGAATGTCAAAAATAGTTTTTATTTGCCACTTTGACCACACATGGATGGAGTTGTTGGTTGTCAAAGTTGTTGGTTGTCAAAGTTGTTGGTTGTCAAAGTTGTTGGTTGTTGTCAATCAAACAATCAAAATGGTTCTGTAGGTCAAGATGCATTTTTCTTATGATCTGTTATAAGTTGACACAATGACTCTACAGTAATGTAAGTGTTCAGAGGTCAAATTCTTAACAATTAAATTACCTTAACCATATTTCAGTTAATTTCATAGGCTCAACATTCTTGTCTATCAATGGTAAAACTTGTATTATCTAATTAAATTGAGTTTTACTTAAAAGTAATCCAAAAGTAACTTGCAGTTACTTTTTAAATGGAGTAATCAGTAACTGTAGGGGATTCCTTTTTAAAAGTAACCCTCCCAACCCTGTCTATGGCCCCGATAACCCCAGACCTAGGATATTCTATCTACTACCCAAAATCCACAAGGATCCACAGACTTGGACTATTCCCTTCGAGGTGCCTCCCGGCAGACCCATAGTGTCAGACTGCAGCAGTGAGTCCTACCACAATACATAGACCACTTCCTCAACCCCCTCTCCACCATACACGCCAGCTATTTAAGAGACACATATGATTTCTTGGAAAAGATCAAGCCCATAGCCGTGCCACCACACATACATACATACATTTTCACCATAGACATTGACAGGCTTTACACTAACATACATACAGCCACTGGTTTACAGGCAGTTAGAAATCTTTTCCAGACACACCCGGACAACACTAGACCAGACAATGCCATTTTACAACTCTTAGAACTCAGTCTCAATTGTAATGACTTCACATTTAATAACAAACACTATTTACAGATAGAGGGCACGGCTATGGGCAAGAAATTTGCACCCGCTTATGCTAACATATACATGAGTGAGTGTGAGAGAGAGGCCTTGGCAAAGTGTCCACTACAACCGACAATGTATTTCAGATTTTTAGATGACATCATAGGGCTCTGGCCACACACCTTACAACAGTTTGATACATTTCTACAGATTTTGAACACACACCATGCTTCCATAACCATCAAACACATAATTCATCCAATAGAGATCAACTTCCTGGACACCACGGTATTTTTTCATACAATAATAGATCATACACATAAACGATTACTGACAAAAATATATTTTAAGGACACAGACACACACGCACTACTCCATAAACACAGCTACCACCCAAAGCACACCTTTGCAGGAATCATTAAATCACAAATCATTCGGTTTTTCAGGATTTCATCCAATAGGGAACATTTCAATCAGGCCACACACACACTCTTCACAGTCCTCCTAAGGAGAGGTTACAGCAAAAGATTTTTGCGTACCATCAGGAGCAATGCCCTGGCCTCTCTCTCCCCCACCCAGCCACTCTCCACAAACACTCTGCCTCCCACCCCTAACCCTCTCACCCCCAATTCTAACCCTAACCTCAACCCTAGCTTTCCTCCCCAGCCACCTGAGAGCATGCACCCGGATCAGAGGCCTCTCTCTAGCGCAGGGACAGGGGCGGACCTGGACGGGGCCCCCACATTACCCTCTCCTCTAGGTCTTCCATCCTCCAACTCTTCTTCTCCCACCATCCAGGCCATCGGCTCCTCTACCATTACAACACTACTCCCATTCATAACCACATTTTCACATACACTCCAACCACTACACCACAAGTTTAAACAGAATTTCACCACCACACAACAATCCTACCCCCCATTACAAACACATCAGGTCATTTCTGCACTCGGAAGGAATAGGAACCTGGGAGAAAAAAAAAATCAAAGTTTTCCACTTTACCTCCCAAGCCCCCACATCCACATACACTCCATTTCAAACCCCGCAAATTCATCAACAACCCCCATAGTCACACTTCCTCCCCCATCACGGATCCCCTGTCTCTGACCACCCCCAATATAGTCAGAAAGAATCAACAAGGCCTGCTGGAATTGACTGTAGGCCTACCCCATGGGAAGAACGGATGGAGGATGCAGAGGTGTGATTTCAGAAAGAAATAGGCGGTGAAAAATAAGTTAATGTGGCATATAGCCCCATTTCTAAAAGAGCAAAAATAGTGGATCTACAAGCGTTATATTGGTGGTCAAAAGGTTGATGTGTGTGATGCGAACTTAGATACACAAAAAACATGAGCGAACAACCCCAATTAAGAAATACACTCCTTTCCTAATTATTTTTTATTTATTTTATTTGTGTATTCAAAACAATGCACTTTGTTTGAACAATTACACTTTTTACACACACACACACACACACACACACACACACACACACACACACACACACACACACACACACACACACACACACACACACACACACACACACACACACACACACAGCCTCATTGATTGATTGATTGATTGATTGATTGAACATTGTATCAACAGTTTGTATATATATTGAATTTTTATTTCATTTAGAGGACAGCCCCTTGAGATGCATCATCTCGTTTTAGGGCACAACACAATGAATACAGTACATAGACAAAACAATACATTAAACATGTCGACACAGAACAATACACTTACAACAACAAAACATAGATGCTCTCCAAACCACTCAAACACTACATCAAGACCAGAAGCAACTGCACTGAAACACCTAACAAAATATTAATAATAGTGATAATAATGAAAATAATAAAAAATAAAGATAAAGCTAAAAAGAATAATCAAGCATTAAAATACACACCTCTCTCCAAAAATCAAAAACAAGTACAAATGGGTTTCAGGTATACAAGCAAAGAAGCCTTGAAAATGTTAAATGATGTAATTGATCTCAAAGAAACAGACAAGTTGTTCCAACCTGATGAAGCTTTAAACTGAAAAGCACGTCTCCCAATTTCATTAGATGTTGTGGGTACAGAAAAATAAAGTTGTTGACTGAGTATGTCTAAGGGGGTATACTATAGTACCGTATGTATACAGTATAGCAAAGACTAACTTTTCTTACAGGGGCTAGTTTAGAATTGCAGACGGTTTTGAAGGAGTCTAGGGATTCACATGTCTTAATGGCTGTTGGTAGGGCGTTCCACATTTTAGTGGCATAGGAGCGAAATGAGTTTAACCCCTTGTTTGAGCCGAATCTGGGTTGAACGTGGTTGATGGTACTCCCTGACCATGGACTTCGTTGACATTAATTTGTTGACAGTAAGGATGCATTTTGACAAGTACATGGGTATCTTAGTAGCGGATCTTGAAGATCAGGCCCATTGCAAGTTGCTGTACTCTGTTGTCAACCCTAAAGCCATTCCAAATGAGCGGGGGTAAGGTGGGTTCTGGGAGTTAGGCCAAGTTATTTAGCCTGGCCAGTTTGATTTGGGATGTCTGGAGCCTTGTTTTAAGGTACTGCCTGTGGCAGGAACACAGCTGAAGTAGAAAAGATGCATGATTCAATAAATTAAACAGTAACTTTGGAAGGTACATTGACTTCCCTTTCAAAACATTCCACAAACTTTCACATATTTAAACTCTGTTTATGAACCTTTTTTTATATTTTCCTTCCAACTACCTTTCTAAGTACAAGCTTATGAAGGGCATACACACACACACACACACACACACACACACACACACACACACACACACACACACACACACACACACACACACACACACACACACACACACACACACACACACACACACACACACACACACACACACACACACACACACACACACACACACACACAATAGAATAGACTTTATTTGCCATTTGCACAAATGCATATGAAACCTTGGAGCTCAGCTACCAGGGTCAGCATTTAAAAAGAGACAGAATACACAGACAAAACATGAAAATATACATCCTACATATATCCTACCATACTCTTTGAAAAGCAAATATAATTAATAGGTTTTCATAGTCAAATGTATGTATTTAGTCTGGAAATAATAGTGCAATTCAGACCAACATCTATCTAAACATCTCAATCACATCCCTTCCTCATCTAAAATGTAAATTGTCCTACACGGTTTAGCCAATGACGGAAGACCAACAACGATCTGCCCCAACAAACCACAGTGAGACAAGCCCTGTTCTCCACCAGAAACGTTAGACAAGCTGGCGGATTATATGGTACACCTCAAAAGACACTAGAAAATAAAACGCGGCCTGGGCCGTGGCTCAGCGGTAACAGGCACCTTGGCCGGTAGTCCGAGTCTGGCCACGGGTTCGATGGCCTCCCGATCCCGACGGCCTTTACTGCATGTCACTCCCCCATCTCCCTCCCCCATTTCCTGTCAGCCTACTGTCTGTCCCTCTATAAAAATATATAAAATAAAGGCGAAAGCTGCAAAAAAAACATTTAAAAAACGAAAGGAAAGAAAACGCACACGCAGGCTAAAACACCTACAACAGCACCAAGACCAGCAGACGAATTCTGACCTGATGTCTGGCCTTTCATGACATTTTCTTGGGTGACGATCTCCCGGGAGGTGATGGTGTGGAGTTGGGAGAAGTCGGCTGGCTCATCGTCCGTGCTTCTCCTTCTCCTGCTGTTGCAGTTCATGAAGTTGCTGCAGGTGGAGACCTCGCACAGGCGCGTGATGCAGTGCAGGTAGTAGGTGGAGACGGTCTCGTTCTCCTGCTCCATGAAGCGGAAAGCCGGGAAGGAGAAGCGGGCGCTCTGGCTGACGCCATTCTGGATCATGGTGGTGAGCTGGTCAACGTCGCAGGGTACAAACAGGTTGAAGTTGCTGGAGTTGGAGTTGGTAGGAAGTGGAGAGATTGAGGCGTAGCACTGGTCCAGAAGTACGTTGTACTGGGTTGTCAAGTTGGTGGCTTTCACCTCTACGTAGACCATGGTCCTCAGCTCGATTCCATTCTGTGGCATCACCAGGGGCGTTGTGTAGGTACTATCGCTGAACAGCTGCATGCGCAGGGTGCTGATGAAGCTGCCATTGTTGTCCTTCAATGCAATAGAGGAGGCTGACACATCAACCTGGGTGTTGTTGATCAGGTACTCTAAGGGGTAGGTGCAGGAATAATAGTACTTCATCTCAGCATTGTAGGTGATTGTCCCTGTGGTGGGATCGGAGGCTCGCACAACGCCACTGACGTTGACTGTCTGGATGTTGGAGAAGTCTGAGAACACTCCTGTGCCGGCAGCGCTGGTGGTCCTGAAGACACTTCCACAGGCATGGGTCTTGTTCAAGGGGAAGTTGAAACGCACCACGGGTGGAGATGCAGACAAATCCAGGGTTCCCTTGCAGTCTGGGTCCGACTTATGGTTCACGATCATCAGCGTTTCGTTGTAGCCGGTGTAGACGATAGGGCAGGCTTGGATTGCCAGATTGATGGAGTCGGTGCCACATGTCACTGCGATGTCAGTGTATTCTGGACGCCTCGCTTCTCCTATTGTATTACAGTCACTCAGCGTCAGCTGACTACTTCTGCCTATGATGGTGGCGACGATTAGAAGAACGTGAAAATTCATCTTGGCTCTATGACGGTGTTCCGCGACCTGCGTCTGGAATCTCTGGATACCTTGTTTATATTAGGTCTGATGGCGATGGTGTGTGATAGGTGTTCAGATGTCTCTTTCACTGCCATTGGCTCAAAACAAGGTCAAATCACCTACTGTATAGCAATATGTTAATTGCATTGTCAAAGCAAGGTCAAAGCACCTACTGTATAGCAATATGTTAATTGCATTGTATTGTATTGTATTGTATGTATTGTATGTATTGTATTATGCCTTTTGTAATTACTGCAGCATTGAAAATGAAGGCTTGCCCTAATGCCCTCAATATATTTCTGGGAAAATAAATAAAAGGTTGAATGAAAGGCTGGCAGATTGTTGCCACATATAGGGAAACAACCTGAAATCCGAGCTCGTAGATCAGCTAATTTCACAGAATATAATGTTTGCCTTTAGGGACGCTACATCTCTTCTCTTTGTGTTCATACAGAATGCAAAACACAGAATGCAAAGCATTTCACAGAATATAATGTTTGCCTTCGGGACGTTACATCTCTTCTCTTTGTGTTCAGAATGAGAAACATAGCCTCTATGTCTATGACAACTGCTGTCATAGAGGCAATTTTCATTCCTTTGACACTCCAATCAAAACAGATTGTTATCTTCCTTTCTATTGGTTATGTACATTTCCCATTCGCACTGACACAGTTGATCATTGGGTAAATGATTGCATGTAAAATAAAATATCATGTACAATGAGCATTTGTACAAATAATAATAATGCCAGCATGATGGGTGATTGGAGTGAGGAACCTCCCTTCAATCGAAGATGAATTGATGTTCACACTGTCAATTCCATCCCACGTGCAAATTGCAAAAACAAAAAACATGCACAGATTTTATGTAAAAATGGATCAAGAAGGATGGTGTCAGTATAGTCTGGGCCGTGCAAGAGGCGTCTGAGTACATGGTGGTGGGGCAGAAGGGGATTATATATATGTGTACTAGTCTGTAATGGATATTTTAGAATACCAAATAGACTGCCAACTATACTGTACTGTATGTATTTATTTGTCAATCTCATTCAATGCGAGGCAGACACTTCTGCAGCTGTCAATCTAACAATCTCACTATCGCTCAGTCAGCGAATGTGTATTTGGTGTAACTATTTGTGTGTCGTGTGTTATCTTTAGAATATATCCTTACATGGACATTTAGTATAGCATCTCTGTTAACAGTGGACTATAAGAAACGGACACTGGGAGATGATCAATGAACTAAACTCAACTAAACTATCTGAGAATAGGGTTGGGGAGGCTTGCGGAATAGGCACGGAGGCTTGATCTGTATGTGTTTCTTCTGCCTGATTCTTCATAATAAATTCAATACGTCGCCACTGAATGGACATTAATATTTTCCATCATAACTCTCAAAGAGTACACGTTGGTGATGTCACTGATCACATGACCGTAAAGTTCTAGAACATCCACACAACAACTCTAAGGTACAGTATATTAATAATGACATATACCGTAATTTCCGGACCATGAAGCACACCTGAATATGAGCCGCACCAGCTAAATTTAGGGGAAAAAACGAATGTGTACATACACAAGCCGCACTGGACTATAAGCCGCAGGTGGACGTGGAGATAGATTTAGAAGGTCCCCTATAGGGGTCGTTAGATGTAAAGATAGATAGATAGATAGATAGATAGATAGATAGATAGATAGATAGATAGATAGATAGATAGATAGATAGATAGATAGATAGATAGATAGATAGATAGATAGATAGATAGATAGATAGATAGATAGATAGATAGATAGATAGATAGATAGATAGATAATTTGTCTCGGTCATGGTTTATCCAACATTATTACATACAAGGAAAAGGGGTAAGGAAAGGAAAGGTACAATGTTTACCCAGGGTAACTGGACTAAGCTCAAGAACTTGTTTACAGCCAGGCCCTGCTCATAGAACATTTCATGGTAGGGGGTTCAATGCCTTGTCCAAGGGCACTTCAGCAGTGGTAATTGTAACGTGCCGGTCCGGGGATACGAACTAGCGACCTTTCCGATATCAAGACCGCTCCGCAAACCGTTCGGCCACCGCTGCCTCATGCCCTAATGCCCTAATGCCCTCAATATATTTCTGGGAAAATAAATAAAAGGTTGAATGAAAGCCTGGCAGATTGTTGCCACATATAGGGCAACAACCTGAAATCCGAGCTCGTAGATCAGCTAATAGGGTTGACATGATACGATTGACCTAAAAGGAAAGGGGCTGAACCCGAAGCTTATTATGCCCACCTTTTTGAAGTTTCAGTAATCTCATATAAGGAAACAAAGACTAAATAAAGAAATCCGTTTTCAACATTGCTGCATTTCTAGTGAAAAGAATTAAACAAAATCATGTAGAAAGAAAAAATTTAAATAATCAATCAAATCTGATCAAAAAAGCTGGTCAAAAAGCACTACTTCTACCACTTAGTGATAATGATAATTGTAACAATGATGATGATGTTACTAATAATAATAATTATTCACTTTTTTTCTTTTATAAACAACATACATAGCCTACATACATACATACATACATAAAAGCCACCCTTTTAAATACATACATACATACATATATTTTTACATATTCTGTTCATTTATCTGTAAAATAAATAAATGGTATCCAGGCCTTACTGTTAACTTTTACTCTTTTATGGTTTGAGGTTGTTTTATTAATGTTCATTTTTATATCCATTTTACCATTGGGTTTTAGAGGATAGTTTCGGACCATGGTTTAGGTATGCGGTCTAGTCTAACTTGGACTCAGGGGGGTGGACGCCTCTGCCTTGCATAGTCCCCAGTGAATAGGCAGTTCACTGGTAACCCTATTTTGGAATTATTTTTAAATATATGAAGGTATTGTGGGCTGGGCTTTTTACAAAAAAGCCCCCCTTTTAAATAAATACACACATACAGTACATACATACATGCCTACATACATTCATTTCAGAAGTTGAAGCAGTTTTTAAGGACCCACTTTTAGGCCAGTGCAACAGAGCATGCTTTTTTTAAACCCTACCCATTTTAACCAAATACATACATTACATACACATACATACATACATAGTAGTGGCGGATATCGCCAGGTACCTGGCGATGCGATTACACATCGTTTCCGAGGGTCACGATTCGATTAATCCCGATTAATCCTGATTAATTGGGCTATGTTACGATTCGATTAATCCCGATTAATCATGATTAATCACTCACTGTTAATCACTCAGTCACTGTGTGACTAATAAACAAAGTGCTTTCTAATGATTATGAATATATATATTGTTTCACAGTGCACGTTTTTAACTAAAATCTTTGCTTCTGGGGGGGGGTCCATAGAAGAAAATACTTTCAGATGGGTGTCCGTAAAAAAACATACATTATATAATCAATGTTTGACATTTGTGCATCGATGAATTATCGCCCATGATGGCATCGCGATTAATTGACTAATCGATTTTTTCCCCACCACTAAATTACATAGGGAAGCATTTTTGATGATACGACAAAATATATGGACAGTTGTACAGGTAGGCTACTCACAATTACCATGTTTTGGGGGCTGCTTGAAAAGTACCTGGTGCAGATCATTTTCGCAGAGCACATGCAGCAGCTACTTGACCCTCTGTGTGTGTGTGTGTGTGTGTGTGTGTGTGTGCGCGCACGCGTGTGTGTTGGGAGAGAGAGAGAGAGAGGGGGAGACGCGCTGCGCTCTGATCATGTTCAAGACGGATATCTCGTGTTGTCATTATAGTGTATTAAAAGTAAAGACGGTTGTATCCACACTCAAAATGCACACCTTCCCGGTCGGCCAACCCGGTAGCAACGCTCACCAACCCCTGATGAACTTAACCATTATTTCACTGATATAGTCTATGCAACGTCGCCCCGGAGGATCTACAGTATTTATGAATTGCAGCCTGGTTAAAAGCACTCGGAGAAATTAATTAATTAGAACCAATTAACCAAATGTTTCGGATGTTCGCTCGGAAATTCCTGCAAATGTTCGAGTCCTAAAAACAGGGCTAGGGTACAGCCTTAACATACATACATACATAGTGAGTAGTGGTATACAGTGGTCAGTGTGTGTGTGTGTGTGTGTGTGTGCGTGTGTGTGCACGTACGTGGTGAGCAGTGGTATGCAGTGGTCAGTGTGTGTGTGTGTGTGTGTGTGCACACGTACGTGGTGAGCAGTGGTATGCAGTGGTCAGCGGCCACGCGCCCCAACGAGCCGATGCTGGCCAGCTGGTCAGAGAACAGCTCCCGGTCGTCCTCCTGAAGCTCGTTGATCTCCTCCTCGTCGTGGGACGACACGCCGTTCGCTGACTGGACAGACACGCACACACACACGCACAGGGATAACGGGACGTTACGCACACACGCACGCACAGGGATAACGGGACGTTACGCACACACGCACGCACAGGGATAACGGGACGTTACGCACACACGCACGCACAGGGATAACGGGACGTTACGCACACACGCACGCACAGGGATAACGGGATGTTACGCACACACGCACGCACAGGGATAACGGGACGTTACGCACACACGCACGCACAGGGATAACGGGACGTTACGCACACACGCCATTTTGGAAAGAACTCGGACGGCTGGGCTCAATTCCCTAATTCCTTCACCAATGATACTAATGATTAAGGGCCAAAGGCTCTGCGGCTGCGCTCAGTGGAGTGGGCGGGGTCTATGGGCTGGAAACCAGGCTATACCAAGGCCATATGAAAGCAATGTCGCTGCTAATATACGTATATATATCAGGGGGGCAGTCAGACAGATATTTTGTGAAGCCTGAAACTCCTGAAAGTTCATATAATGGCCTGTTGTGGCGCTGTCACTGGACCCAAAAAAACCCATAGCCCCATAGAAGTCCATGTATTTGGGCCCAACTTCACCTAGACTGCATTACCTTAATAAACATGGTCATGAATACTTTCTGCTTCCAGTCACTAGTTTAAAGTCTCATTTCTAATGTCATAATATTCTTTTTGGAAAATTATGGTCCCATTTATAAAATAAATGACCATAAAGTCACGTATGTTCTGAGGGGCGTGGCTACCGTTACAGTCTATGATCGGGAGTCCCCACCCACTCGAGTCAAAATAAAAACCAACGGAGAAGAAGGGGGTAAGTCCCGCCTCATTGTCTGGGCAGCCAATGGCCAGCTGGGCCCAAACGGAGCCAGCCAATGGCCAGCTGGGCCCAAACGGATCTAGAAAGATGGCGACTTACAGTGCAGGAATAACAGGCTTCATTTTACGTCCATGTTAGACCCGGGGAACGCTTTGTCCATATTTTTTACAGTCTATGATATATATGTTGACGCCCAGCTGTCAACACATTGCGTTCCTGAGAGTCCTCGTTGACGTAAGCTCAGCTGACTCGACTCATACTAACCACGAAACGTTAAATATAAATTAAAAAAAATTAAAAGAACGTAATTATGTTATTTTAATTTTTTTTCAGTTTATGTTGTGCGACGGGCAGCTGCAGCCACCCTGCCTACCCAGAAATGTAGTCTCTGGGTTGTTTGACTCGTTTCTAAGGCGTTCCAAGCAGCACAGCCAGGTGTTCTGAGCCTTTGATTAGACAGCGGTCTGTTATGGACCTCACCTGATCGGTCTTTACACAGAAATAACACACCGCTGAATTCAGCCATTGACCAAGCAGGATCAAGCATTCAACCAAGACATGTAATACAATCTAATTACTGTCAGTTCATCACAAACCTAGACATTAAAGCCCAAACCACACTGGTAGAGACTCCTTGGGACAAAACCGTTTAAGGGTTCAACCACACCAATGCAACTCATTGAGTTGCATTGGTGTGGTTGACCTTAAAAACTGTCCCTTTGGTGTGGTTTGGGCTTAAGATCACAAAGAGTGTGTGTGTGTGTGTGTGTCAAAGTTATTATCGTTTAAGCATTTTTGATTCATTTCATTTTCAATGTCAATGTTTTAGTGTTTGTCTCTTATTGTATTTCATCTGTGGTCTGGGACAAGAATCAAAATAGAAAAATAAATGTTGTAATAAAAGAAACTCAATAAAACATAGCATTTAACCACATTCCACATGGCATAACTATTTTGGATGTCAATATAAGTTTCAAAACAATTCAGAACATAAAAGAAGAAATGACTCTCAGTGGGGATTTCTGTAGTCGCGTTTTCAGTCCGTCCCATTGGCCGTGGGGCTTAGTCTCCCATTCGCTTAGAGGCCAGCCAATCATGACAATCACGCCACTACATCGCTACTAGACCACGTGACTAGACTAGAAAGTCCAATCATTGATCAGCTCTGCAAGCTGGTCAAAAGTAAAATGGCAGAAAGCTTTAAAGGTTTTTATACAGTTAAAACTGGCACAGCAAAAACAAAATTCCAAGAAGGATTTCACATCCACAATGATTTTAGTTACAAGTACATAGTTCTATAAACACACCAAAATTTGTGTGTGTGTGTGTGTGTGTGCGTGTGTGCGTGCGTGCGTGCGTGCGTGCGTGTGTGCGTGCGTGCGTGCGTGCGTGCGCGCGTGCGTGTGTGCGTGTGTGCGTGTGTGCTCTCACCAAGTTGCGCGTGCCGTCGGGGGCAGCCAGGTGACACTGGATGTAGGAGTTGAACACCTGGACGGCCGGCTGGACGAAGCATCCTCGAGGGAAGTGCTCGTTGTCCTGGACGAGCGTCAGCCACGACTCCAGCAGCTTGTCGTAGGCCTCCATGTACACCATGTCGTCTTTGTCCAACTGGGAGGACGGAGGGACGGAGAAGACAGACATTTAACTCCGTGGATTTCAACCAGTGGTCCTTGAGGGGGTTCCAGGTGGTCCGGTCCCCCCCAGATAAATGATGGGAGAGTTGGTAACCAAATAGAACCTTATAGATGTTCAACTCTTGATAGCGTAAAATAAACACCAAATGCCGTTTGGTTTCATTTTATGCTCTCAGTCAGAGAGTTACATTATTGTTAAACATCTGCATTACTTCATTTACAAGAAGTCTACACAATGTGGAAGAATTGTTATTTTGATCAACGTCCTCCTGTTGGGACCCGACGGTAATTCTGTGTTATGTGGGAACAGCGGTCGGGTCGGACTGGTGCTCCAACATGCGCTGCTCCCGTGCTTGCGATAGGGATGGGTCCGATTAATCGATTAATCGATTATCGTTGATAGGACCCGAAATCGATTATGAAAATTAATAATCGATAATCGTTTTTTTCCGGGTTTTTTTCTGCTTTTTTTTTAAATGAAAATCTGTTGGAAAGGCAATATTGTCATCCAAACAGGACAGGGTTATAGACCTACCAAAGTGTGCCTGGGATGCGTCTGTGTAGCTGCATGACTGAGTGGAAATTGATTCCAATCAAGATACAGGTTTGGAGGATTTAGCAGGTGTTGGGAATTTACCTAATCAGGCCTAGGCTGGGGTTGCCATGGTGATCAATTGGATCAACAGTGGTCCAGGGACCACCAGTGGTCCTCATTTAAAAGATGGAGTTAGTAACCAAATGAACCCTTATTAACTCTCAAGAGTTACAATTATTGTTAATCAACTACATCAGGGGTTCCCAAACTTTTTTGACTTAGGTACCCCTTGGGGGGAAGATTTTTTTTATTTGTAGGGTTCATAAAAAATAAAATAAAAATGAAAAAAATAATAATAAAAAAGCCCCCCCCCCCCCCCCCAAAAAAAAAACGATTAATCGATTAATCGATTAATATTGAATTATACAGGCCCAGGCCGTAGCGTAACGGTCTGGGCACCGGACTGGTAATCCAGTCGCAGTGTGCCGCGGGTTCGACTCCCGGACCCGACACGGCCTTTACTGCATGTCATCCCCCCATCTCTCTCCCGTTTCCTGTCAGCCTACTGTCTGTCCCTTCAAAAATCAATAAAAGGCGTAAGCCGCAAAAAAAATATCTTAAAAAAAAATATATATATATTGAATTATACAAATCGATTTTCATTTTGGACACATTTACACATCCCTAGCTTGCGATTATGGTTAGGTTAGGGTTTGAGGTAGGTTATGGTTAGGTTAGGGTTTGAGGTAGGTTGTCGGTCTAATGACTGTAGGACCAATAATAGTGTCGGGAACTAAAGCCCGTTACCCTCTCCTAATGGTATGGTACCACATGAATACAGCATGTTTACGAATACGTTGAATACGAAATCGTATTGAACGACAACAAAATATTCGTACGTTTTGGGTCTGAGAGGCTGCATCTCAACAAAATGATGGTCCGTGGCTCAAATGCCAAATAAATAAATGGGCCTTGATATGAGAAGGGTTGAAAAACCACCGATTTAACTCTTTAAGACCTCAGGCCAATCTACAAATGCTTTCTAAACCAGTAGTTCTTCCACATTTTTACTTGGAAGTACTTGAGTACAATTTTGAGGCACTTTTACTTATTTAAAAATGTCAATAGTTTTTACTTCTACTCCACTACATCTCAGAGACAAATATACTGTACTTTTACTCCACTACAACTATCACTAATTTTGATTATTACAAAACACACTTGTATGTGTACCACTTCAGCACTATTAAAACTTTGGCTATTTGAAAATAGCCGTTCTACAACCTCACAACGCGAGCTTGTAAGATCTACTATTTTCAAAAGAATATTATATTTAGAATGATTACAATACTTATTTTTTTCCCACCACTGGAAAAAGATGATGTAAGCTCGGAAGGGGAGGAAAATACAAAGCTTTCATTTTAGTCTCAACTTGATTGTCTCTGTGGGAGGAAACTATAATAATAAATGTCATGCAGAAAGGCTCCAGGATTGATCTATTGCTGTGAGTCCACAGTGCTAACCCCCATTAAAGGACAACTTTAGTTTTTTTCAACCAAGGTTAATGTTTTAGGATGTTATTAGAGAAAGTAAAAGATGAGTCTTAATTTTCTTTTCATTTGCTGCTTTCTTTTGTTTTAGGGATTTTAGCTCTTTTTGACAGGGGGCCGGGGGCATTCGAGCATGGGGCTAAATATGTACTTTTTTACATAATTTTACGGTGATTTCTTTTTTTCATGGTTTACTATAGTCCTAATAAACGCCAGGAAATTACATCTGGCAACAGCAGATCACAGGATCTACTGAATGTGAAGGTAGCCTACTGGGGGAAGGCTTATACCAGGGGTACTCAACTGGCGGACCGCGGTCCGCGACCGGACCGCGGACCACCTCTTTGCGGACCACCCCAAAAAAAAAAAAAAGTAAGTTAATTTTAAGTTAATAATATAAATAACATCAGATGGTACATTTCTCATGTGAAATTGCTGCAAAGGCCCCCAAAATGTCCCCCAAGGGCCCCCAAAATTCTGGCGCGCGCTATGCGCGCGCACAGTGTGGCCTGCCAGGGCGTATAACTCCCGGCCTGATTTGGAGTTCCACTCCGGGCCTGCACTCTGCACCCCATTATTGGTTGGTTGGAAGGGGATCTTATTTGTATAAGCTTGGCTTGACCATACTAAACGGGCATAGAGCCCCGCTCTCCGATGGACGCCGCGCATGGGACCGGACCTCGGTCTTATTCAAAAAAATATTTGTGGACCTTCATCATTTCTAGTTGAGGACCCCTGGCTTATACTGTGTGTATAGGCTCAATATGTCAGTTTGTCACATTCAATAGATCCTGTGATCTTTTGTGGTCTGATGTAATTTCTTGGGCTTTATTAGGACTATAGTAAATAATAAAAAAATTAATCGGCATAATATTTTGTAAAAAAACACATATTTAGCCCCATGCTCGAATGCCCCCGCCCCCCTGTCAAAAACTGCTAAAATCCCAAAAACGAAAGAAAGCAGCAAATGAAAGAAAATGAACACTCACCTTTTAGTTTCTCTAATAACAACCTAAAACATGAACCTTGGTTGAAAAAAACTAAAGTTGTCCTTTAACCACTTAACCCATTTAGACCTACAAAATGTCTGCTAAATCCTCTCAGTTTTCTGAAAATGTGTTTCCATATCAGTGGTGCTCAAACTATTTAATGTCAAGGACCCCAAAAATGATATGGAATTGGCCGTCATCGGTCAATGCACAATTCTATGTAAAACGCTTTTGATAATACTGGTCACGCCATCGGTGTTAGCCGAGGAGCCAGAACACCCAACATTTGAGAGGACCTGTGATGTCATGACATACTTTTTATTTGTGTTTTTTGACTTTTTTCTATTCATTTGGTCATTAAGGTCCACAGAATGAGAGGTCTGCTCTGCCGGAAACATTGCGAAAAAAGGTTATGGTCATTTTGGTATACCACACCATAGACAACCTACATAACTTTTCCAAATTTCATCATTCTTTAAGTAGCATGTGACATGTCAAACTAGGGGGGTTTCATGATTCTGAATCCATTCCAAGCCTTAGTTTTGCACGAAAAACACTACCGGTACTTGGTCAGCACATTTGGGCAAGTGGCTATGGCCGAATTTAGGCCAAGGAGTGTTTTTCGTGCAAAACCAACAACAAAGGTTTGCCTTATATTGGTTGTCTATGGTGTGGTATACAAAAATGGCCATAGCTTTTTTCCCACAATGTTTTCTGAGCAGACCTCTCATTCTGCAGACCTTAATGACTAAGTGAATGGAAAAAACACAAATATATTCCTTGAGCGTTTGGGCCTGTGGCTCCCCATCTATGTAGGAATGGGTAAATTATTCACCCATTCATACACCGATGGCGGAGGAAACCATGCAAGGCACCAACCTGCACATCGGTGACAATTAGGGGTTCACAGTCTTGCTCAAGGACACTTTGACACTAACTCCGGGGAGCGCGAGATGGAACTGGGACCCTCACAGAACCTCACGTTTTTCCCCCCATCGGCCAGTCAATCTAAGCTAAAAAGGGGTGTGGCCCAAAATAAATTGCAATAGTGATCGTTCAAGGTTTAGGGTCATCCAAATAACATTTTCAAGTAGCATGTGACGTGTCAAGCTAGGGGGTTTTCATGATTCTGAATAGATTCCATGCAATTGGCTTGGCACGAAAAACACTCCTTGGGGGCTCAAAATGGCCATAGCCATCATCACAAATGTGATGAGGTCATCACAATTGGGCACATTTGGTCAATTATTTTCGTGCAAAACTAATGCTTGGAAGGGGTTGAGAATCATGAAAACCCCCTAGTTAGACACGTCACATGCTACTTAAAGCATAATGAAAATTAGAAAAATTGTTACCCCAACTTCCAGCAGCTGTCATGATAGGTGATAGTAGACATCTTTATGAACACATTTGTGAACAATTCTAGTGGTAAGCATAGTTTTGCAGATTTGACACTCATCTTTGCTAATTTCTTTTCGCTTATTACTGAGCCACTGTCCCAGCGTCATTACTCACCACCTCCTCCAGGGCGGCGCTGCGACCGAAGGAGCAGGTGAGCAGCGTGAGGCAGTTGATGAAGGAGGTGAACAGCTCGCTGGGCAGAGCGGTGAGGACGCTGCGAGGGAACATGGTGATCATATTGGAGATGATGTTGGAGATGCCCACCGCTTCAGAGTCCTCCATCTCAATCCTGCACGGCAACAGAGGAAGGAGGAGAACGTAAGACAGGGACATTTAGAGACGCTCCCATTAGGGTTCTCTAGCAGCCTTAATTAACCTTGGAATTAAAATCAACTAAAAGAGATTTAACATGACCTCAAGTTTAGAGGACTTCCACCGGCGTTCCGCGCTTGTCCTCATTTAACCATGGAGCTTTGTTTAACCCATTCTGACCTGAGATCAGATTCATACGAGGTTTCCACTGGACACACACTGGTCTGATCAACCCATTCTGACCTGAGATCAGATTCATACGAGGTTTCCACTGGACACACACTGGTCTGATTAACCCATTCTGATCAGATTAAAAAAAATGTCAGTCGTTGTTCGATTTTTCAAAAATAGCAGACCTACAAGCTCGTATCGCGCCACTCTGTGGCGCGATATGAGCTTGTAGGTCTGCTATTTTTCAATAGCTAAAGCACAACATGATGCCAACACCAAAATGGGTGCCCGGTCAGAATGGGTTAACCCATTTTGGGCGGGAACCCCTTTTGGTGTTAGCGTTATGCTTTAGCCACCACTGACATAGAAACATAGCTTTTTCAGAAAACTGTCAGGATGTACAGTAGAAGACATTTTTTAGAATCTGATCTCAGGTCAAAATGGGTTAAAGTGCGGAAATGTGCAAGATTTGTAGATCGGCTATTTCCGATACTCAACGTATCTTCCATAGAAGACACGCTGGCTCCCATGGAATCCAAGTGACCAAAGCCGTGGCAACCGAGGATAACTTTAATCCACGGGAACTACGTTTCCACTGGCCGTGTTTTATTATGTTCTAATGGGGTGCTTTTTACAGGCCATTTCTGTTTTATTGGACATTACAGTGGAGACAGGCCTCGCACGGTTCACGACCAGGGCTTTATGCCGCGGGGGAATCACTCACAGTCAGGACTGGAAGCAAAGTGCGCAGTGAGGCAGTTCAAGGTTGACTCCATTATCTCTTTCAAGGATATCCAGTCAAGTGCAGTATTAAAGAGGACATGAATAATACAGTGGAAGACACAACAGAAAGTGCAATGGACACAGTGTCCCGCTCGCAAGTCACACACACACGCACGCACGCACGCACGCACGCTACTGCGTACTCTCAGCATACAACTGACACGTGCACTTTCCACTCTCCAGGGTGAAGTTGAGGCTAGCTACAGTACCAGGGGTGAGTGTCCAACTCCGCCACTAATGATGCACAAGGGTTAGGAGACGAGCAGACAATGGGACCAGTAAGTGGTCTCCTGTGGTCAGTGTACCTCCGAGCGCTTTTCCACAGCCGGCCTTTTCAGCTGCAAAATAATGAAATATGAATGTCTTTTCCAAATAAAAGGATGGCAGGCGGTTCACCGTGCTTTATTATATGAGCATAAGACGGATCGCATGGAAAGCCGTGAGGGACAAATGAAAGGGGGAGAAACGTGGGAGCAAATGGTCTGCATTTTTCTACAGCGCACTAAATCCAAAGATAGGCCTGTCGCAAATTATTACATAATCGCCTAATTGGAATTATTTGAGAATTGTTGTGGCATAATCGTCAATCGTTTCCATGTTGGAGAAAGTCCATACAAGTTTTTTTTTTCTCCATTTCTGCTAAGCAGCAAGCTATATTTATACAGTATGCTTAGATGATTTATATTTATATTAGGATACATTTGCGAAACTGTAAAGACGAAAAGTATGGAGGAGGCGGCTTCACTTCCACTATATTGCTTACTCATGACAGAACTTCCGTTGCTCCAGACTGCATGACGGGAAGTGTTTGAGAATTTGCGAGAGGCAACAGTCTGACCACGCGAGACTAGGAAGGAGCCGCTTCGGCCCTCTCTACACTCCGTTAGGAAGGAGCCACATGTTCAGCTTAAGCTTGCTGCACTAGCTAGCCATGGCTTCCTCGGCTAACCCCTATCAGATGGGTTTAAATTGCAAGCAGAGCCGTTCAATCAGGGCAGATTGAGGGCCGTTCCTGCCCCTGCGTGGCTTTCCGATGATGCAACTGGAAAAAAGCTCCAGGAATAGGTGATTACAGAGAGAGAGGGGGGGGGGGGGGGGGAAGCAGCAAGTGGGGGATATGATAGAAAGACCCCATACACACTTCACATTCGTAGTCACAGGGTTCAAAGCCATCTTTGTGTGTTATTTATTAGAGCTATTTATCCCCCCCCCCCTCCACACACACACACACACACACACACACCCCTCATGCTTATGTCACACTCGTGCAAATAACATATGGTACCCTCATTAGACGCTTAGCTCCGTTAACCACATGAACCCAAGCATCCGCTATTCTAGGACGCTTGTCTCATGTTTTTATTCTGTGATAATAGGCGAATATTCCGTGAGAATAAGCAAAACATTCTGTGAAAACAGTCATTTGGTGTAGAGGTTAAAATAAAGAAAAGAAAAGAACCACCTCGGACGTCGTCCATGTGTTTGGACTTTGGACTAATACATGTGTGTTATTAAGCTGAAGCTCTCATACATTGTCAGTATTATCGGCAATACTACAAAAGCCTCATATAACCTATAGGCATATATAAACAAGGCAGCTAGAATGGTCTTAAGATGTGGGTATGAAATAGACACGGGCGAACTGCATAACAGAATGGGATGGCAGCACTTGAATGCATAAGAAAACAGTCTCTTGCATTGATTTCTAAAAAAAAACAGTAAACATAAAGAATAAATTTACATTAGTTCGAGAGAAACATCAGGTCAACACAAGATCAAGACACAAAGATATTTATTTAAGCTTTGTTTTTTAGTTCTAGTTTCTGTGTTGGTATGCGGTCAGGTTTTCAGCTGGCTCAGGGAAGAGGTCGACACTGCCATGCATAGACCACCATAGATAGGTGAATGAACTGTATCTGTCTGTGGACAGGCATACTGTATGCTGTGCCTGTGTGTGTGTGTGTGTGTGTGTGTGCGGCTGTATGAGTTGAGGATTAGAGGTAAAGGTATTTTTATTACGCTGTAACATTTGACTCACTGCTGTCGTTTAGCATCAGTGCAATTTTTAAATGTATTTTTGAAATGAAATGTACCATTTTGTAATGTAATATAATGTATTTTGTTATGTTTTATAACTTTTAATTTATTTCTGGACTCTTGGAAGATTAGCCGAACGGCTTAAAGAGATCCAAATAAAAATCTAAAATCAAATAGCAGCCTATAGCTAAAACTGCATCCACTTTATTTGTTTTATTCGGCTCGGTATACCGAATGCCGTGAAATTGTTAAGCTAATCGAGGAATTTAAAGCAACAGCATCGCTCGAAGCGAAACTAGACAACAACACCCAGATAACGATCTCTGAGCGTGGACATGGTCTGGTCTCTGAGCGTGGACATGGTGTGATCTCTGAGCGTGGACATGGTCTGGTCTCTGAGCGTGGACATGGTCTGGTCTCTGAGCGTGGACATGGTCTGGTCTCTGAGCGTGGACATGGTCTGGTCTCTGAGCGTGGACATGGTCTGGTCTCTGAGCGTGGACATGGTGTGATCCCTGAGCGTGGACATGGTCTGATCTCTGAGCGTGGACATGGTCTGGTCTCTGAGCGTGGACATGGTCTGGTCTCTGAGCGTGGACATGGTCTGGTCTCTGAGCGTGGACATGGTCTGGTCTCTGAGCGTGGACATGGTCTGGTCTCTGAGCGTGGACATGGTCTGATCTCTGAGCGTGGACATGGTCTGGTCTCTGAGCGTGGACATGGTCTGGTCTCTGAGCGTGGACATGGTCTGGTCTCTGAGCGTGGACATGGTCTGGTCTCTGAGCGTGGACATGGTAAATGGTAAAATGGTAAATGGTGCATTTATATAGCGCCTTTATCCAAGGCGCTTTACAGAGATTGTGCATTACATTCACCCATTCACACACACATTCACACACCGATGGCAGCGGAAACCATGCAAGGCACCAACTAGCACATCGGGAGCAATTAGGGGTTCAGTGTCTTGCTCAAGGACACTTCGACAGTAACTCTGGGGGAGCCCGGGTTCGAACTGGCAACCTTACGGTTACCGTCCAGGCACTCTACCCCTGAGCCACCGCCGCCCACATGGTCTGATCTGTGAGCGTGGACATGGTCTGGTCTCTGAGCGTGGACATGGTGTGATCTCTGAGCGTGGACATGGTCTGGTCTCTGAGCGTGGACATGGTCTGGTCTCTGAGCGTGGACATGGTCTGATCTGTGAGCGTGGACATGGTCTGGTCTCTGAGCGTGGACATGGTCTGATCTCTTGGGAAGGACTGGAGAAGCGGACGCTATTAATACAGCAGCCAGGGAGCAGTTATAGGGCCTGGGTGCTGTGCTTTGCACGAGAACACGTCGTCACATAGACTGGGTGGAAACAGCACCCGGGGGAGCCATTACGGGTAGGCATGTAACCATATATCGTATATTGATATATATCGATATTAATCCTGACGATAATTTATGAATCGATTCATTGAAATAAAAAAAATCGATTTTCAAAAGGGGGTGATGTGAAATGTGAGCTTTAGTCATATTCCATCATATTCAAGTGCTTTTGGAGAGAAATGATAGTCACTTTCAGTAGTAGAGCACTGTAGAGGGGAACTGTGTGTGTCTGTGACTGTAGAGGGGAACTGTGTGTGTCTGTGACTGTAGAGGGGAACTGTGTGTGTCTGTGACTGTAGAGGGGAGCTGTGTGTGTCTGTGACTGTAGAGGGGAGCTGTGTGTGTCTGTGACTGTAGAGGGGAACTGTGTGTGTCTGTGACTGTAGAGGGGAGCTGTGTGTGTCTGTGACTGTAGAGGGGAGCTGTGTGTGTCTGTGACTGTAGAGGGGAACTGTGTGTGTCTGTGACTGTAGAGGGGAGCTGTGTGTGTCTGTGACTGTAGAGGGGAGCTGTGTGTGTCTGTGCCTGTGCCCAGGTGATGATGGTCGTTAATGCTCATCTAGGAAGGCAATTATGTTTCTGCACTGTCAAAAGTAATGCTACTTATTTTGCAATGTAGTTAAATAAAAAATATCAGGGGGAAGATACATTAAATAAAATTTTAAAAAACGGTAATTTTTCTTTAAAATATATATTTTTTTTTAATATCGTGAAAATTCGCATCGTGAACCTCATATCGTGATACAAATCGTATCGTGAGTTGAGTGAATCGTTACATGCCTAGTTACGGGTGCATGGGTGGAATGGAGGGGCAAACCGCAGACATTCTGATTCCCAGATGAGCCTCTCTACCCACTAAAACGAATGAATTATAAAACAGTGGAGTACAGACTCAACAAGAAAAGATTGACAAAACTTGTCATGGACCAAGGAATGTCTTTGGACTATCTACTCCCTTGTTGAGTCTCTTGTTGGCTCCGATCACGAAAACCTTGAGATCCTACTGGGAAAGACAATGAAAAATAATAAGAATACCGCCTTTTGTCCACGTTATAAAATCCAGCAGCTGACTCTGACTCTGACAGCGGCCTTCTGACACTGAGCCGCTACCCATCATGCTGAAGATGAGTCAGATGTTCATCCTTTGACCCTCGACCCTCGACCCTCTTCCACACCAAACCACAGGTCAAACTTTGACCCTCGACCGTAACCCTCTTCCACACCAAACCACAGGTCAAACTTTGACCCTCGACCCTAACCCTCTTCCACACCAAACCACAGGTCAAACTTTGACCCTCGACCCTAACCCTCTTCCACACCAAACCACAGGTCAGATATTCATCCTTTGACCCTCGACCCTAACCCTCTTCCACACCAAAGGTCACAGGTCAAACCACGAGGCCCAGTGAGCCCTCCACCAAGTCCACACGTCAAGGTCCGACATGCTGACCTTTAACCCATTCTGACCTGAGATCAGATTCATACGAGGTTTCCGCCGGACACACACTGGTCTGATGAACCCATTCTGACCTGAGATCAGATTCTAAAAATGTCAGTCGCTCTTCGATTTTTCAAAAATAGCAGACCTACAAGCTCGTAGCGCGCCACTCGGTGGCGCGATATGAGCTTGTAGATCTGCTATTTTTTAATAGCTAAAGCATAACATGATGCTGACACCAAAATGGGTGCCCGGTCAGAATGGGTTAACCTCTGCCCCCTGGTCGCTTAAAATGATCTAATCATAGGAACTCTGGTCGCTTAAAATAAATAAATAATCTAATCATAATGAACTCTGATCGCTTAAAATGATCTAATCATATGGAAACGGTGTGTCTCTGGATAATGTGTATATATTATGTTTCAGCCAATTGACTTCCATTATAAAAGTTTAGTTAAATTAATTAATTAAAAAATAAAATAAAAAAAGGTTTCAGCCCAATCCGAGCACCGTTAACTCCCATTATAAAATGAAAGCTAAATATATTACAAATAATATCGAACGTGTGGAAACTGAAGGCATGGAGTTACATCTCAGGCCTAATGACAGCGTGCACAAAAAGATCAACACACACACACACACACACACACACACAGTACAGTACAGTACAGTACAGTATGAAAGGAGTGGCAGACACCGACCCGTTGATCATGTTGAGCAGACCCTCCACCAGGTGTGCCAGGTAGGAGATCTGGGCGCTCTCGTCGGGGAAGATGGGGCCGTGCATGGAGGCCAGCTGGGCCAGGCACTGCAGGGAGTCCTGGGCCATGTCGGAGTCCTCACGGATCTTCCTGTGCACCTGGAACACATCAAGGAGACGCCTTCAAATGGTATGCCTTTTTACTTTTCAGTTTTCTTTTTATCTACTGAGTAGCTTCTATTTTTTTTATATCTATACATATTATATACCGGTATTTGCCCAAAGTACACCATCAAATCTGTCAATCAGGAACAAAAAATAATAAATAATATAAAGCATGGAGAGATGGATGATTGATGTGTACATAAATTAAAGTACAATACAATATAATACTCATAGGGAGACATAAAGGGAGTGTTTGCAACTGTGAACAGTAATTAAAATAAAAACAGAACCAAAAAAAGAGAGACATGAGTCAGACAGAATCATTCAATCCTTGCCTTAAGGCCTATTTTATACTTTGTCTTATGACTGATCTACAAGCTCAAAACAGCGATGCCAGCTTGAAACTAAGGGCCCTATCTAAAACTTCTTTGCCATGTTTCACTATTTTGAAAAACATTTTAAATAGCCAATCTACTACGTAGCTCACACAACATGTCACACACAACATCAGCTAGTTGAACTATTTAAAATCAGACCCGTCTGAACCGAGTGGTGCTGTACTGTACTCATGCTGTACGTACTGTACAAGCTCTCCTCCCTGGCCTCTGTGTGTGTGTGTGTGTGTGTGTGTGTGTGTGTGTGTGTGTGTCACTACAGTGACAACAGTGATACTGGGTGTTCAACAAACGCCATTTCCGTACTCAGACATACAGACGGTACTCGGACGGACACAGGGACAGACACACATTGTTGTCTATAGGAGTGGCTAGCACCAGTCAAAAATGTTTGAAAAACAATAAAATATGGCTAATACGTTTCTGGATGAAGGGGGGCACACAAGAGTGTTTTACTGTGTAAGGACCAAGGGTCCAGGCGTCCTGACAGTATATTTAATCGAAGGTTCCATCGTGTACAGAATGATGACAGAGAAATACTAGGAAAAGGAAACCAGAGTGGAGGAGAAAAAGGTAAAGGGGCCTTTTTTTAGACTTGGGATAAAAAAGGGAAAATATGCAAAATGCCACGGCACATTTTTGCATTGTACAGTACATGCTCAAATATGGTCAGGATGGAGCAGTCTCATGCACGGTACAACCGCATGTGTTAGGGGCCGGGCGCCCCGCTGAACACAACAGGAACGCTATGGAATAGCCTACCAGGTGCGGACGCACGCACACACACACACACACACACACCAAAGAACTCCACGTCCATTTTAAACGTGATTTATATTTCATCCTAAGATGGCGTTGCAGGACGAAAATAATCTATACTAACTATATACGCTCCTAAAATTGCACATCTATAATAAGCTCACACCGCGTGTGAGCTTATAGATCTGGGATTTTCGCTTCACGCCGCCGCCGTAGTATGGGGCACAAATTATAGGCATTGGGGGTTCCGCTGGCGACATGAACCTCAGTCTGGATAATCATTACCTGGTAACTTCTGTACAGCGTTTCCCAGGGCCGTTCAATCTGTGAGAAGCCCCAACGACGCCAGTGTCCAAGCCAGACAGACGGTGATATCATGAATTGTGCACTGTAAAATAATCTTTGTTTCATGGCCCAAACGATAAAAATAAAAATAAACTCCCTAAACTCCCTAAACTCCCTCCCTCTGTCAGCCTTGGACAGATTGATCAACGCCTGCTCCCCCGATGTGAGCCGAGGACTGAGCCGAGTTCTCCACAGAACCCCCGCTGGGCATAACGCACGGCACGGTGCCCGGTGCCAAAGATGTCACTCGCCGATTCCAATCAGCGCCCGGAGAGTAAATCAATCCGTTAAAAACGAGACACGTGACCGACCGGGTCTCATCTGGGCTCTGAGGCCGGCGGCGGTACACCCTCAGAGCTGCTTAGGCTGTCCATCTTGAAGCTGTCATTCTCGGACAAGACGCGAGGCGTGTTTGATTGCTCGAACAGACACGCGCACAAACATTCTTCACACACACACACACACACACACAGAACACACACGCACAAACACACACACACACGCGCGCAGGGAGGCGTGCAGCCGGAGTACTAGCAGAGTCTTCAGTCGCCTCTCAGCAACATGTGTTTCCACTGACAGCACTGCGTGCGCGCCTTGCTCCCAAACTCCCCTTTCCTTCTGTCAGCTGAGGCTCGCCTCATGCCTCTTCAAATCCTCTCTTTCTCCCACACCAAATTCTTACTCTCTACCCCAACTCCGCCACACTACCACCACCCCCCCCCCCCCCCCTCTTTCTCTCTCTCTCTCTCCAGCTGGGGTGACCGCCGGCCGGGCTGATAGCCACGCCAGCGCTCTCGGATGCTAACGTAGTAGCGTAGCTGCTGCCTGCCGCGCTCCTTCACAGCTATAGCGGGAAGGAGGAGGAGGAGGAGGAGGAGGAGAGCTGCCCCGGTCCAGAGGGTGAAGTCATCCTCTGAGAGACGACTCAGTGGAGAGAGAGAGAGGGGGGGGGGGGGGGGGGTTACGGAGGGAGGGAAGACGGGAAGGAAAGGGAGAGAGGTAGAAAGCAAAGAAAACAGGCGGAAGGGGAGATGAGGTAGAGAGAGAGAGAGAGAGAGAGAGAGAGAGAGGAAGGGGAGATGATGTAGAGAGAGAGAGAGAGAGAGAGAGAGAGAGAGAGAGAGAGAGGAAGGGGAGATGATGTAGAGAGAGAGAGAGAGAGAGAGAGAGAGAGAGAGAGAGAGGAAGGGGAGATGAGGTAGAGAGAGAGAGAGAGAGAGAGAGAGAGAGAGAGAGAGAGGAAGGGGAGATGAGGTAGAGAGAGAGAGAGAGAGAGAGAGAGAGAGAGAGAGAGAGGAAGGGGAGATGAGGTAGAGAGAGAGAGAGAGAGAGAGAGAGAGAGAGAGAGAGAGGAAGGGGAGATGAGGTAGAGAGAGAGAGAGAGAGAGAGAGAGAGAGAGAGAGAGAGGAAGGGGAGATGAGGTAGAGAGAGAGAGAGAGAGAGAGAACAGTGTGAGAGAAAGGAACGGAGGGAGGGAGGGAGGGAGGGAGGGAGGGAGGGCAAGGCCAACAGAGCAAGCACTGGTGCTCAGAGGAAGCAGCTGCAGCAGTGATGTGTACGATGCTAGCTATGCACACCGCCTGGAGACCGACTATAGTTAGGGATAGACGGCCCAGTGTGGGGGGGGGGGGGGGGGGTAAGAGAATGGCGATGGCATTGGCAGACATACAACTGATTTATACTCCCCAGTGTGTCGCGGCGCCGAAAATAGCCAATCTACAAGTTAAGTTTACAATGTTTACATTACATTCAGGTATTCTCACATTTTACAGAAAGGTGTTTGAGGGGCGCTAGCCCCTCCTATGCCCAGCTTTGTGTGTTTGTGTGTGTGTGTGTGTACCCCATAGAGATGATTTGATTGGCTGAGCTATGTGGGTACCCCATAGCGATCATTTAATTGGCTGAGCAATGTGTTTATACCCCATAGCGATGATTTGATTGGCTGATTCCGTGGTACGTGCAGAATTGAGGATAAAAAGGTGAGGACAGAAAAGTGACGGATGTGATTGGCTTGAATGTGATGATGTCACTTCCCCCGCTGCCACCCTTAGATCTCCGTATATGGAGCTGACCTGTTCTGACATTCCATAATGTTGATCTGACCTCATCAAACCCTGTACACTCAAGACACGCTCCATATATGGCCAGTACAGAATTAATTCCATATGTTGATCCGACCGACCCCCCCATACCAAAGCGCCAGTGCTCGCCCAGCAGTCTGCTGTCAGCCAGGCGGATGCGTTCTCACTTCTCCCCCCCCCCCGGGTGGCAAAAGCTAATATGAGGATCCTAATAAACAATACACAATGGACAACGTGTCACACTGTAATAATGTGTTGAGAGTTATGTAGAGGGGCTATTTACAGTACGTAAAACAAGCAGGTATAAATCGGGCTATGACAGCAAGAACAGTCGCTAAAGAAGGGCAACTACATGAGAGAGGAGAGAGATATGAGAACAGGGTTGATTTATTTTTATTTATTTACAATTTGTTCGATCGTTGTATTTAATTGTTATAATCATTACTATATTTACTCTTTTTTTTGTCAACGATGGTTGGTGCTGGGGTTTGGGGGTAGGATTTTTTTTAAATGAGGCAAGGGGCAAGCCACTGATTGCAGTTGGCAAAGAATTTGAATTATGTTTTGTGTGCATTTTCTTTGTATGCCTGTACCTGTGCCTTTCATCCAAAAAAGAACAGGGTTACCGGAAAACAATTCAAGATGGAATATGCCCCCCCCTCCTCCCACTAAAAACATGATCACCAGGTACTATGATTATACTAGGATGACGTTGTGTACGTGTGTACGGAAAGTGTGTACAGAAAGTGTTAAAATTATGTTTTTATGTGGCCACACCCACCAGTTCATTAAGTATACCTGGTTTTCGCCTTAGCTCCACCCACCTGAACGTAAGCCTCGACCACAGCTGTTGTTGTATGATAATGTGGGAGGGGTTAGGGTTATGATGTCACTAACGTGGTGTCATTTCGATTGGGCCTTTTGACTCAAAGGCTTTCAGCTTTCAGGAAGAAACCAAAAAATACACAGGGAAGACAAATTTGAATATCCTAACAAAACCTTGTGGACTATTAGAGTAATGTTAACTCCATAGACACATACAAAACAGGAAAAAGTTAAACTCTTTACCCCATTCTGAACGGGCACCCATTTTGGTGTTAGCATCATGTCGTGCTTTAGCTATTTAAAAATAGCAGATCTACAAGCTCATATCGCGCCACCGAGTGGCGCGCTACGAGCTTGTAGGTCTGCTATTTTTTGAAAAATCGAAGAACGACTGACATTTTTAGAATCTGATCTCAGGTCAGAATGGGTTAATCAGACCAGTGTGTGTCCAGCAGAAACCTCGTATGAATCTGATCTCAGGTCAGAATGGGTTAAGTGAGACGAGGAAGAGACAGATCTATGGACTATGGGACAGTGAATTAGGGGCCTGGTGATGGCAGAGAGAATGAGTGAGAGAGATGGAGAGAAGGAGATGAGACTGAAACAATGAGAGAGACAGAATGCGGTGGAGAGAATGAGGGACGATGGTGATCATCAGGAGACAAAGGGCTGTTGGCCATATTTGGACAGTATTCGTTTCCTGATCCTGAACGAACGACTGCCGTGAGCCCAGACGAGGACTGACAGGATTCAGGAAGTTTGTCATTTCATATACATGCACAATATTCAGGATTTGAACTGCTGTAGTTTGTCCCCAATATCTGCTGCAAAACAGTTGACTCATTTTCTGCCTAAGGCGACATTGGACGACTTTTATATAAAAAAGAAATCCGGTTCTCCGTCGCCTGGCAATGCTTTGCGTCCATGTTGTGACGTCATTGCATATTTTCCCTCCGTCCACACAATCTTTAGCAGCGTTTTTCTCCGAATTGAAGCTCAGATTGAGGTGATCATAATCAGAACATCCATGTTTTAGGAGCTCAATAAAAAAGGACAACTACATTATATTAAAAAGGACAACTACACCAATTTTCAACCTATCGTTTACTACGTCTGCTGATACATGAAATTACTTAATAACCTACCCAGAGACTATCCTATCCTATCCTGTCTGCATAAGTCGGAGAACGCCAATGGAAAGCAAAAACAATGGGAGAGGCGATCAGAGAGGCGATCACAGAGCCACAGAGAGAGAGGTTAGAGGGGACAGAGAAGGATGAATTAGAGACAAAGAATGAGAGGAGATGACAGAGAGAGGGGATAAACAGTATATATATATATATATATATAGCCGGAGACAAAGCCTTGTGTCTGTGCTGCTTTGGGCTTTGGGCGTCTCCTCTTTCTGTTGTTTCAAATCAACACCGCGCTTCCCACTAATGCTGCGTAGTATAGGGATGGAGCTCCAAACCCCATACCCGAAAAACCCAATAACCCATTCTGACCTGAGATCAGATTCATACGAGGTTTCCGCCGGACACACACTGGTCTGATGAACCCATTCTGACCTGAGATCAGATTCTAAAAATGTCAGTCGCTCTTCGATTTTTCAAAAATAGCAGACCTACAAGCTCGTATCGCGCCACTCGGTGGCGCGATATGAGCTTGTAGATCTGCTATTTTTAAATAGCTAAAGCATAACATGATGCAGACACCAAAATGGGTGCCCGGTCAGAACGGGATAACAAGCTTGAATTATCCTCTTTCTATCTGCAAAGTGTTTGTTTCATATAAAACTACTACTACTAGCGACTTCCTGTCAAGAAATACCTTGCAGGTGATTTATTCTCTAAGTGTCAAGAGTTTGGAAGCGCTCGTTATCAGTAAAGCAACCTCCTGATGCCTCCTGCATTATGTCACCCTGGGCAAGACCTACGGCGCTGTAGAGGCGTATTATTTGTTTGGGGTGGAAGTTGCAGGATTTTAGCGGAAAGTATCGCCCCAAAGGAAATGACGTTGATGCTTTACGAATCAGCTTTACATTCTCCGCGAATGAAACAAGTGTTGCGATTGGTCGGGAAAATATCGTATCCGGGGGAAATACATCTGACGGATGTTCCGGATTATGTTGTGACCGGGCTTTTCTTTTCGCAGATAAGGTAAGCCTTAGGACCGAGAGGCTAGCATTATTGTGCAAATTGAAAACAGGTGGTACGCATTGAGGCCATTGAGTGAGCACTTCCAAACTCGAAAAAAATCACCTGCCATCCCCTCCCCCACTTCCGTTTAGTCTTCTTTACAGTGGTGCAAATTTATCCTAATATGAATAGAAATCATCTAAGCATATATACAGTAGCTTGCTGCTTTAGCAGAAATGGAAATAAAATAATAAAATGTAAAGATATTTTTTATTTTGTTTTTTTCGCGAACGGAAATGGCAGCTTCCTTACTCGGATTTGGGGAGGTGTACCGTAGTTCCAGACTCCATATTATCCCATTCTGACCTGAGATCAGATTCTAAAAATGTCTATTACATCCTGACAGTTTCATTATTAACCCATTCTGACCTGAGATCAGATTCTAAAAGAGTCTTCGATTTTTCAAAAATAGCAGACCTACAAGCTCGTATCGCGCCACTCGGTGGCGCGATATGAGCTTGTAGATCTGCTATTTTTCAATAGCTAAAGCATAACATGATGCCGACACCAAAATGGGTGCCCGGTCAGAATGGGATAAATAGCATTCGGAGATTGTGGAATAGTTACGCGAGACTCAATCTGTGTGTATTCTACTGTACATACATACATACGTGTGTGTGTGTGTGTGTGTGTGTGTGTGTGTGTGTGTGTGTGTGCGTTTGTTTTCCATGTGGTTAAGCAAGTGTGCATGTGAGTGACCGCATGAGGGTTTGTAATGTATATACACAATATATGAGAAAGTGTGTATTATGTGTCAGTGTGAACTGTGAACGTACCATGTGAATCTGTGTGTGGGTGTAGGCATACAGTACATGTATGGGTTTGTGTGTTACCGTGAGAGAGAGAGAGAGTGTGTGTGTGTGTGTGTGTGTGTGTGTGTGTGCATGCACACGTACATGGGATGGCAAGGGATGCCATGAGATAAAACAGATGCCTTTGAGGGTTTGTGTGTGTATTGTGTGTGTATATTGCGTGTGTGTGTGTGTATATATTGTGTGTGTGTGTGTGTGTGTGTGTGTGTGTGTGTGTGTGTGTGTGTGTGTGTGTCAGGGCATTCAACACAATGAAAGCGAAGAGTGTACACACTCAATCACGTCTCGGAGCACACTCTCTAATCAGCTCGGTGGCCAAACCTGAAACTAAACACCCAACTAAGCAACTCGGGAGACAAAAAAAAAAACACAGCAAAGCCCAAAATTACAGCCGCACTGCTCGGAGAAAGACAAAGCGCTAGCCCGGGTTCTAGCGCCGTGATGGCTATAGGTGCTAAATGGACGGCATTGATTGTGTTGTTTAGCCCATTCTGACCTGAGATCAGATTCATACGAGGTTTCCACTGGACACACACTGGTCTGATTAACCCATTCTGACCTGAGATCAGATTCTAAAAAAATGTCAGTCGTTCTTCGATTTTTCAAAAATAGCAGACCTACAAGCTCGTATCGCGCCACTCGGTGGCGCGATATGAGCTTGTAGATCTGCTATTTTTCAATAGCTAAAGCATAACATGATGCCAACACCAAAATGGGTGCCATGACTCACATTGTTGTGTATTAGCCCATCTGACACCTTGATCGAGTTGAGACAAAGTAACAGCAACTGACTTGTCACTTTTTAGACCCAAATGACCCCCCCCCCCCTCTGGCGCCTATGGGACGAATCAAATCTCCCACGGTACGTTTGTGTTGCGTCGTCGTGGCGTGGAGCTCTTTCTGTGTCTCCCTCTGTCCTCCATCCAGCCTTCCTCTTGGGGTCATTCCCCTATGTGATAAATATCTGTCTCTCTCTCTCTCTCTCTCTCTCTCTCCTCTCCTCTCGCTTGTAGCTGAATCTTCCTGCTGTCTCTACCAACAGCTTTTATTAACCCATTCTGACCTGAGATCAGATTCTATAAACGTCTTCTACATCCTGACAGTTTTCTGAAAAAGCTATGTTTCTATGTCAGTCGTTCTTCGATTTAAAAAAAATAGCAGATCTACAAGCTCGTAGTGCGCCACTCGGTGGCGCGATATGAGCTTGTAGATCTGCTATTTTTCAATAGCTAAAGCATAACATGGGTGCCCGGTCAGAATGGGTTAAAAAGGGTATCTTTGAAAAACAAAGAAAAGGTCCCGCACACTGTCTGTCAGACACTTTGCCAAAATGTTGTTCTTTATTAGGTCGACGTTTGTAAGGCCACACAAGCTGACTTCAGGTCAAAAAAAAGACCTTTCACACTCCATATTTGGGCGCAGCAGCTGCATCGGGAACTCCATATATGGTTATGTCTGAGTCATGGTGCCGTCCGTGCCAGCCCCAATTTTAATATAGGATGAAACTTTTTTTTTGTTTTGCCTATAATGACATTCCTAAAATAGGGATGTCAGGTTGAAAGTGTAGCAGAGTGGCCTCAGCCTGATGTCTAGTGGTTACGAGTTTGATTCCCGGGCGTTACACAAGCATTATATGGCGTCTCTTTGTTCATCTGAAGAGCAACACATTTGCCCTAAGAGTGCCAGTGTCTGTTTTAAGGGGCGCCTGGCAGACACTTGGCAACGCTAGCTATAGCTCTCCACACATATGAAAGCACTTACCGAACCCAAGGGCACCTGGGTTCAAAGCTGTGTGTGTGTGTGTGTGTGTGTGTGTGTGTGAGAGTGTGTGTGTGTGTGTTGTGTGTGTGTGTGTGTGTGTGTGTGTGTGTGTGTGTGTGTGTGTGTGTGTGTGTGTGTGTGTGTGTGTGTGTGTGTGTGTGTGTGTGTGTGTGTGTGTGTGTGTGTGTGTGTGTGTGTGTGTGTGTGTGTGTGTGTGTGTGTGCGCGTGCGCGTGCGCGTGCGCGTGCGCGTGCGCGTGCGCGTGCGCGTGCGCGTGCGCGTGTGTGTGTGTGTGTGTGTGTGTACTGCTGAAGTGTGTCTGAGAAACCACTGAATCTCTAACAAGCTTCGAGGGGCTGCATTCTGTGGCTGACCGGGCACTCAAGCATTCTCATGGAAGGAAAACAAAACAAAACAGAACAAAAAAAGAGTCTCGTAGGGGGAATTTCCCTGGCTGTGTCCGACGCCATTACCCAACTGTCCACCTCAGCATGTTTGTTAGCCCTCTAAGACCCAGCGTTGCTTTTTAGCAACAATTTTATTTTATTTTATTACTAAATTATAAAAAAAAATCTGTTCTTTTTTCACCTAAACGTCATCAGTGATGTTCATTGCAATGCCATTTCAATGCCATTGGTCATGATATTTGCATATAAAATACCCCCCACAGAGGCTGACATTCACACAAATTAAAAATGTCTGCAATTTTGATTTTTTTTTAACCTAAGACTTTTGACCTTTACCCTAATAAAAGTAGTTAAAATAATTGTAATATGTTTTTTTGTGATCATTAGAATGTCTAGAACATGTTTTATTCATTATTGTGAAAGATATCCCAAAAATGTAAATTATTAATTTATTATATTATTATATAATTATTATACATTTTTCATCAAACTTTATTTATTTATTGTTTTTAACATTTTTTTAACATTTTTGTCTCAGTCCTAGTAGTACAAAGTAGTAGTAAGGTTGAAATATATTTTTTGCAAGTAGAAATTAATAGCCTTCATGTTTCAAGTGTCTGTGGAAACGGGACATTTATCAAGAATTGTATATTTGCAACGTTTTAGCTCAGTGGTTCTCAAACATTTTTGAGCTCTGGACAACTGGCTTATTTATTTTTTTAACAATCCCCAAAGACCAACAACACACCCCATCTCTGTTCAAGACAGAGATGGGGCTCATTGTTGGCACTCTGTAATATTAAATATTTGGCATGAAACAATGTCAGATATTGATTCTGGTATTCTATGACATGCGTGTCTAATATCGGGAACACTAACGTCACTATTTCTGCTATTTTGTAATTTTTTTGGAAAGATAAAATGATTAAAAAAAATGTTAAATGTGTCAGTGATTTCTTTGTATATTTAAGTTATTTCTCATAATCTGCCCTGTGCACTTTGTTATTACGAAGCCAAAAAGGCAAACAAATACAAATTGTAGCGTTCCAGTGTCCAAAAAACACAATAAAATCATTTGCTTGACAATTCAATTTGTAATCATGACCTCCCTATTTACAGCACAAGGCAAAAAGCTGTGTTAAATGTTCATTTATCCATTTGTAACCACAAGGTAATAATGTACCTTCTTATTGTCTTGACCAATTAAGACCTGGAATGCGTTTGTGTCAATAAAACCACTTTTAAACATTATTTGCAGTTTTTTCTTTTTTTATCGTGGAATATTTGAAGATACATTCTTTCACAGCGAACATCTTTGCTTCTAGGGGTCACAACATGGAGCAACATATTTTGAGATGGGGGTCCACGGCCAAATGGCAAATACATATCATTCTGGGGGTCCCAATTGACATGAAACAGTTTGAGAACCACTGATATAGCAACATTAGGGTTTTTCATAAAACCGTCATGATTCCGAAGACATATTGTAGAACCGTGTCTCAGGTCTTATTGTCTTAACCCATTCTGAACGGGCACGCATTTTGGTGTCATGTTTTAGCATTTTAAAAATAGCAGATCTACAAGCTCATATCGAGCCACCGAGTGGCGCGATACGAGCTTGTAGGTCTGCTATTTTTGAAAAATCGAAGAACGACTGACATAGAAACATAGCTTTATCAGAAAACTGTCAGGATGTAGAAGACGTTTATAGAATCTGATCTCAGGTCAGAATGGGTTAAGGAGGAGGAGGAGGAGGGACAATAGGTGTTCATCTCGGAACAGAATCTGAGCGTCTGGTTAGGACGCGACACTTTACAGTGTCCTCCACAGCTGACACCGGACAGCGTCACTAATGAGCGCTGGAGCCATTTCATTTAATGGCAAATTGACAGACGCTGCCCTCTCTAGAGAAGGGTCTGGGCGGTGGCGCGGGGTGACGTCCCCAGAGGGCCGCTAAAGAGAGGGCTGAAAGAAAGGGGCCGGCGAGAGGAGGGAGTGACTGGAGACACTCCTGCTGTTAGCGCCGCGGCGGGGAGGGGAGGGGAGGGGGGGCTAATCCTGGGGCTGGGCTCTCTAATCCTACCACTGGTCTGTTGTGCACTCTGACCCTGGCGACGCGTGTCTGAATGTGTACACACGCACACGCACACGCACACGCACACGCGCACACACACACACACACACACACACACACACACACACACACACACACACGCACTCCTGTCAACCCTCACAGCTGAGGAGGCAGAGATGGGTGGCAGCTGAACCAGCAGGGACGGCACCCCATTAAATAGAATAAACACGTCCGCGTGCACGCGGATATACCGAGTACGCACGTGTATCCAACTCCCAAACACACACACACACACACACACACACACACACACACACACACACACAAAACACACATTAATTAGAGATGTTTCCGATACAATTATTATTATTTTTATGGCAAATTAAACTTCGACTTTTAACATCTTTATAAGGATTTTAAAGGACGTAGTGCTTATAACACTTACAAAAAGAGTCCCTATCTGCAGTCATGGATTACTTTGTTGGAACTCGTGTGATGGAAATAACTTTTATTGACCTGCGGCTGCTTTGAGTGGAGCGTCACAACGTAGGTGAATTAATGCTCATTTATTAATCCAATAATGCTGAATATAGACATGGACACACAAATTTACACTTCATGGAGTACTTCTTTTGGACCTGGTGGTCTGACGTAAATAAATACCTTTTTTATTGTGCTCCTGCTACGAGTAGAAAGGACAACTATAACTATAAGCTAATCAAAATGTTAATTTATTCATCTGATGGTGCCGCCCGCTGAATATAAACATAGATGCCGATGGATCTCCGATCTAGACTTGTCAGTTGTAATTCATGCTTGTAGATCGGCTGCCTAGTGTTGAATGTTTTGGTACTCAGGTCAGAATATCGGGCCCGGTTCCGATGTACCGAGTAAGAGTACTTGAGGGTGGTATCGGCCCCGATACCCGATACCAGTATCGGAACAACTCTATAGCCCATTCTGACCTGAGATCAGATTCATACGAGGTTTCCGCCGGACACACACTGGTCTGATGAACCCATTCTGACCTGAGATCAGATTCTAAAAAATGTCAGTCGTTCTTCGATTTTTTCAAAAATAGCAGACCTACAAGCTCGTATCGCGCCACTCGGTGGCGCGATATGAGCTTGTAGATCTGCTATTTTTAAATAGCTAAAGCATAACATGATGCTGACACCAAAATGGGTGCCCGGTCAGAATAGGATAATGAATGAATGTACATAAGTAATAAGGATACAAATCAGCCATGTGCGGGTGAGTGTGTGTGTGTGTGTGTGTGTGTGTGTGTGTGTGTGTGTGTGTGTGTGTGTGTGTGTGTGTGTGTGAACACGAGTAAAGGACACAAAAGTGCTCAGGCCCAAATCGAGAGTTCGACACAGGCACACATACTTGGAAGATCTACAAGTGAAATGTGTGTGCACATGTAAACATACATGCTCTCACGCGCGCGCACGCACGCACGCGCACACACACGACAGACAGCTGTCAGTATTGCAGACGCCTTGCGATAACAAACGGGGCCGGCTACTAGAAATACCAAAGGGACAACACACCAGATCCCTGTAAGCCGAGAACCAAAATGACATCCATAATACACACGTCTTAATGTCAATACAGACCGACTGAAGCATGTCAAACATTTTTATTCAGATGCACGAGGTATAGGATTCTCATATCAAATCACACATTAGCACAGCAGGGCTGCGGGGACAAAACTGACTGAGCATAAGATTGGATTTTATTTTTTCTCTCGCCGTGATCCGTTTAGAATTTTTTTGACGCAAAAGGTTGACGATTCTTTTGGCATTTCACATTCTCCTCCTGGCCAAATCTATACCTCAACTTCACCGTATAGGTCAGCAGATATATTGACACAAAATGTTACAAATATTGAAATGACGTCAATTGGAAAAAGAAAATGAAAAGCAATTGAAAAGCCATTGAATTTATGTTGATCAAGCCAAGGTTTAAATCGATGTTCACTGAAATATAAGTGAAATGTACTGTATTAGAGAGAATATATTAGATGAAAAAATATATATTTTAGATGAAAAAGTATATCTATTAGATGAAAAAAAATATATATACAGTATATATACATTTATTAAGTGTTTATGAAAGTCTGCAACCTTTTTATGGCAGTCAACAAGTGGATGTGAAATCTGATACAATTTGCAATAAATTGCAGAACTCAAAATATGTCGAAGAACTGCAATCTATTTCAATGGTGGTACAAGAATGGTGATGAAATCCAACTATGAGGTTCCCTGGTGATTCCCACCTCTTAAAGGACAACTTTAGTTTTTTTCAACCAAGGTTCATGTTTTAGTTTGTTATTAGATCAGGGGTTCCCAAACTTTTTTGGACCAGGTACCCCTTTTGGGGTAGATCTTTTTCCAGGTACCCCCTCATCCTCGCAACACAGATAACAATATATTTACAACCACAAGCAGTGTTTCCTGCAGGAAAAAGCTTTGGCATGGTGCTGGGCGCAGGCCGCAGGGGGGCCTTCTTGCGTCGAACATTTTGATGAATTAATTAATTTGATTCAATAATTAATGAATAAGATTAATAAATTAAGATGAATTTGTATTATTGCTCTTGTATTGCTATTGGAGACACTGGGGGGACACTGGGCAGGCACTGGGGAGGCACTGGGGAGGCAATGGGGAGACACTGGGGAGGCACTCAGGGAGACACTGGGGAGGCACTCAGGGAGACACTGGGGAGGCACTCAGGGAGACACTGGGGAGGCACTCAGGGGACACTGGGGAGGCACTGGGAAGGCACTGAGGGGACACTGGGGAGGCACTGGGAAGGCACTGAGGGGACACTGGGGAGGCACTGGGGAGACACTGGGGAGCATGGGGAGGCACTCAGGGGGACACTGGGGAGGCACTGGGGAGGCACTGAGGGGACACTGGGGAGGCACTGGGGAGGCACTGAGGGGACACTGGGGAGGCACTGGGGAGACACTGGGGAGCATGGGGAGGCACTCAGGGGGACACTGGGGAGGCACTGGGGAGGCACTCAGGGGGGCACTGGGGAGGCACTCGGCTGGGCACTGGGGAGGCACTCAGGGGGGCACTGGGGAGGCACTCGGCTGGGCACTGGGGAGGCACTCAGGGGGACACTGGGAAGGCACTGAGGGGACACTGGGGAGGCACTGGGAAGGCACTGAGGGGACACTGGGGAGGCACTGGGGGGACACTGGGGAGACACTGGGCAGGCACTCAGGGGGACACTGGGGAGGCACTCGGGAGGCACTTGGGAGGCACTCAGGGGGACACTGAGGAGGCACTGGGGAGGCACTGGGGGGAAACGGGGAGGCACTGGGGAGGCACTCAGGGGGACACTGGGGAGGCACTGGGGAAGCACTGAGGGGACACTGGGGAGGCACTGGGAAGGCACTGGGGAGGCGCTGGGGAGAAACTGCAGCCACTGGGGAGACATTGGGGAGGCACTGGGGAGACACTGGGGAGGCACTCAGGGGGACACTAAGCAGACACTGGGGAGGCACCATGGCGGACACTGGGGAGGCACTGGGCAGACACTGCAGGGCAGACACTGGGGTGGCACTTGGGGAGGCACTGGGGAGGTACTGGACATTTCATATCACACACACACCATGATTCACTAGCCCCTCAAAAAAAAAAAAAAAAAAAAAAAAAGGGTTTTTTTTTTGGTTTTTTTTTTTTTTTAGGATGCCCTGGCTATGCGTCGCGTACCCCTAGGGGTCCGCGGACCCCACTTTGGGAACCGCTGTATTAGATAAAGTAAAAGATGAGTGTTAATCTTTTTTCATTTGCTGCTTTCTTTCGTTTTAGGGATTTTAGCTGTTTTTGACAGGGGGGCGGGGGCATTCGGGCATTGGGCTAAATATGCATTTTTTAACACAATTTTATGGTGATTTCTTTTTTTATGGTTTACTATAGTCCTAATAAACGCCAGGAAATTACATCTGGCCACAGAAGATCACAGGATCTACTGAATGTGAAGGTAGCCTACTGGGGGAAGGCTTATACTGTGTGTATAGGCTCAATATGTCAGTTTGTCACATTCAATAGATCCCGTGATCTTTTGTGGCCAGATGTAATTTCCTGGCGTTTATTAGGACTATAGTAAACCATAAAAAAATAAATCACCGTAAAATTGTGTTAAAAAATACATATTTAGCCCCATGCTCGAATGCCCCCGCCCCCCTGTCAAAAACTGCTAAAATCCCTAAAACGAAAGAAAGCAGCAAATGAAAGAAAATGAACACTCACCTTTTAGTTTCTCTAATAACAACCTAAAACATGAACCTTGGTTGAAAAAAACTAAAGTTGACCTTTAACAAATAGGCACGCAGCGTGATTGGATTCCTTACATCAACCACGGACGCAACAAAATGAAAACCGCTTCACCCGGGTGAGAAGTACACGTTATAAATGAACAGAAGTTCACTCCGTTATGCTGTGCTTAACCCATTCTGACCTGAGATCAGATTCATACGAGGTTTCCACTGGACACACACTGGTCTGATGAACCCATTCTGACCTGAGATCAGATTCTAAAAATGTCAGTCGCTCTTTGATTTTAAAAAAATAGCAGACCTACAAGCTCGTATCGCGCCACTCGGTGGCGCGATATGAGCTTGTAGATCTGCTATTTTTCAATAGCTAAAGCATAACATGATGCTGACACCAAAATGGGTTCAGAATGGGTTAACTCATTGACCGCCAACACCCCCATCTGGTGTCCGTTTCACTCGGAGAAGCCGAGAGTGAGGAAGTGAATTATTGTCGCTATGTAACGGGTGCTTCGATTGTTATTTAATCCACCCAAAACTTACATTTTGTACCAGAGGATCATTATCGTTTAGAGGAATGAGCCGCAAATCACCGCCGACCCACGGATCACTGGACAACCTGCTCCACAGCCGCTCCGAATGGGAACATAGATAAGAATCTGAATCTATCTATGAATTACACAAGATTGTTCCTTTAGCTATGTCTACCATTCTCTCTGCGTGTGTGTGTGTGTGTGTGTGTGTGTGTGTGTGTGTGTGTGTGTGTGTGTGTCTGTGTGTGTGTGTGTGTGTGCGTGCATGGGTCTACAGCAGTGGTTTTCAACAAGTGGTCCGGGGACCACCAGTGGTCCTTGAGGGGGTTCCAGGTGGTCCCCAGTTATATGGAGAGGTAACCAAATGGACCGTCCTTATAGATGTTTAACTCTTGAGCATAAAATGAAACCAAATTGACCCTCACCTCTCAAGTCAATTTGGTTTAATGTTATGCTCTCGAGTTAAATTATATTAAACATCTGCATCGCTTAATTTACAAGATGTCCACACATTTAGAGAGAATGTAGAAGAATTGTTATTTTATCAACGTTTGCCTGTCATCTCTCCTAATGGTATCAACATCAATACAGCATGGAACTGCACAAAACTTATCCAACGACAAATATTCTTACGTTTTGGGTCTGAGAGGCCTAAATGTCATCAAATGGTGAATAAATAATGGACCTTTGGTATGAAAATGGTCCACATCCAGTCATAACTGTGAGTTACAGCACACTGAACTCCCCGAGACCTCATTAGCTCCCACTGCTTCCTGATGGAATTATCTGGGGTTGTCGTGGCGACAGATTACAATCCCAGCCAGCGTGCACCGAGTTTTGGCTAATATCTCCCTCAGCAACTAAATTGGTTCCAGGCCCAGGCCGTAGCGTAACGGTCTGGGCACCGGACTGGTGATCCAGTCGCGGTGTGCCGCGGGTTCGACTCCCGGACCCGACACGGCCTTTACTGCATGTCATCCCCCCATCTCTCTCCCGTTTCCTGTCAGCCTACTATCTGTCCCTTAAAAAAAAAAAAATCAATAAAAGGCGTAAGCCGCAAAAAAAATATCTTTAAATTGGTTCCAGAGGTGAAAGCAATCACTGAGCACGCTCTGCTCCCTCACGCTGAGGACCAATCACTGAGCACGCTCTGCTCCCTCACGCTGAGAACCAATCACTGAGCACGCTCTGCTCCCTCACGCTGAGGACCAATCACTGAGCACGCTCTGCTCCCTCACGCTGAGGACCAATCACTGAGCACGCTCTGCTCCCTCACGCTGAGAACCAATCACTGAGCACGCTCTGCTCCCTCACGCTGAGAACCAATCACTGAGCACGCTCTGCTCCCTCACGCTGAGGACCAATCACTGAGCACGCTCTGCTCCCTCACGCTGAGAACCAATCACTGAGCACGCTCTGCTCCCTCACGCTGAGAACCAATCACTGAGCACGCTCTGCTCCCTCACGCTGAGAACCAATCACTGAGCACGCTCTGCTCCCTCACGCTGAGGACCAATCACTGAGCACGCTCTGCTCCCTCACGTTGTGAACTGTGTGTTGGAGTCCGTACGGTGGACCAAGCGTTAGGATAAAGGTGGTGGAAAAAGTACTAACATGTTTTACTTCAGTAAAAGTGTCAATACTGCAATGTAGAAGTACTCCATTACAAGAAAAATTATAAATGGACTTGAGTAAATCATCAAAATGTAGTTGAAGAACCAAAACGTTAAAGTACTCATTATGCAATATGCAGAATGTCCCATGTTTATGTTTTCAAGTATATAAATATAAATATATTTCGAAAATAGCAGATCTACAAGCTCACAATGCGTCACATTTATACAGGTTTGCGACTACGACTAAAACAGATTTGCTGTCCAAATCAACACTACCGTGAGTAAAGAATGGGCTGTTCTGTACTGGGTTTCCTCTGGGTGTAACTTTGACCTTCTCAATCAGAATCAAATAAACGCGATAACACAGCTGTGTTATCTGTGCAGATTTTGCATAGTTCATGACACTGTGTGTGGGAAGACATCAGAGTATAATGTTCTAGGAACCAGATATGGGCTTGAAGGTAGGGTACTAGGGTAAGCTCGTCTTTGGTTAAAATAAGTGTTAAAAAGCTCTATATCGTGATAGAAGTACTCGTTGATATGTGTGTTTGTTCAGTAACAGGAGTCTCCAACTCTCCTCAGCTTCTTATTAAACAGAAAAAGCATTTTCATGTAAGCGATGACTTAAAAATGTGGAAATGGAACACTATAAAAAATGAAGCTGATAAATGGCTACTCTCTCCTGAACCTTTTAGTTTTAACCAAATAACATCACTACCCTTGGAGCAGTATTTTACCGTTTGCAATCAGGGACTCAAGTGATGGAGCAGTTATTTGTCATTAACTAGCTGGGTATGGGTGACGGAGGAGGAATATTCTTTCGACAGTGGAGAAGTTGAGAGAGCCTAAAGGGGGGGGGGGGTTAACGGAGCCGTATTTGGCAGCACAGAGAAAATGGCTAAAGCAGTATAGTGCAAGAATTTGGCAGAGAGAGGTTGGATGGATGCTGAGGGAGAGAGAGAGAAAGAGAGAGAGAGAGAGAGAGAGAGAGAGAGGTGAGCAGTTTGTTCCACACCGTAAGCTAGGCCAGCGTGGGCTGGCTCACCTCTCTTTAAATACACAAGTCGACTACAAAAATACACAATCATTTCACTGGGGCTGTCCTCTGGATATCATAACGCAACAACAACAAAGACGGAACCTGTATAAATCAACTTAATGATGTAGTTAAAAAAAAACAGCTTGAAAACAGTTTGTAGAAAAAAGAAACGAGTTCAAATGAGATTGCTTGCCCCCCCCCCCCCCCCCTCAACTCAACTCAACTTGTAGTCCCACTGTGTCTGCCTTTCTTCATCGTAAATAAAGTAAACCATTAATGGTAAAGATTAGAATAAATTGTTTAAAAGGCATTGTGATTAAGAGAGAAGGACTAAAGAGGCTAAAGAACAATATGGAAATATGGAAGATGATCCAATGGCATTACAGTGGAGGACAAATGCAATGACAATGGACCAGGGAACAAAGAGAAATTATACCAGTCAGATGGACAGATTGCCAGACAGACAGATACTGTATAGACTGCAAAAATATATATATACAAACAAATGTATAGAAAGAAGGACAGAGATAAACAGACAGACGGATGGATGGAGAGTAGTCACAGTGAAGGGTTAGACAGAGAGAGACGCTTGGATAGACAGATGGAACGAATAGCCATAAATAGCTGGACAGAAAGACAGAAACAGACTGATAAGCGACACAGATGAACAGACATGAGCTTATACTGTAGATCTGATCTTTTTGAATTTTTTTGGAATATATATTCTTTCACAGCAAATATTTTTTAACTCAAATCGTAGCTTCTGTAGGGGGACGTCTACCCTGGAACAACATGTATTGACATGGGTTTGACGGCCAAATACAAATAATTCTGGGGGTTCCAGAACCACTGATATAGTTTTTTTCTGAAAACTGTCATGATTTAGAAGACAGATTGTCTCAGGTCTTATAGGGATGGAGCTCGAAACCCGATACACAACCAAACCCGATAACAAGCTTATTGAGTACCCGTTATCAATAAGCTCTGGGCTTAATCAAGCCCGTTATCGAGCATAGCGGTCCATGATTAACCCATTCTGACCTGAGATCAGATTCTAAAAATGTCAGTCGCTCTTCGATTTTTCAAAAATAGCAGACCTACAAGCTCGTATCGCGCCACTCGGTGGCGCGATATGAGCTTGTAGATCTGCTATTTTTAAATAGCTAAAGCATAACATGATGCTGACACCAAAATGGGTGCCCGGTCAGAATGGGTTAAACAATCAAGACAAGAGGCAATCAAGAAATAAATCAAATCACCCACGCTGGCACAAACCTGTCGGTCTAAAAGTGTATTGATACCTGCCAACCAGCGCTGCCCGGGTAAACAAAATTAAGCTTTTAACATGATGGCACACACTCACATTGACCAGTTCATTTCTTCAATATTATTTTCCAAAAGTAAAAAGGTCAATTGCCTTCCGTCTGTTGGAAAAGTACTGAATTTGAAGGCGCTAGTAAAAAATGTAATCAGAATTTATTGTCGTCTCCCGCGTTTCCACTAAATAATAGAAAATGCTCGATAAGCCTGTTGGATAAGGTGCTCATTATCAATACAAAATGTACGAGCTCCATCCCTAATTCTAAAGGCCCTTTTCAGATGGAAGACGGGCGGACAGATGGAGTGCGGTACTCACGGTGAAGAAGAGGTCCATGACGCGTGTGTCCAGCAGCGCCTCTCTCCACAGCTCCGTGGGCTTGAGCGTCACGTTCTGCGTGGACTCGAACATGGCGATGTAGTGGCGCCCCAGTGACCCGCCACACGTTAAGGCCAACGGCAGCATGGAGGGAGAGATTAGGAGGAGGAGGAGGAGGAGAGGGGAGGGGCAGCGTACACGCACACACACACACACACACACACGAGCGAGCTCACTGGCACTATAAGCTGTGTTCTGGCTGTGTATTTTGGTCTCCTCTGGTGTGGCTGGCCGTGGGTATCTTGTTGTTAGTCACTCAGCAGCTTCTCTCTCTCTCTCTCTCTCTCGCTCTCTCTTTCTCTGCCCTGGCTCTCACCCTCTCCAATAAATGCCTCCTCCTCCTCCTCCTCTTCCTCCTCCGCTGGAGTTTTGTGCGCTGCCTTCCTTACAGTATATGTCTCTCGCCCTTTCTCATCAGCTGTCTCCCTCTCTCTCTACCACACTTTCCTCTACCACCACGTCTCGCAACCTCTTTTTCACCCTCTCAGACAAAGCAAGACTCTCTCTCTCTCTCTCTCTCTCTCTCTCGCCCTCTGAGTCACTGTCCTCTCGCTCACCTCTCTCTCTCTCTCTGTCTCTATACTTCCGTACGTCTACTACAGTACGGTTGTTCACTTTCTCGTCTTCTCCTCTCTGTCCTTTTTAAATAAATGCCACAAAGACACTCTCTCTGCTCGGCTGAGCCACATGCAGCTCTCAGCCTATCATTGTCCAGACGTGGTCAAGACTTCTTACAAAGCCACATCACACACAAATGCATGCACACACACACGCAAGTACGCACACACACGCGCTCACACACACACCCTCCTCAACCGATTGGGGGGGGTCTCTCTCCCTCCTCTCGACCAATGGCGGTGACTCCCTCTTGGATCACTCCCACACAAAACCCACAACAAACACAACTTCTGTACTTCTCCGCTCTTCTCAGCCAATCAAACGTCTCGTTTGTTGCCCCAAACAACACCAATTCCTCCTCATCCACGACGACACACACACACACACACACACACACACACACACACACACACACACACACACACACACACACACACACACACCACACACACACCTCTCACACTCTCTCTTGGGTTACTGTAGAATCACATTCTTGCCGCTTAGCCAATCCAAACGATATTTTTTCTGCTCTCTGCTCTACAGAATCTTGAGATTCTCTTCCAGAGTCTCCTGTACAAAGCTCCCCCTCTCGTTCTGTAGCCAGTCTACATCTCTGTTCTCCCTCATTGACCTCTCTCTCTCTCTCTCTTTCACTGGACCCCCCCACAGGACTCTCTCCGTGCAGTCTTTGGAAAAAAGAAAATAAGCTCTCTCTTTAATTGGCCAATTGCGATTCTTCCTTCACAGTAAAATCCTTTGTCCCAATTTTTGTTCATAAAATCCCCCCCACCCGTCTCTCTCTCTCTCTCTCTCTCTCCTCATGTCTCTCAGCCTTGGCTTTGTGACAGCAGAAGGCCAGTATGAGGAAACTCCCACAGGAATGTCAGTTCAAAGCCAGGCATCGGCATCATGGGCCAGCGAGCCTATGCATTCCTCTAGAACGGACCCACAGTCACTCCCAATGCGAGCGTGCACACACACTTTTCAGCACAAAAGTTGGCACCTGTCTGCGTGCGTGCCTGTGTGTGCGTGCATGTCTGTGTGTGTGTGTGTGTGTGTGTGTGTGCGCGTGAGAGCCGCAGCTTTATGAGCTCGTTAAAAATAGCCGTGGACCAACAGCAGAACTCTTGAGAAGCTCTCAGAATGGAGGGTTAAGACACAGACTGATGGATAAGACGGAGTTTGCACGGTTGGATTAGTCAAGGACTTTCTCTTGTGTCAAGAGCTGAGCTGGTTTTGTTAAAACAGATTGTTCCCAAGACATCCCCAAGACATCCCCACACGTCTTTCTCCGCAGGAGGCCCAGGACACCTAGACACGTCTTTTTGGTCCTTTTTTTACCCGGTCGCTAAAATATTTAGATTTTAGCGATATTATATATTTAATATTATATATTTATTATTATTTTTTACAGCGGCCGTTGCTAGGCAACACATTCCTCAGAACTCCCGGACATGTTTTGCGCATGCACACAGCCATTCACTTCCTTGTTTACGGGCCGACAAAACTAGCTATTGTCTCTGAATCTACGGCGCTCTCCATGGTTTTCGATCAGAACGCCGATGTTCTGTCCTAACTCAAAGCACACAAAGCATCTTGTTTCTAAAGAGAGATCAGACTTATTAGCGCGAGGTAGTAATGGAACATTATACCTCCCGGTTTTGGGGGGGAAATGGAAGGCGGGACTTTTCAGAGTAAAATATGCCTCATCTGCTGGGCAATCTAGCACCATTCTTTTTGAAAAGTTCCTGGCACATAAAAAGTGTTAAAGGACAACTTTAGTTTTTTTTCAACCAAGGTTCATGTTTTAGGTTGTTATTAGAGAAACTAAAAGATGAGTGTTATTTTTTTTTTAATTTGCTGCTTTCTTTCGTTTTAGGAATTTGAGCTGTTTTTGATAGGGGGCGGGGGCATTTGAGCATGGGGCTAAATATGTATTTTTTTACAACATTTTATAGCGATTTATTTTTTAATTATTTACTATAGTCCTAATAAACCCCAGTAAACTTCATCTGGCCACAAAACATGACGAGTTCTACTGAATGTGTCAAACTGACATTGAGCCTATGACACACAGTGTGGCTTCCCCCCAGTAGGCTACCTTCACATTCAGTAGATCCTGTGATTTATTTGTGGCCAGATGTAATTTCCTGGGGTTTATTAGGACTATAGTAAGTAATAATTAAAAAAAAATCTCCATAATATTTAGTAAAAAAATACATATTTAGCACCATGCTCGAATGCCACCGCCCCCCTGTACAAAACAGCTAAAATCCTTAAAACGAAAGAAAGCAGCAAATGGAAAAAGAAAACTCATCTTTTACTTTCTCTAATAACACCCTAAAACATGAACCTTGGTTGAAAAAAAAAACTAAAGTTGTCCTTTAAGCATCTTAAGGGGGTGTTTACTTTTTATAGCCTTATTCAACACCTTCTATCCCTTGGTATTTGATTTTAAAGTTCAAGTTAGTCTTTCCTTATTTATATACTGTAGCCACACAACAATACAGTCAGTAGCAGTCATTGCTGGGAGTGTAATGCCCATGTGCAGAGATCAAATACAAAACAAAACATAAAATTAAAATAATTACAAATATGCAATAAGTAAAACATTTATATACAATAAGTCAAAGGTAGAACTGAATAATATAATATACAATTTTTGAACACTGAACTTAAAATAATAATTAACAGTAAACGAATCAGTGGTAATTTCAAATCAAAATAATGCTTAGTTTTAGTCTTGTGTAGTCTTTTGAATACAATTACATTTAGTTTAAATATCACAAGTTTAGCCTAAATATGCCTAAATATCATACGATTTTAGTTGGCTAAATCTATAGTTGATCGACCAAAATGTATTTTGTGAAAAAGGGTAGCAAAAACAAAAACAAAATCATAGTCTGAGTCAACGAAATTAACACAGAGATGAATCAATTTCTGGTCACATCCACAAGCGAGTGAGAGGATATCGGAAGACTGTGTAGATGGGGGGGAAGGGACAGACAGACAGACAACACCAAGCCTGCATGCTGGGGGGCAGACAGACAGACAGACAGACTGGGGGGCAGGCTGGGGGAAAGGCAGACAGACAGTGAGAAAAATGATGCTTGCTTCCCAGACTGGAGTAAAAATGTCAGGGTCCTGTTTGAACTCTGGCATAAAACTACTGTTTACGGAGTTGAACGTCTGCCATCCAACAACAATGGCTCTGGTACGTGTACGTGTGTGTACGTGCGCGCGTGCGCGTGTGTGTGTGTGTGTGTGTGTGTGTGTGTGTGTGTGTGTGTGTGTGTGTGTGTGTGTGTGTGTGTGCATGCCTGCAGGATGAGTAATGAGTGGCGTGGAGTGACTAGGACATGTGGCTGTGGTTTGGGGGGCTGTTTTTTAAAAAGACATCACCTGCTACCGTCCCACTCCTTCCAACAGGCGTAGGAATAACTGACACAGCGCGCCGGTGACTTTTCCGACGGAAAAACAGACTGACAGACTGACTGACTGACTGACAGATAGATAGATACATGGACAGAAGGACGGACAGACAGAAGTATTCAACCGGCCTAAAATAGACAAAAATACGGACACGCGATACGGGGCGACTGGCCCGAAAAACATGTAATCACACCGTAGTGCTATTATGCTGGAACTGCACCTTTCTAAACTCAACCTGTTGTATATGGAACATAGTCTCGAATCACACCTTTCTAAACTATTTTTGGCTATTTTTTACCTAACCTTGCTACTACAGAGTAAACATGCACATGTATATGTTACTCTTTTTTTTTGTCGTCGTTTTCTCTTTCTTGCACTCTTTATACTATCCCTTTGTTTTCTGTGCTAGCTGTGGTTGATGTTTGAATTGATGTTATGTTAACTATGCTGCTGAAAATACGTTTTACTCTTACGTACTGTACCTGTACACAAGATGTAACAATAAAGCAAAACCTTCCACCTTGCTGAAGCACACCAACCCAAAGTTAACCCAGGCAGGCAGCAGATTCTCAATGCCTCGCCAAATGTCCGCCTCTGTTTTCCACTTGAACAAGGACAGACTGACTGACGGACAGACACACATGAAGGATATTATCCACCGTCCAGTACACACTTTTATGTACTATATCTCGGCACATGCACGTGTCGTGCACGCAGAAATGAATATATATGCCAAGGACCACAATACGCACAATGCGTATTCAACACCAGGCCATACAAACGAAAAACAATCCACTCTCCGGCCAGATCCCAATATTTATAGCAATGAATGTGAAGCGTGACCTAGGTGCAGCAAGGATGCGGGAGGCCACATACAAGAATCCATCATTCTTTAAGCACTTGGAACTTTATACTTTGTTGACCGGAGTCTATTTTTGCCAAATGTTGAACCGGCGTTGCAGTAACAGCAACTTTGTGCCAAGCAGTTCTTGAACGTAACGTAACAGGGGTGACTAAAATGTTTTTGCAAGCTGGGCAAAAGACAAAATGTGACTGGTACATATATATATATATTAAAAAAAGAAAACTACAACTACTCACTGTAACAAACCTATGCTATAAATAGCAACTCATTAAAATACATCTGATTGCATTAGCCCGCTGTTGTTTCATATTTCCAATAATAAGCAGATGGGCTGATAATTCTTCAAAGCTATTATTTCAGCCATCCGAACGCTTTGCGCGTCCGAACGGAACCCTCATTTCACGAGGCCGACGGCTTAGCGAGCTTCCACGGTATCCTATATTCATTATGAGTGATGCTCATTAAGGACACCAGCCTGCGGGGCGACAGCGCCAGACCCGCCCGGCCCGGCCCGGCCCTGCCCTGCCCTGCCCGGCCCCGCCTGCCAGTCGTCCTGCATGTGAGGAGCTATGCAGAGGCGCGTGGTGGGGTTTAAGTGATATATCCTCCCTTAAGTCTCCCATCAGCGTCGCCATCTGAAATAACAGTGCAGGAATGCCTCTTAACCCCCCCCCCCAGCCACACACATACACACACGCACGCACCTCTTCTTCACTCCCTACTCTCTCTCTCTCTCTTCACTCGCTACCAGTCTTTTCTTTCCTCTGGCATTGTCTCTCCTTTCTCTCCATTTCTTTCTCTCTATCTCTCTCTCTGCTCACTGTCTTTCTTCACTCGCCCTGGCGTGCCGTGCCAAACCCCCCCCCCCCCCCTCCCTCCCTCCTTCCCGCCCTGTCCGGTATGTTTGGACAGCGGTGCTCAGAGATTCTTCCTCGTCTCCTCAAGACAAGCGGACTCAGCTTACACCCTCCTAATCCCAGCCTTAACCTGGGCCGACGACGACAGACTAATAAGAATAGTGGGAGGCAGTGTGTTTAGGGGGGAGGGGAAGGGGAGGAACGCAAGGCAGGTGGTTAAACTCTGTGATAAAGGAAGGGTTATTAGTTGTTGTATACGGGCAGCAGCCAGCCGGTCACTACTCATTAAAACTTCGCCTGCAACACAGCAAAATCTGCACTGAAATTCTGCAGTTCTTACCCACCAAAAGGGGAATTTCACTTTGAGAAACTCCTGGGGGTCATTTTTACGTCTACTCTGACTTGTGCGTGCTTGTGCACCACAGATATATAGTAGGTAAACAGGAAACGGGGGGGGGGGGGGGGGGGGGGGGGACAGACACACAGCAAAGTCCGTTGGGATCGGGAATTGAACCTGCGACACACTGTCATGCTGGATTACCAGCCAAGCTGCCTGGACCGCTAAGCCGTCCCAGGCCCCACAGACAATCAAGTTGCTTGATTCAACATGTAGATATTTCATATTAAATTGATCAGTTCAAAGAGAGGATTGTGTGCAAATCTCGTCGTCTGTAATTAGGCCAGGTGCTGGACGTCAAGGCATCAAAGGAGGAGAAACATCCACATGTTTCTATAGCTATTTAATGGCAAAATTGCAAAGTTTCGACCCTTTAGGTAGGTCTTCATCAGGGAAAAATTTATAAAAAGGCAATTGTGTCCAAAAAAGGCGTAAACGTAAACGTACCCTATTGGCCTGAATATAAGACTATGGGTTGTTTTTTCCATTCTGACCTGAGATCAGATTCATACGAGGTTTCCACTGGACACTACACTGGTCTGATTAACCCATTCTGACCCGAAATCAGATTCTAAAAATGTCAGTCGTTCAAAGTCGTTCAAAAATAGCAGACCTACAAGCTCATATCGCGCCACTCAGTGGCGCGCTATGAGCTTGTAGATCTGCTATTTTTCAATAGCTAAAGCATAACATGATGCTAACACCAAAATGGGTTCCCGTTCAGAATGGGTTAATGGAAATATCCTAAAATATGGGCTTGTATTATAATCGGGGACCAGATTATTTGACATTCAATGTTCTTTTCCCACAAAGAGTCTTGAAAAATGGGGGTTGTCTTATAATCAGAGTCGTCTTATATTCGGCACAACACACGGGTATTATCGAGCATGACGACGATACGGCGAGAACAGGAGCGTGTTGAAGTGGCGTGCGGCGCTGTCAGAGAGAGAAGAAGCGAGCGCGGAGGGAGGTCCCTCTGTCTGTCAACGAGGACAGCCGTTTACAGCACCTGACCGCGACGAGGCCTCACTTCGACCGCACAAGGGTCAGAGGGACCGACCGCCGCGTGGAGAGACGCGCTGTGCTATACAGACAGACGACACAAGAGCCTGGGGGGGAGGGGGGGCTACAGCGTGGACAGATGACACGCATGCCACACAGTTTTTCTTTTCCTGAAGTATGGAGACCTCTCTTTGGTGTTTTAAAAAAGGCCTCTTTGAGGTGTGTGCGTGTGTAACAGGCGTGTGCTGCTGTCAGGCAGCACAATTAAGGAGCGGCCCCTTGACACACACACACACACGGCCACACGCATGCGTCTCATCACACACACACACGCGTGTTCTTCTGAGGCCAGCGGACAGGCGGCCCGCCCTGCACTCGTCCCAGAGCTCCCAGTGGCTATCATCAATCTGCTGGCCTTTCCACCGGCTGCACCACTTAGAGGCTTCTCTCACTCACTCGCCGTGATGGTCCTTCAGCAGCAGAAGCCCAGACGGACAATTCTCTCTTTTTTAAAAAAATGATTCTCATGAAAAAAAAAAAAAAAATCTGCAATCAGTTTCATCTCAATTAATTTTGTTCTGGACTTTAACAACCAAGTCTAGCCCGGCAGTAAAGACTATATAACACCAGAGAGGGTCGTGTAAACATTCTTGGCTTTGATGGTATCTTATGCCTCTTTTAGACAGCGACCATCTCCAGATAAAAGTGGAAAAAGATTTCCACTCTGGAAGGTGGTTTCACTTTGTTGCGTTTTCACCTCCTGAAAACACCGTTCTCGTCTAAAGGGACGATACTTTATTTTGCCGTTTTATATGAACACCATTCTCGTGTAAAGACCACCCTATATTAGGTGTAGTTGATGCAGAAACACATTAACACAACATCATTGCCTTGATGCAAGTAATATTAACGAGTGCCAATGAGGGCCAGCTAGACAGTGACACACACACACACACACAAACACACCTCAGCTTTGCTGAACTGAAGTGACTCACTGGAATCACTTGAATATGACTGAAGATATGATACTGTTTACTGTGATTATGGTAAGCTTACATTTCATACACACACACACACGCATACACACCACATAGTGACATTAAATCTCCTGTAACTGTAACCAGCAAAAAAACATATAATGAGAATCGTGATTCTATCTATATATAAAATATTTATTTTACGCCCCTAGTGAGTGGGGTTCATTTTCACCTGTCCAACACTAATAGACAGCTACCATCTCCAGATAAAAGTGGAAAAAGATTTCCACTCTGGAAGGTGGTTTCACTTTGTTGCGTTTTCACCTCCTGAAAACACCGTTCTCGTCTAAAGGGACACCAGCAAACGATACTTTATCTTGCCGTTTTCTATGAACGTTCTCTAAGAACCACCGCTCATCCGCTGAAAAAACTTAAGAGAGGTGCTGGAGCCACAAAGGGAACATGAGAAAGAATTAAGGGAAGCTCCGCACACTCAGATCTGCAGCACAATCAATTTATTTGGCAAGCTTTCGCTCTACTGACCTTCTTCAGGCATCTCAACCTGTCCAACACTAACATGCATATCTATGGAACATGTCCATGGGACTTTGTGCAGCCCAATCGCATCCTTCCTTCCTTCCTCCCATACTTTCTTTCAGAATGCACGCCACAAAGACTAGTATGCATATATTATATATATTACATGCACATATATTATAAAACTAAACTGTAGTTTCAGTTCATTTAACTCACAGCTGTCACTGAAACTCTGAGATGGAAACTCTAACCCAATTGTTCCATTTGGTTGGTTGTTAAATGTATTCATTGTGTGACAATTTGACACTGAGGAGGAGTACTGCGTATTTTAAGATGTCAGTACAAACTTGTAACAAACTAATAACAACCTGCAATATGAATTCAGGTATCAATCACACAGCTTGCAGCAAACGTAGGCATGCACGCACATAAGATTTCAAAGTATCTCTGTGAAATACACACAGACACACACACATGCCTGGCATTCCAAGGACAGACTCAACTAGCTACCGAGGGGTGTGTGTGTGTGTGTGTGTGTGTGTGTGTGTGTGTGTGTGTGTGTGTGTGTGTGTGTGTGTGTGTGTGGTATTAGAGTCTGGTATGGTATGACATGGGGATGGACAGACATGACAGACAGCTCTTTGAAAGTGATCTGTGCCCACACGCCACTTCAAGATCCCCTTAACCCATTCTGACCTGGGATCAGATTCTATACAAGGTTTCCACTGAACACACGCTGGTCTGATCAACCCATTCTGACCTGAGATCAGATTCTAAAAAATGTCAGTCGGTCTTCGATTTTTCAAAAATAGCAGACCTACAAGCTCGTATCGCGCCACTCGGTGGCGCGATATGAGCTTGTAGATCTGCTATTTTTCAATAGCTAAAGCATAACATGATGCCAACACCAAAATGGGTGCCCGGTCAGAATGGGTTAAGCGGACAGACAGACAGACAGACGCACATCCAGGCTCAGCAGGCTGAGATCACAATGGGCTCCATAATCCTGGACCGAACACACATCAGTGGTTAGTTAGCACCGTAGCCCGATACTGCGTTCACACCAGGGGCGACAAAGCAGCAGGCCACGAGTAATTTTCAATGGAAGTCAAGCTACAAAGTGAAAGAGATGACCTCGACATTTCTCTAACAACGACGCAGTGAACAGTCAACTATGATTGGTTTCTCAACTGTGATTTATAGCAGTGGTTTTCAACCAGTGGTCCTTGAGGGGGTTCCAGGTGGTCCCCAGCTAAATGATGAAAAGTAGGCCCAGGCCGTAGCGTAACGGTCTGGGCACCGGACTGGTGATCCAGTCGCGGTGTGCCGCGGGTTCGACTCCCGAACCCGACACGGCCTTTACCGCATGTCATCCCCCCATCTCTCTCCCGTTTCCTGTCAGCCTACTATCTGTCCCTTAAAAAACCAATAAAAGGCGTAAGCCGCAAAAAAATATCTTTAAAAAAAAAAAATGATGAAAAGTACGGGTCATTTGGTTTAATTTTACACTCTCAAGAGTAAAATTATCTGCATTACTTATATTAATATACAAGAAGTCTACGCAATTACAGAATGTAGAATAATTGTTATTTTTGATCAACGGTTATCTCTCCTATGGTTCAATACAGAATGGAATTGTGGACAAAAATCGTATCCAACAATAACAAAATATTCAAAGTTTTGGGTCTGAGAGGCTAAATCTCATTAAATGGTGCTCCGTGGCTCAAATGCCAAATAAATAATTGACCTAGATATGAAAAGGGTTGAAAACCACCGATTTATAGGACTGACTGTCCACGCTGTTGTTTTGTTACGAGAGGCCATCAAGCTCAAGATGAAAATCTGTGTGCCTTTACAATGGAATGTGGTAATGGTGCAATGCAAATGGAGCCTTGAAGTTGAACCACACAGTGACAGAAATCTAACATCACAACATGCTCCCAGCCAGCAGATACGGCCATATCTAACATCACAACACGAATCCCAGCCAGCAGATACGGCCAAGTCGACCATATCTCGGCCCGGGAAACACTCCCATGGGAAGCGCTGCGGTCGTTGGACCAGACAACCCCGGCGACTCCCTTCCACACCTGACCTTGAAGGCTCGTGGTAGACAGACAGGATGCACTTGTTCAGACCCGTTTACACCAGATCCGCGTGAAAACCAAGCCTGTATAACCTGTCGGTGTCTGTCAACACCGTCTGCTGATAAGACAACACCTGGCACATCGTACGCACTAAGGAGCTCATCTGCGGAGAATACGTGTCACTGACCCTACTTGCTCATTTCCTGCCTCGACCATACACTCTCGCTCAATCCAATGTCTCCATTTCTCTCTCTCTCTCTCTCTCTCTCTCTCTCTAGCCAGACAGTAGCGTCAAGAAGCATGCGTCTCTTCAGGGTTTTTAAATAGCTGGTGGATGGAAATGACGCTCGAGCGCCGCTTCAACTTGTAGTGTCGGCAAAAAAGTGACGCTACAAGTTTATCCCACGATTTTGTAACCCATTTTTCACCCCTGTGTCAATCATCTAATGTGATCCTGGGCTCTACACACCCTCCGCCAACCTGGGGAGAGCAACGGACTTAACTCATGCTTCCTTCATGCCTGAGTGTCCAAGTTGCTCCTTTACACCTGACAGGGGGGAGTTTCCCTGGTTGGACGTATAGCGCGTGGAAGGAACACGTTATTCCAACCAGTTCCTTTCCCCTCCATCAGGCGCCCCGGCTGGCCAGGGGGAGGCAGTTTAGAGACCAGGATTACTGCATGTTTTTGTGAGGGTACCTACCCTAGGGGACACGGGGCGAACATGCAAACTCCACACAGAAAGGCCCTTTCGCCAACCCCCGCCTTCGGGTATGGGCACTGATGACGCGGAGGAGGAAACACGCCGCCAGCACCCACAGCTCCCCGAGCGGGAATCGAACCCAGGACCTTCTAGCTGTGAGGAGACAGCACTACCCACTGTGCCACCGTGCCCCTCGTTGCCGCCCTCTTGACCCTACTGTCTGGGTACACTGTCTCTCGTGCCACCAATATTTTCTTTGATGTTTAGCCTTGTCTCGTTGCCTGCCGATTTAAATAATTCTTCAGTATCCACAGGCATCGCATTTTACTTACATACACACACACGCACACGCACACGCACACGCACACAAATAAAAAGGATATGATTGGGTGGCAGGAAGTTCCAGCTGAGGACCTGATTGGCCAGGGCCAGGTAGCGCTGGAACACGGAGGACATCTGGGCGTTGAGGTTCTCCCGGCGGCTGAACTCCTGCAGCACCTCCATGGTCAGAACAAAGATCTGACGCAGGTCCTCCTCCTGGTGGACGAGAGGAGACATGACAGGTCAGAAAACTGTCACGCTTTAGATTAAGACCTTTAGTAGATTCTGGTCCCACGTTTTAACCCATTTTGGGGCAGGAACCCCTTTTGGTGTTGGCATTATGTTATGATTTAGCTATTGAAAAATCTAGCAGATCTACAAGCTCATAGCGCGCCACCGAGTGGCGCGCTACGAGCTTGTAGGTCTGCTATTTTTGAAAAAATCAAAGGACGACTCACATAGAAACATAGCTTTTTCAGAAAAACTGATGTAGAAGACATTTTTAGAATCTGATCTCATAGTCCAGGCAAAATGAGCTAGAATGCCTGGACTATCAGGTCAAAATGGGTTAATTGACTAGGGCAGTAGTTCCCAAATGTTTTAATTGACTAGGGCATTAGTTCCCAAACGTTTTAGCTCGAGACCAAAAGAGAATGTTGATGTCTTCCCAGGGCCAGGACCCAAACTAGTGAAAATAGCCGATCTACAATCTCACAAAAAAATACCTTGTAGAGCCATAAAAATTGGTCCTGGACCCAGTTTTGTAAGCTACTATAGGGTCCCCCCAGAGCCACAGTGTATATACTGTACTCTACTTGGGTCTGCTCCTTCTCTTCCCTCTACATCACAGGTTCTCAATGTGGGGTCCATTTGGTTGCCTTTGGGCGCTCTCAGAGTTAAATTAACACTTAAGGCCTATTCATACTCCAGTTTGAGGTGATAAGGTGACCACTGAACTACAACATGACATGACATAAGGCCGCAGTGCGACTCACCGCGGCGCTCACCCCAACACATGATCTCTCGGCTTTTACTGACCTTTCACGGTGGTCACCTTATCACCTAAAACTGGAGTAGGATGTTTAGGATTTAACAGCAGTTGGGAGTATGAATAGGCAATAGGCCTTTAGGATTTAACAGCGTGTAGGGTTCTAATTTCTGTCTTTTTTTCCCGCGAGGCTGACCGACCTGGAAGAGCCTCTTGCAGGAGCCGTGGAACTCCATGCTGAGTCCGATGCTGCTGGTCTTACTGGAGCTGGAGAACTCACTGAGCAGAGCATTCAGGATGGAGCAGGCCAGCGTCTGCTGCAGAGAGACACACACACACACACACACACACAGAGGGTTGTCACCAGCATGACGCTTTACGTAAGTTTCATGAAAAATGTTATGTTGCTAAATCGGGAACTGCCCATAGATCCGAAGTCCCGTTAGTCCGAACATGCACTGCTCCCGTGCTTGCGGTTAGGTTTAGGTTTGCTCCCGTGCTTGCGGTTAGGTTTAGGTTAGGGTTAGAGATAGGGATAGTCATTTCGGAACAATGAACCTTCTGACTAATGACATGTTACCGCTAAATCTGTGGTGTTCAAACTTTTTCATGTCAAGGACCCCCACAATTATTTGGTCTGCACCCAAAGTCCAAACACATTTAGACATTTTAAGAATCTATTTATGTCCACACAAAGGAAAATGCACAAGGACACAAACATTATGGGTGCAGTTATGTTACAATCACAAGCCTATATGACACATGTCTTGGAATCATGATACAGCAAGAAGGTCACTCAGCAGCGTCTCTGATAGCCATATTCGTTCACATGACGGTGCAGGACTAGGCTTGTTCTCATATGGTGGCATAGAAAGCATAGACATAGACACACACACACACACACACACACACACACACACACACACACACACACACAAAATAATCGTATTTACATACTGTACATAATGATACTAACTAGGGCTGTCAATCGATTAAAATATTTAATCTGATTAATCGCATGATTGTCCATAGTTAACTGTGATTAATCGCAAATTAATCGCATATTTTGTATACGTTCTAAATATACCTTAAATCAGTGGTTTTCAAGATTTTTCATATCAAGGTCCATTATTTATTCTGCATTTGAGCCACGGACCACCATTTGATGACATTTAGCCTTCCAGACCCAAACTAAAGAACTGTATTGATGTTGGCCAATGGTACCATTACGAGAGATAACAGGCCATGTTGATCAAAATAACATGTTTTCTAAGTTTTCTAATTGTGTAGACTTAAATTAACTTAAGTAATGCAGCTGTTTAACAATTATTCAACTCTTCAGTGTAAAATTGCCATGAGTCTCTCAACCATTCTGTCAAACTTCACAGTGCGTTAATCACGCGTTTAAAAAAAATAGTGCCGTTAAAAGGATTGTGAGTTAACTAGTTAATAGTGCGTTAGCCTGACCTAAGCAGAGACATTTCTGGCCTAGATGGGAGGGTCGCGCCTCAGAAATGCGCGCAACCTGATTGGATCTCATCGATCTGTCCGTCACCCCCGGCCCCTCCTCTCCCCCCTAGTGCAGCGCTACGTCACATCATTTAGAGCGACGCCCACCCGGAAGGGTTGACTCCCACTTTTAGACTGGTTCAGCCCACGGCTTTTTCCAGGCTTTCATCTTTTGCGCAGACGAAATGAAAGCCTGGGTATCGAGGCTAATAGTGCGTTAACTTTGACAGCCCTAATACTAACACGTTCAGTTAGTGTTTTGTAAAGCAATATTCACACCGTGCTTCAAACCACAACATGGAGTAGAATAAAATCATTTTAACAGCTTTAGTGTTAAATTAAACCATTCTGAGCAGGAACCCCTTTTGGTGTTTAAAAGCAATATTTTATACTTTAGCTATTGAAAAATAGCAGATCTACAAGCTCATAGCTTGCTATACGAGTCTGCTATTTTTGAAAAATCATGAAAATGTGGCGCAAATCTTTTAATATATATTCTTTCACAGCGAACGTTTTTAACTCAAGTCTTTGCTTCCGGGGGGGTCCCTGGAACAACATATTTTCAGATGGGGGTCGGTGGCCAATTACATATCATTTTTGGGGTCCTTGACATGAAATATTGAGCACCACTGATCTAGAAACATGGGTATTTCAGAAAACTGTCAGGACATTTTTTTTCTTTTCGACGTCTAAATGGGTTAAATTAACCCATTCTGACCGGGCACCCATTTTGGTGTCAGCATCATGTTATGCTTTAGCTATTTAAAAATAGCAGATCTACAAGCTCATATCGCGCCACCGAGTGGCGCGATACGAGCTTGTAGGTCTGCTATTTTTGAAAAAAATCGAAGAACGACTGACATTTTTAGAATCTGATCTCAGGTCAGAATGGGTTCGTCAGACCGGCGTGTGTCCAGTGGAAAACCTCGTATGAATCTGATCTCAGGTCAGAATGGGTTAACACCGAGGTCAGAGGATTGGTTGCATCAGGTTCCCATCACCAGGAAGGTGGAAGGTTGCATCAGGTTCCCATCACCAGGAAGGTTGCATCAGGTTCCCATCACCAGGAAGGTTGCATCAGGTTCCCATCACCAGGAAGTGGCTGGTGGTGTCTGACCAGCAGCCACAGCGGTTAGTGGCTTGCTCGACTCAGCGGCCACGCTAACCATTTTACCAACCAACTCCATCTCAGCGGCCACGCTAACCATTTTACCAACCAACTCCGTTTTTAGATTAGAATAAGAACACAAAACGATGGCTGGCCACCTGCCACAGAGGCTATTATTAAACCAAAACCCTCCCAAACATCTCATTATTTCCTTTACCTAATAATAATAATGTCACGTGGGTTTAGATTAGATAACGCCAGAAAAGCAAGCCGTCAGTTTCTTCATTCCAATGCTGAAGTGATCATGATGATCACACATTTCAACCCATTATTTTGCCCCCATAGTGACTCTTCTTCAAAACATCGAAATGGTCTTTTTTCAGATAGACAAATTAGGAGGACATTATCTTTGTCTGAGCCCTGTTCGCAACACCCTCTCTTGAGAACTAGCAACACTGATCATAGGACGTCTGTGAGACGTGGGGTTACCACTCTCACTTCGGAGACCATTTGTGTACCATTTTGTATTATTGGCGAGGTGAGGAATTGGCCATCTTGTCACTATATTAACCCATTCTGACCTGAGATCAGATTCATACGAGGTTTCCACTGGACACACACTGGTCTGATTAACCCCATTCTGACCTGAGATCAGATTCTAGAAATGCCAGTCGCTCTTCGATTTTTCAAAAATAGCAGACCTACAAGCTCGTATCGCGGCACTCGGTGGCGCGATATGAGCTTGTAGATCTGCTATTTTTCAATAGCTAAAGCATAACATGATGCTGACACCAAAATGGGTGCCCGGTCAGAATGCGTTAAGAATCTTTGATAAAATGCATGAGTGTTTGCCTGGTGACAGACAGCTGGGAACGTCCAACCCTGGCAGCAGTCTAACCTCTTGGAGAGCTAGTGCCATCTAGTGGACCAAGACGACATGTGCATGTATATCTCCACCCAGTCTGCTTCATCACTAACTTCACAAGAAGATGACCAGAATCAGTTTGACGTTTTGACCTCAAACATATTAAAAAGGTATAAAATGTATGTTTTGCCTTAAAGTTTATCCTGTATTCTGTATGAGTTCTCTCCCCTGATTGGATTAAATTCCTGTTTCTGAAAGACGAACCAAAACAAAGCACTCTGTAACAGAATTAAAACCAAAGTACCAAAAGCTAACCGTGACATTAAAAAAAAATCCTTCATCCCAAATGCCATTAAGGCACTAAATGATGTCTCGCTAGATATGTTGTTTTTCAATGTATTTGCCACTGTTGTCCTGCACTTTTTTGCCATGAAAAAATAATTGTGTAAGTGTTGTTGCTGTTGTTGAGACCGAAGACAAATTTCCACACGTGGACAATAAATTAAACTAACTAACTAACTAACTAACCCCTTAAAAAGCGATCAAATTATACTTTCTTACAAATGAATGTATTTTCCATACATGTAAAAGCTGAATTCATGAAGATGACTGAAAACTATATACAGAGCGAGTTAACTACTTTAACCTGGGGGTCCTGGTCCTATTTTTCACCCTACACACCAAGGGCTGTATTTTGCGTGTCTTAAGTACCAGGTCTTATTACCTAACTTGAGTAAACTAAAGACCTTGAGGCGTGGTCAATGCCATTTGGCTATTCTGAGTGGCCAAAGAGCATTGATCACGCCTCCAGGTCTTTAGTTTACTCAAGTTAGGTAATAAGACCTGGTACTTAAGACACGCAAAATACAGCCCCAAATGTCTCACCGGGAATAGCCCGTCTACGGCGCGTTGTGAGCTACAGTATATTCTATAGTCTAATGTTGGCCTAATAGGCGAACAACATACAGTGAACCGGGTGAAGTGTGTTGTTCGCCTAATAGGCGAACAACATACAGTGAACTGGGTGAAGTATGTTGTTCGCCTATTCTTTTTTTTTTATATATGTTTATTGGTAATAGGTTTCAACAGTTTAGTACAGTTTGAACATACCTTTTTTTCTTTTTTTTTCCCTCCCTCACCCCATCCCTGCCCCCACATGGTTCGCCTATTATGACGCTCAGGCTCTCCTTCAGTGTTTTGAGCAGGCCTCCAACTGTGTTGGTCTTTATCTCAACGAGACCAAAACTGAATACGTAAATATATGCAAATCCAACAATAACCACATTATAAAAACACTTAACAACACTCACAGGTTGATGACTACAAGTATTTGGGTTCATATCTATATCTTCTTCCCAAAAGGACTTTCAAACTAGGATGGGTGTGGCCTGGTCAGCCTGCAATGACATGCATAAGATCTAGTCATCCCAGCTTAGTAAGATGTTCAAAGTAAAAACATTTAGGACGACCGTTGAGCCGATTCTACTCTATGGCTCCGAGACATGGACACTTTCAAAGAAATTAGAGAAACGGTTGGATGGCACTTACACCCGCCTTCTAATGAGAGTGCAAAATCTGTCTTGGAAGAGCCACCCATCGACTAATCTAATATACGGCAACCTTCCCCGTGTTTCTTCACTAGTCCGATCCAGAAGAACACAGTTTGCCGGCCACTGCTACAGAGCTGACAATGAGGTTATATCTTCCCCTCTTCTCTGGAATCCTGTCTCAGAAAACTGTCGTTCCCTGATGCCATCGCTAGGGAGACAACATGCATCAGTAAGCAGGAACCTGGGGACGGCAATGAAGGACCGGAAAGTCTGGCGTGGCATTGTGAAATCCATGATCTCGACCGCGGTCGAAAAATGATGATGATGATTATGACGTGCCCAGAATCAGCAATGCTAGGGTCCATGTGGTTAACCCATTTTGGGGCGGGAACCCTTTTTGGTGTTAGCATTATGCTATGCTTTAGCTATAGCAGATCTACAAGCTCGTAGCGCGCCACCGAGTGGCGCGCTGCGAGCTTGTAGGTCTGCTATTTTTTTTTTTATCGAAGAACGACTGACATAGAAACATAGATTTTCCAGAAAACTGTCATTTTCAAACAGACATTTTTAGAATCTGATCTCAGGTCAGAATGGGTTGAATGGTTTCTGTTCTTACCACCGTGGGGTTCCCACTGCTGATGAGCTGGCCCACCTCGTGGAAGATGCTCTTGCAGTTGATGGACTTGTCCAGAGAGCCTCTCTTCACGATGACCGCCACCGCCAGCAGGATCTGCTCACGGACGTATTTCTGAAGGCTGGGGGAGAGACAAGAGACATTTCAGTAGACCGCTGGCTCTCAACATGGGGGTTCTGGGGACCCCCAGGGGTCCTTGGGACCGCTGGCTCTCAACATGGGGGTTCTGGGGACCCCCAGGGGTCCTTGGGACCGCTGGCTCTCAACATGGGTTCTGGGGACCCCCAGGGGTCCTTGGGACCGCTGGCTCTCAACATGGGTTCTGGGGACCCCCAGGGGTCCTTGGGGGGGGGGGGGGGGGTGGTTTCCCCAGTTTTATGATCGATTGTTATGACCAAAATGGACCCTTATCTGTCACTCAGGTGTGTCGTAAACACATTTGTACAATACTATATTTTTTTTTTTTTGTGGCCCCAGAGTTACAAACCTTCTGAAAATGGGGGGGGCCATGGTCTGTGGCCTAATGGAGAGGTATTTCTCGCACATTTTTGGCTCAGGTCACCATTGTAAATAACTTTTTCATCCACAGCTTACCCCCCGAATTACATTGTTACTTTAAAAATCACACCCGTGTGAACTGAGTGGTGCAATTTCCCCCCCCCCTCTCTCTCTCTCTCTCTCTCTCTCTCTCTCTCTCTCATTAGCAGGCAGAGCAATACCCCTCTCTCTGTTTCTGGTGCCCCCTACTGGTATTAATAAGTAACATACTCGTGCTCACTTATACACACATACACACAGGTACACAGACATTGCTGCTTGTAGGAGTGGTTGCACCACTCAAAAACACTATGTAAATCTTTGCCTCAAAGATACAGTAATGTCACGAGATACCAAATACAGTTCATCTCGGGTCCGTTTTTACTAAGTCTAAGAAGTGGTTAAACTCAAGTGACATTGATACATTCCAAATATCAAAGTATTCTGCACCCCCCCTGGCATTGCTTCAAAGCCACCCACTTTGAGAAGCCCTGGCCTAATGCCAATCAAACTGGGGGGTCAATGACATTTATATAAAGTTTAAGAATGACTGTAATCTACAGCACAGTATAGGACTTACAGTGAGGTAAATGTGTAGTGGGGGTGAGGAACTGCTGTTTGACATCGCAGAGTAAAGACAGAGGGAAGGAGAGGAGAAGAAATGGAAAGAACTAGTAACAGAAAGGAGTGACTGGTGGAAACCACCCATTTCCATTGAGACCACGTCACTGTTCCATAATCACGATTCATCCGAATTGTGGTTAACTGTGATCACAGAATAATCAGCGTCGGCGTGGTTTCGCCCACTGAGTAGCTGTGCAGATAACAACACAGCTCTGATGACAAACAAATGGTTGCATTCAACTCGGTCCAAGGAGTTCTTTTCCACTCGGGCGATTAGATTATTATTATTTTTTTGTATTTTCACACCTGCATCAAAAAGACTACTTGCATTAGTTACAACAGTTTGTTTTGTTAATACGCTATCAAAAATCAAGAAAATAACTTATGAGTGGGGCTGCAATTGATGGTAGTGAATGCCAAGAGTGGGACAGCAAAGGATTACACAAGATAAATGTAAAAAATAACGGCATGGCCTCCCTGTCCAATATTTTAAAGGGACACTTCACCCTTTTTGCAAAAAAATATATGTTAATGACGTTTAGAAGCTTTAGAACACTTTCCTGGGGGTATTTATGTGTGTAATATGTGGTTTTAGATATTTTAGATTGTAGCAGTGAGCCTGTTGTCTCTGATGTCATGGACACTGGGCTCACTTCCTTCCTGGACTACATGTTGTCTCAGTAAGACAGCTCTCCCCCTATCCGCAAGGAGGAGCAGTGCACCAAAGAATTATGGGAATTGTAGTCCAGGAAGGTAGTGAGACCAGTGTCCATGACATCAGAGACAACAGGCTCACTGCTACAATCTAAAATAACTAAAACCACATATTACACACATAAATACCCCCAGGAAAGTGATCTAAAGCTTCTAAACGTCATTAACATATATTTCTTTGCAAAAAGGGTGAAGTGTCCCTTTAAATCTTCACAGGGAGTTAGAATGAAGCCACACAAATTGTAATACAAACTATAATACAGGCTACTTGTGTTCATGCTCTGGTGTGGTGACCGAATATGAACTAAAGTTCGACAACAAGGTAACTAGCTTGTAGATCCTGCTCTTTTTAACACGATAAAGAGCATGAATGACGCCTTACTTGGGTCTCTGTAAGACGTAAGTGAGGAGGAATGTTCGGAGTGACTCGATGCTGGGTTTCTCCAACAGGATCCATTCTCTGACCACGGCCTCCATGATGGCTGTAGCAGCCTGGAACAGCACATAGTCCACCTTACTGGTCTCTGTAGAGGGAAGGGTGGTTTATTAAAATAAAAAAAATAACATAAATATTAGATGAACCACATTTGCAATATCAGATTATTATATGGAAGAAAAATCGAGTAAAGCCTCAAAGTGTTTTATATTAGCTCTGGTCCTTGGCCAATTAGCCCATTTTGAGCAGGAACCCCTTTTGGTGTTAGCATTGTGTTATGCTTTAGCTATTGACAAATAGCAGATCTACAAGCTCGTAGCGCGCCACCGAGTGGCGCGATACGAGCTTGTAGGTCTGCTATTTTTGAAAAATTAAAGTACGACTGACATAGAAACATAGCTTTTCCAGAAAACTGTCAGGATGTAGAAGACACTTTTAGAATATGATCTCAGGTCAAAATGGGTTAAAGTACGCTTCCAGGGCCAAAGCCTAGTCAGCAGGTTTTTCTATGTGTTGTGATTGTGAAGGATGTTGTGTGTGTGCTGCTGCTGCTCTGTGCCATGCGACGACACGCCTTGGCTCCACTGCACTGCCAGCCTTTCAGCTGCTTCAATTAAGCACACATCACGTCTCCTTGTATTACATACTCAGACTCTATGTATTCACGCACTAATGACTTTGCAGAAAGCTTCCATCAAATCTCATCAAAGGGTTTTAGCCGATGGGGGTGGGGGGGGGGCAGAGTTTCTTAGATCTCCCAACAGAGACCTTACAGTAACAGGCTGCAGCTATTCTTTATTGTTTAGGTGATTATTCTATTGATTCAGGGTTTTTTATTTATTTATTTATTAAATAATCAAGAACCAGCTTTTCATTGAGCCGTTTTGAGAAAACGAGGCCAATGTATGACCAGTACTGACCTAGGATGTGCTTGCAGACGGCGAAGGGCGACTTGGACTTTCTGAAGGAGAGGAATATGTGCTCAGCATGCTGTCTCTGTTCTGAATTGACCATGGACGGCGGGGCCTGGGAAAGCGGGCGCACACACACACACACACACACACACACACACACACACACACACACACACACACACACACACACACACACACACACACACACACACACACACACACACACACACACACACACACACACACACACACACACACACACACACACACACACACACACACACACACACACACACACACACACAGGAAAAGTTAATTTTTATAATATGGTACTGCAGCTGCTATACCTTAAAATGAATATAACGTTACGTAAATCAATGCACCATAAGTAAGTATACTGTATACACTATAGTCCTGAAACACGAAACGCTCACTCCTGCAACCGTATGCACACACGCGGACGCACGGTTTCTGTGATGTCTGCGTGACGTGCGTGCGTGTGCACGCGGCCCGAGGAACACACATGTGGCCCGGTAAAGAAAGGTCCCCCCTCAACCTCGGTAGCCACAGAAACGTCTCTGCTTTTGCATGTGATGTGACAGACAACAAGACACTGAAGACAGTGCACTTTTCATTTCATTTTATTCCTCATACAAAGATGCCATTGCCTGGCCCTGTATCTCAAATGGTCAAATAGATATTTGATTTAGGAATATAATGTGCCTTGGCTTTTGTATTCTTTCTGTATATCAGCAAAGTGTAGAATTTTATGTTAGAAATTGAGGGAAATTAAGATTCTCAGATAAAGCAGCGCTTTTCAACTAACCGGTTAATCGATCGATAAGGTTATCAAAACGTATCAATTATCAATAAATGACTTAGTTGATAATTCCTATCCCTACTTCCAAGTGGAAACAAATAATGCAACATGACTCTAGTCTTAAACATCTTTACACTACACCTACACAAACAAAAAACAGAGCAACGAACATACTTGTAGTCAGTGTGCAGGGCAGGCATATAAGGATATATTCGTAAATCGATTAAGATCGAAGAGAATTGGCCCGGACGGTTAGCTCAACCGCCTGGGCACCTAGGCTGCCAAACCAGCCGGACAGCGTGCCGCGGGTTCGACTCCCGAGCCCGACGGCCTTTTTGCCGCGTGTCACTCCCCATCTGTCTCCCCCTTTCCTGTCTGTCTACTGTCCCTATCAATAAACAAATCTAAAAAAGAATATTGAAGAGGATAAGAGAGGAAGACAAGAAAATTGCAAGAGACAGAAAATACTGGATTTGTACATTTAAAAAAAAAATCACACACGTGTGAACTGAGTGGTGCAATTCCCCCCCCCCCCCCCCTCTCTCTCTCTCTCTCACTCTCTCTCATTAGAGACACTACCCCTCTCACTGTTTCTGGCGCCCCCTACTGCTATTATTAAGTCACATACTCATGCTCGCACAGGGGTAGACACACACAAACAGGGTCACATACTCATGCTCGCACAGGGGTAGACACACACAAACAGGTACGAGGACATTGCAAGCTGGTTGTAGGAGTGGTTGCACCACTCAAAAAAAAAATCTGTAACATTATTTTGTGTTTCGAATCGTATCGTGAGTTGAGTGAATCGTTACATGCGTAAATGTGCACAACACAAACACATACACTCGCTCACTGCATTGAATACAAAGAGCCGACACTGTACGAGATACACACAGACAGAGCGTGTGTCGAGGTGTGTTGCACATGCACACCTATGCACACTTTTATATTAAGGAGGGTAGCAGTAGTGGTAGTCAGAGCACAGCAGGAAAGTCACATTCCAGTCCTAATTGCAGTGAAAGCAGCTCTCTGGCTGAGGGCATCATGGAGAGAAAGGCCCCATTTATCTGAGCTAGGACCACAGGCACGAACAGCTACACCCCAGTCTCACACCCTCAACAACACATGCAATGACAGAAACAACTAACAAGTCACAGCCTCACAAATTATACAGTTACATTATACTTATTTTACACAAACACACACAGCAAAGGGCCTAACTTCTTCATATAGGCACATACAGTATATCATTTAAGTTAGGGATGCACCGATCCGACTTTATGGCATTCGATACCGATTTCGATACATGGGGGTCCAGTATCTGCCGATACAGAGTACCGATCCGATACCCCCCACAAAGAAACGTAATAACCTATTAAGCTGTATGCCTCACTGTGTGGAGTCTGGGATCATTATTTTGTGTAAGGCAACATCAAGGGTTGACTTAAACATTACTTTCCCAACTTTGTAAAACAAAATGTAACAAACACAGATATAAATGCACTGAATTATTTATTAAATAACTGTACAACAATTAGACCAGGTTAATGTGTGCGCAGGCTAGCCTGGCTGCATTCCACATGTTATACTGTCAATACTACACTGCTGTGTCACAGAGGAGGTAGAGTTGTTTTCATACTGTAATTACACATAATTATCGGATCGGATCGGATCGGATCAGATAATGGATCGGCCACCGATCCGATACCCGATCTAGAATTTTAGCCTGGATCGGCGCCGATCTCCGATACGAGTATCGGATCGGTGCATCCCTAATTTAAGTGCACCCACACATGTGCACACTGACATAGACCTGCTAAATGTAAGGTGCACTGGTGCTACCAATGAACACTCCTATATAAAAAGAATCCGAAGAGGTTTAGGGAGCTGGCAGCATTTGCTATGTTCCTCACGAGAGAATCCATTGCCTTCCGGAGGAGACAGTATATTTGGCCTTACAACCCAAATGACCTCAGTGATATCTGGCTTTACAAACCGTATATCGTTGGGTTAGAGTTAGACATTTCTGCATCCCGGTTAAGTTCGCACCACTGCAGCCGGGATCTAACTTGCCTGGGGTGACCAGGGGGCTGATGTCACATGATGATGTCACGATGACCTGGGGGGGCTAGCCTGGGGTGTGTGGCGGGAATTGCGACTTCATGACTGAATTGTGCCTTATTCGGTCGCAATAAGTTGTTGCATAGTGAAAATGGAAATTCTAAAATATATTTTAACAATTATATTTTTAATGCATTTTTGTGCAAAGGAATTGATTGACTTGATTGAATACATTTTCAGACAGAAATGTAAGCAGCACAAAGTACATTCAGACATTTGGGTGGGCTAAAATGATATAAGGACTTGTTTCCATTGTGGTCCTATTTGGAAATAATGACAAACAGATGTCAGCTTCCGTTCGTGACTCAATGTTAGCATTCGAAGATTGTGGAAGAGTTCTACCACACAACAAGAGACACTGCTTTGACACATTTACTGCAACCTAGACATCACCGAGAGGGGCTGTAAGTTAGAACACCATAATGTCCCATTCAGCTGGACATTAAATAGAGTCCATCCCGCCAGCTTTAATAGTACAAAGACTATCCGACTGAGCCCGTGAGTGAATAGAGCTGGTCGTTGCCCTGAGTGGACAATGATTACCCAGCTATCAAACAAGCAACAACCAAACAAACGGCTATAACGAAAAGAATGCTGTCAAATTGCAATAATCTGTCACTGTCTGTCACTCACCACTTCTGTCAACTTTCACACCCCTGGAAAACGCTACGTCTCCTATGCACAACTATAAATCTAGACAAAAGAAAACAGAACAAAAAACACGTATCTCCATTATAGCAACAGATTCCTAACTTCCACTCATTCTTCTAAGAAGAAACTGTTTTTTTTTTTTTGTGGTGCAACCATAGGGTGCAGCCACTCCAATGCCCAGCTGCTAAGTCCATCCCTCCCTATGTCTGTCTGTCTGTATGTATGTATGTTTAGGCTAGGGTACCAACAGGTGACAAAGTGGTGCTGTTGAGCCTCACACTGTTTTTTTTTTTTTGCACCACTTTTTTTTTAACTAAGTTTAACTAATTTAACTTGGATTTAGTGATTAGCTGTTTTTATTTGGACATGGCATGATAGCGGGAGATTATTCTTGGTACGAACTAAATAAATTATGTTATAAAAGGTGGTACTAAGTACTAACATGATCAGCTGACCATTAAGAACAGTCAGTGAGTAATCCATGTGAAACTAGATAAAGTGCCCCTTGGGGCACAGGTCAGGTTGTGGCCTCCTGGTGGCCAATGTGAAAAGGGTGCCATTTCTTCTCACGCTTTGGATGGCAATTGGATGATTTGAGACATTTTGTTCCAAAAATGTGTTTTGCAAAAATCCACCTGTTGGTGGCGCTATAACAGGCCAATGTAAAAAGGGTGGGATATATTCCTCAGCCTAGTAGGAAAGTCTGTGAAAGATTTCACGTAAATTGCATGCTGCATTCACGATTTGTGGCATTTTGTTCCAAAAATGTGTTCTGCTAAAATCCACCCGTTGGTGGCGCAATAACAGGCCAATGTGAAAAGGGTGGGAAATCAGCCTAGTAGGAAAGTCTGAAAGATTTCACGTAAATTGCACGCTGCGTTCATGATTTGAGGCTAGACTCTGACTTTTCAGGTCAGTGGTTCTCAACCAGTGGTCTGGGGACCACCAGTGGTCCTTGAGGGGGTTCCAGGTGGTCCCCAGCTAAATGATGGAGAGTTGGTTAGGGTTTCATTTTACGCTCTGCATTACTTAATAAAGTTAATATACAAGAAGTCTACATAATTAGAGAATACAGAAGAATAGTTATTCTGATCAACATTGTACCAACATCAATACAGCATTACAATGTGTAAATATTCTTTAGTTTTGGGTGCAATACAGCATGAAAATGTGTAAATATTCTTTAGTTTTCGGTGTGCAAGGCTAAATGTCATCAAATGGGGGTCCATGGCTCAAATGCGGAATAAATAATGGGCCTTGATATGAAAAGGGTTGAAAACCACTGTTTTAGTTGAAAAAATAGAGTTACGACAACTCCGTTCACTTCATGGGGCCAGTCCAATGGCCCCATGAAGTTGGCATAATGCACTGGACTCAGGCAACGGCCCAGCTTTAATGATCTTAAATCCCTCCTTTATTTTAGTTTGTATTAATAGTACAACATAAACATTACAGAGACTTTAGTTGTCACTGTACAATACTTTAAAACAGTTGTCATGTTGCACACATGAAAACAATGTATTTCAAACTCCAGCTTGTCACTCTCCAGGCTGCATGAGTACTAGCGCTCGAGCACTCTGCCCCCTCAATGTCGTAACTCTGTCCATCTATGGCTCTGTTGTGTGCCAGCCAACATGTGTGATCTTCTAATGAGAAAACAACATATAAGGTCTTCTCTCACACAAACATATACGTCTTCTACTCTTCGATACTATTCGCAGGTACACACACAGGCAAAGCTCCCCAAAGGAGCTTATCGGCACTAGAACTACTACATTCACTTTGCCAAAGTGGAACAAACGATCAAAACAAATCTCTCTTCTCAGGTTCCTGCCGGGGGGGTGACCGTCCATGCACACCGCGTAAAGGCTCATTCATAGTCTGGATTTTCGGTGGTGAGGTGACCACCAAACTACAACATGACGTCACGAGCCGCGGTGAAGAGCAAACCACCGCCACCGCTCCAGCCCTTCTCTCTGGTTTTACTCACCACCACTCAACGTTATGTCAGCTCCGGTGGTCAGCTCACCACTGAAAATCCAGACTATGAATGAGTCTTAAAATGGACGCCTTACGACGAACGCCATACGACGAACGCCTGGAACCTACACACCCGATTTCATTCATTCATTCATCCCTCCATTTCTGTACTGTCAATAAATCCCTTAAACCTCCCCAATGGTGTGTTTCTTCCGACTAGTGAACATTGCATTGGTATTAAACTACACTTTGTGCTTTTCTTTGCTAACTGATAATAACATTAAATTAATCAATCAAAGTTAATTACGCTAAAGGTTAACTAAACAACATGAAGGTTAATAGGCACACTGTACCAAACATAATTCTTATTATAAGAAATACACAATTGTATAGTAGTGTGGACTCTCTGCCATGCACTTGAGGGTCCATTTGGTTATGTGTCCACCATCAGAATTTAATGAACAGTGAGCAGTAGTGTAATAATAACGTGTAATAACATACATTTCTCTTAAAACTGACAGTGGGCACATGTACCCAAATGTACCATATAGTGACACTCCCAGAAGTAAATGAACACCAAAGTATTTATTTTCACAATACTGCTGTAATTTTGTTGACTAACAAAGACTAAAACACAAAGATTTTGATATTTAGTTGACTTGTCTAAGACTAGACTAAGACTAAACAATTTCAGATGACTAAAACTAAATTGTGTGTTTAAATTTAAAAAGACTAAGACAACGTCAGAATTTGATTCAAAATGAACACTGGCAAGAGTCAGACTTAAAGGCTAAAAGGCTAAGATTTTGATATTATAGTCGCCACAACTAGACTAAACAATTTCAGATGACTGAAATAGGACTAAAACTAAATGGCGTGTTATTCAAGACTAAATCAGAATGTGATGTCCAAATAACGCCACACACACACAAAGCACAAGAAGTCAACACGATACACGAAGCTCACTTTAACTGTCCATCTTATCTCGACTCTCAAGTCAGTCACAAACATCCTCAGTGTGTTGTGTGTCTGTCAATGTAATGCAACGCTGCCTGAGAGTGTACACAATCACATGATAACCGAATGGACCCATCCTCCATTTGGTTAAACCCTCTCCCATATATTATAGTATATATATAGATGATGGTGATCCACACACATCGTGACACACATGTGTTTCTAAAGCAGGATGGATGCGGGATGGAGACAGGAGGACAGTGGTGTGGTGGTGAAGGCACTGCGCCACGCATCTATCTATCTGTCCACACCACCATCCCTCCCTCCTTATTATTGCCCCGAAAGAAAACAGAACCACCAGCCGAACAAGTCGCTCGGCGGCCCCGGCTCGCATTCGGACCGGAGACCGGAGCGACCTGTGGGCTCAACGCGCTCGAAACGACGGTCAGTTTTCTCACCATTAAAACTTTGGCAGCGCTTTCCAGCTGTGAGATCACTTCTGGTGCACCGAGCGCCGCCATGATGCTTCCTCTCCCCCTCCTCCCTCCGTCTCTCTTCAATGACGCGCCGCAAGTGCGCGCCGCGCGCTGCATTGTGGGATCATGGGATTGGATTGGGGATCGCTCGAGCGCACGCACGGCACGCTCGTGCCGCTCGCGCGCGTATGGAAGTTTAATTAACCCCTGCCAAGTTTTTAACCTGGCTGTGAGTGTGAGTGACTGTCGAGTGATGGAAACGAAACAGATCTACACTTTCTAACCACCTGCCTGCCCACTATACCAACTTACCGACTACTATTCGAAACCATGTACAACCCAGATTCGGCACAAACAAGGGACTAAATTATTTTCGCTCCTATGCCACCAAAATGTGGAACGCCCTACCAACAGTCATTAAGACATGTGAAGCCCTTGACTCCTTCAAAACCGCTCTCAAAGGGCACCTACGGATGGCTGCAATTCGAAACTGGCCTCTGTAGAATCTGAATCCCCCCCACCGCCCCCCCTTTTTTCCCCTCACTGTATATGTATCCTTTCCCTTTTTGCTTCCTATATGATGAATTCCTGTTCTGTTCTTTAACTACATAGAAGTGTCTATTTGTATGTCTCTAAATGTTTTGATGAATTGAACAATGTGGACCCTGTTGTAAACAAGTGTAATGCTTAATTGGGTCGTCCACTCACAGTTAACAGTCTTTGTATTGAGTTTGTGCTTGAAATGTACTGTCAATTCTACAAACTGTTAATAAATATTTCAATCAATCAAACTGTCCCCCATACAATCTGAATCCCCCTCCCACCCCTTTTCCCCCTCACTGTATGTCTTTTTTAAACTTTCTTTTGTTTGTTTTTTAACTTTTTTAATTATTATTATTATTATTATTATTATTATTAGCAAATCTTTATAACAGTCATGACATACCCTTTTTACCTCCTCTATGACGATTTCCTGTTTTTGGCTATATATAGAAGTGTATATTCTACGTCTCTATATATGTTATGATGAATTTAAAATTGTGGACCCTATTGTAAACAAGTGTACTGTGTGGGCCTAATGCTTTATGGTGTCGTCCACCGTTAAGTTTTCAATTTATTGAGTTGTGCTTGAAATGTAGGCTACTGTAATTCTCCAAACTTAATACATACTTCAATCAATCAAACCCACCCAAACGAAACGACAAAAAAAACTCCCATACCTATTACGAGAAATACATTAATGGGCAAACACAGCATTTGTGAACAATTGCGATCATAAAGGTTAGCCAAGATGCAATGTGATATAACTCTGAGTCTGTTTACTCAATGCTATACCCCCCCCCCCCCCCTCCAACTGTGTCTGTATACTTCCCCATTTTCAAGTGTTTTATTATATTTTGACACTTGCTTTGGCAATGTAAACGTATATTTTCTCATGCCAATAAAGCTCCTTTGAATTGAATTGAATTGAATTGAATTGAATTGAATTGAATTGAATTGAATTGAATTGAATTGAATTAAATTGAATTGCATTGAATTGAATTGAATGATTTGTTTTTCATTCATGAACATTTTTGCTTTTTTTTGTCTGGAATATGTTTTTTGAAAATGTTTTAGAAATAATAATAACCAGCTGGCGCTTTATCATGGGGGGTCAGATCAACATATGGAATGAATTCTGTACTGGCCATATATGGAGCGTGTCTTGAGTGTACTGGGTTTGATGAGGTCAGATCAACACATGGAATGTCAGAACATGAAGGACGGGTGGGGGAGGATCAACAGTTCCATAATGGAGATCTACGGGTTTGAGGTCAGATGTAGAGTTGCTGGCCGGCTATAGACCGATTCACAGAGGGTTTCCTGGGTGCGGCCATTACTGAGGTGTACCATTAAGCGCAACAGCACTGATTAGCTACACCTGGCCTACGGAGCACCTGCTCCATGGATTACACCTCAGTAATGGCCGCGCCCAGGGCACCCCTCTGTGAATCGGTCTATAGATGTAGGTGAGGTTCCAGGCTTCTCCATGTATGGTTATCCAGGGTTAGATGAGGTCTGTGTTGTAATCTTCATATATGGAGATGGCCATATATGGAGGTGTGATGACACGAGGTGTGACCATATGGAGACGTGATGTCACAAGGGCTGCCGCCGGCCGCGTGCCCATATATGGAGGTGTGATGTCACGAGGTGTGACCATAGCCTATATGGGTGACTAACTGACAGACGGGAGATTCAGGTTTTCATAGTAAATGCGACCTGTAGGGTGTAGGCTACGGTCGCAGTTAGCCCTTCACTAAATCCCACCCCAAAAAGCGATTGTCCAATGCCAATCCAAATAGTTTAGCAACGGTTGCTATGCAGGTCAAGCTTTCTTCGCTGCTAACGTGCCTATTGGGACAAGGATGGGTTGAGGAAGGACTTAGTGAAGGGCTCTTTTTTTTTTTTTAGGAAACTCCGCCAGATGGGGGCAGCATTGAGTCGTCAAGTACGGACTGTGCGGTAGTTTGGCTGGGATCAAGTCTGGATATAAAAAATAGACCTGTACCTGTACGTGCCTGTCGGCTACCAGCCTACTTGAGAACGATGCAACTTGGGAACCTAATAATACCCGTCGTCAACTTGTCAAAGCACCCGTTTAAACTGTCTGTCTGTGTCCCACATGGATATCTCTGTATCTGCCTGTGTGTGAAGAGGCTGATTAGGCCCACTGGTAGAGCCTTTTGTGGGGGTTCTGGAGAACCGTGGGTCCGACCGACTCGATACGGCGCACTGCACTCCCTGCGGGGGTGTGGAACGCGGGTGTCGAATATGAAGTCGGTGGGGCAAACGGTTCTCGAGTTACGTGCATTACAACCGTACACACACAGTACACGCAGCGCATTTATGAGTCCTCGACCCACACGTGGGTCCCGACCCACTGCTTGGGAAACAGTGGTTCTGGGTTTAATAGACTATAGGATTCCTATTTAGTCTTCTGAAAAACCTTAGTCGACGTCTTAGTCTTTTCTTAGTCAACAAAATTAACACTGAATGTAACAAAAGCCAGCAAAGATGTACAGAAGTATCAGAGTCTGCATATTATGTCTGACCAAAAATGGCCAAAAGGCATAACATGTCTTCTTTCAGTTACTATGTTGTAACATTTCAAATTCAGAATGTTGACTGAGATGTGATGTTGGATTTATTCTTTCAACTCATCAATAGTCAGTTCATTATATTAATTTGAATAATATCTTGGGTAATCATTATGTATCAATAAAATGAAACCAAGTCCACATTGGTTAATTTAATTTATACATATATTTTACACAGGAGGACAGTGAAAGCATTTTTTTTTTCTTTTACAAATTCTGTTCATACATAATATGAAAAAAGAGATATAGTTGTCCATAATACTATAATACTGCACAGACATCGATGTTTGAATATTAGCACAAGGGAAATGGGGGGGGAAAAAAGGAGAATAAAGATACAAAACATGTATATCCGTATAAATATATATTCAAGAATAACAGAAGTGTATCATACGTTAAGGAGCATCATGGCACATATGAGACGTCCCTAGGGTAACAATACAAAAGTGAAAAAGCAACATATAGGCCTACACAAGTAAGAAAGTCAGTTTACACAGTTAAGACATCAGTGTTAATTCAACTCAACAGTGTACAAATGGAACCAAATGGACCCTTATGAGTCTGCAACTAAACGAGTGTACACCTGGAACCAAATGGACCCGTAATTGTGCACACTCCCGAGTTAAGTTAACACTCATACTTCTACGGTGTAGAATGCCAAGTCAGTCATCACTCGCTAACCTTTAGAAAAACAAAACCACGTCCAGGAGGCAACTCACACACACTCCAGAGAACTGCCACAGAAAGCTAATTGTTGTCATATATAAAGCTATTTGTCACTGAGTAGTCCTTCCAGGTGAACGTGTGTGTGTGTGTGTGTGTTTATTTGGCAGCCTAGCACATACGCACAGGCTGGTTAGAGGATTTCAATAACTTGGAAAGCCTACAAAGGAGGCAAAAAGGCTGAAGCATTGGGCTGTCTCTGCTACCATTGACAGCCACCATAATATTATGGTGGAGACGCAATTAGATACCGGTATATTACCCACAGAGGACTGAGTGCTTCATGAAGACATATGCCATGATTCTGTGAATGTAGTCTTTACTGCACCAATATTTGTGTCATTGTATGCTCTCCCTTATGTGAACATGAATACATTGTTAAAGTGTGTGTGTGTGTGTGTGTGTGTGTGTGTGTGTGTGTGTGTGTGTGTGTGTGTGTGTGTGTGTGTGTGCGTGTGTGTGCGTGCATGTGTGTACGGCCCTGTGCGGGCAAAGTCAAAACCTTTCGCCCACTTGAGAAAGACTAAGATAATCACATTTAAAAACACGAGGGTGGTAAGTTTGTGCTAAAGACACACAAGGCACATGTAGAGTAAGCAAAAAGAAAACAACAACAATGCATTTCAATACAAAGAAGACAACAAAATGAATTGTAACTTGGTGTGAACGTGTGATGAACACCAATGGGGATTTATCTTTCTACCAATTACATGGTCTCAATTTAGAGCATTGACACGTGGCAGAGCTAATTTAAATTGTCATCTTTATTCTTTAACCCCTCCCCATCATCTTGCCAAAATACAGAATCCTGCTGGAATTGTTTGACATTACAAAGACCAAAAAACAAACAGCTCAGTTTGACTTGAAGAGAACAATATAATTGGCTGATTGTCAATAAGCGAAAAATAACACAGGCAATTATGAAGCGCATCTGTCTGGGCAACAAGGCTCCAATGCAGGAAATGGCACAGAAGTCACCAGCACGCTCATAAACTTGTGGTCACTTTTGGATAAATAAAAAAAGAAATTGACCAAACACTTTGACAATAGGGAAAAAAATTAAAAATATATCCGGCATTGTAAAATAAGAGAAAGCTTTTCATTCATTTCAAATTTCATGAAACCACAACACTGCTATGCTCTTCTTTTTTATCTGCCTGTTGTTGTTTTTATTTGTCTGTAACTTATCTCTCCTTTTTTTTTTTTTTGTCTCAGTACCCACCCCATTCTCCTCCCTCTCCCCCAATCGGGGCCAGCCTGATTACAGAAGGGGAGGAGTCTATACCATTTTTTCATCAAAACACTGATCGCGTTAGTTTATACTCCATCGCACGAGGGTGTCGTTCGTAAAAAAAAAAGACACATTTGGCAAGCGACAACATGGTTAATGAGGCCTTTCAAAGTGGCAGATTTTCTCATTGACATTCAACTATACTAGAGAGGTACACAACTGTCACTTCCCAAGACACGAGCACACTTGGCAACGGAACTGATCCAACATTTCTCATAGCATAATAAAAAAAAATAAGTGTACATGTAATAAGGATAATAACAATTATAACGTAAATAATAATATTAAATCACAATAATAAGCAGCATGGGGTCATGTTGTAACTGAAAGGCAATATATATATAAACCATTATATATATTTTTTTACATAGCGTGTTTCAGTATTAAACGCCCAGAAGGATATTAGGTGTTTAGAAAACTATATATATTGTCTTTTCTGTATTGCACATAGTCATACTATCACATATTTGTTGGTGTAAGAAAAAGTTGCTTTCTTTGTTTGATTCATGTTTACATAATGTAACTGTCACCACAAGAGGAGTGGAGACTGGTTTAAGTTAATTACCTGTGTTAATTACCTGTGTGTGTGTGTGTGTGTGTGTGTGTGTGTTGAGGTTTTCTGGTAGTGAGCATTGAAATGACGGGGTGCCAACAAAGGAGTGTAATCCTGAGCCCAATGGCAATGGCAACAGAGTGGAACCCCATTTAGTTACTACAGGATCCATAAACCGTAGCATCTTTGACGGCCCTGCCGGGCGGGACCGTTGGAATATCCCCAACCTCATACCCTGTGCTAGCGCTCAGTTCTAGTGGGTGCCATCACTGGCATTCTCAAGACGTAGGATATGCAACAAGAACTTTTGTCTGGAACACAATAAAAAGCAACCACCGTAACACTCCGTCAGTCTGGCAAAATTCACAACACATCAAAATATAAAACAATTAACGCAACATCATGGCACGATGAAAGAAGAAGGTGGATAAAGGTATCCAAGAGTGAACCAAAAGAAGCCCCGTTTGGGTTATTTGATTGTGATTTCCGAGAACCGGATGAACTTTTAACACAGACTTAGAAAATCACTATGGCAATGAATTGATTGTAAAAAAAAAAAAAAATTGCCCTACGGATGTTGCCACAAGGTGGCAGTAACCAACCTTTTTGATGATTTGGAAGTATTTGCTTGCCCATTAAATCTGTCAGAAACCTTGTGTAACTGCCAAGAGAGCCCTGGAAAGGACCATCGAATATAACCGTTAATACCTGCAGAAACCAGCCTTATCGGACCGCTCTGGTAATGATGGACAAGCTATACTGAGGAAACAACCTAGGGGGGTGTGTGTGTGAGTGGGCGTGTGTATGTATAGGGGCGTGCATATGCGCATATTCTGTAGCTTATTTCCAAAGAGCTGTGAAAGAGGTGTTGCATTTAATGTTCCCCCCCCCCCCCCCCCCCCCACACACACACACACACACACACACCTCCTCTAAAAGGCCGTAAACTGATTCCACTCTTCACATTACAAGTCCGTCAGTCTCTGAGTGTAAAGCAGCTCAGGTGAAAACAAGGAAGCACTTCCACGTGTCACTTCCTGTGTCAAAGGTCACCACATTAGGTCTTTCAGTCAAAATGTTTAAGACCCTGGGTGGAAGGAATGGGGACACGACACCAAACACCAAAGACCCCTGGGTTCACAACAACCGTGTCTTAAACGCCTCAACAACCCGTTGGATCCGTAGAGCCTCAACGTTTCCGCGGACATAAGACTGGGGCTGACTTTGACCTGTTTTTAAGTTTTCTTTCTTATCATTGTTATCCTAAGCACGTAGCCCTTGACCCTCGACCTGTCCAGCTCCACGTTGCAGTTTGGTCCTGGATCAGGGGCGGTGAGTCTGTCAATGTTGTTTTTGTGCGCCGCACACCTTAGATTCTGCACAGCACCGTCTGAATTATGAAACACATTGTTTTATGTCAACCTGTTCTCACCA
>NC_139707.1:7990529-8038029 GCF_964188405.1 Protomyctophum parallelum | reverse complement strand
ATAATATATGAACGATCTCCCCACAACAGAACAATGGGGATTTAGGTACAAAACCGCTGAACACTGTATTCATATACCGGTATACATAGATAAGCATACTCTGGTCTTTCCGTGCCACCCATAGACTGTAAAAAAATATGGACAAAACGTTCCCCGGGTCTAAAATGGACGTAAAATGAAGCCTGTTATTCCTGCACTGTAAGTCGCCATCTTTCTAGATCCGTTTGGGCCCAGCTGGCCATTGGCAGGCTCCGTTTTGGCCCAGCTGGCCATTGGCTGGCCCAGACAACGAGGCGGGACTTCCCCCCTTCTTCTCCGTTGGTTTTTATTTAGACTTGAGTGGGAGGGGAATCCCGATCATAGACTGTAACGGTAGCCACGCCCCTCAGAACATACGCGACTTTATGGTCATTTTTTTAATTAATGGGACCATAATTTTCCAAAAAGAATATTATGACATTAGAAATGAGACTTTAAACTAGTGACTGGAAGCAGAAAGTATTCATGACCATGTTTATTAAGGTAATACAGTCTAGGTGAAGTTGGGCCCAAATACATGGACTTCTATGGGGCTATGGGTTTTTCTGGGTCCAATGACAGCGCCACAACAGGCCATTATATGAACTACGATTTCCTTAGTGGCTTCACAAAATATCTGTCTGACTGCCCCCCTGGTGCCACCCAGGGATGTTAATTCTTCAAATAAACGTAGAAGTTAACAATTCAAAGAAAATACTGCGGTTCTAAAAGTCCAGTTTTCTGTTTTACTGCTGTGAATGTAACCATCACATGTAACCATAAAAAAAAAAGTCCCCCCCCACCTTGGTAGCCACAGAAATGTCTCTGCTTTTGCATGTGATGTGACAGACAAGACAGTGCACTTTACATTTCATTTTATTCCACATAAAAGATAAAATGGTCAAATAAACATTAGATTAAGGAATATTATAATATGCCTTTTGTATTCTTTCTTTTATGTAGATTTTTTACGTTAAGACATTGAGGGAAATGAAGATTCTCAGATAAAAATAATTAAACGCCGCTTATCAACTAACCGGTTTAATCGACCGATAAGGTTATCAATTATTATCAATTAACCCATTTTAGACGGGAACCCATTTTGGTGTCAGCATCATGTTATGCTTTAGCTATTGAAAAATAGCAGACCTACAAGCTCATATCGCGCCACCGAGTGGCGCGATATGAGCTTGTAGGTCTGCTATTTTTGAAAAAATCGAAGAACGACTGACATTTTTTAGAATCTGATCTCAGGTCAGAATGGGTTGATCAGACCAGTGTGTGTCCAGTGGAAACCTCGTATGAATCTGATCTCAGGTCAGAATGGGTTAATGAACGAATCGGTAACCGAGATCCCTGTAGCGCCCACCTTTGCGAAGCAGCACCTCGGGGGCGATGTAGTTGGGCGTGCCCACCAGGGAGTGGGCCAGGCAGCGTTGGTGCTGCCGCGTGGCGCGCTGCTCCAGCGTGGTCATCAGCCGGTCGCCACAGCGACAGTTGGACACGTCGTCCCAGAAGTCACTGGGCTCCATGCTGTCCTGTCGGACGTGGCTTCCTGCAGAGGGCCAAGAGAGGAACACGTGGTGTTACTGTACATACAGAAGATGATAATGCAATATACTGTATGTCTTTTGTTTTGTTGTCTTATATACTGCAGTCATGTATTCTGGATATTATTATTTTTTTCTTAAATTTTTATCCCACGATTTTGTAACCCAGTTTTCTTTTTCACCCAGTGCCAATTATCTAATGTAATCCTGGGCGCTACACTTCCTCTGCCAACCTGGGGGGGGCAGCGGACTGACCTCATGCCTCCTTCTATGCATGAGGAGTCCAAGCTGCTTCTTTTCACCTGACAGAGGGGAATTTCCCCGGCCGGACGTAGCGCGTGGAAGGGACACGTTATTCCGACCAGTTCCTTTCCCCTCCATCAGGGGCCCCAGCTGGCCAGGGGGAGGTAGTTTTAGAGACCAGGATTTCTGCATGTTTTTGTGAGGGTACCTACCCTAGGGGACACGGGGAGAACATGCAAACTCCACACAGAAAGGCCCTATCGCCAACCCCCGCCTCGGGTATGGGCACTGATGACGCGGAGGAGGGAACACGCCGCCAGTGCCCACAGCGTCCCCAGCAGGAATCGAACCCAGGACCTTCTAGCTCTGAGGCGACAGCACTACCAACTGTGCCACCGTGCCCCTTATTCTGGATATTCTATATTCTATGTTTCATTGTGTTTTACATTAGGTTGCCTCAGCCTAGCACTTTACCCTTCTTATATTTGTATGTTCACTGTATTACATACTAATACTAATACTGTATGTTTTGTGCTATAAAAGGTGTGTGTGTGTGTGTGTGTGGGGGGGGGGGGGGGGGTAATTGAAATTATTAATCGGCACAGCATTTTATCAAACACTTAAAAACACCCGTGGGAAAATGTGGAATGGCCTGCAGACCAGGCTCAAATTGGCTTTGAAAAGTTTCAAAAGCATCACCTTGAAGTGTCATTTTATCTCTGCCTCTTGGCCAGTTCCCACTTGAAAAGGAGACTTGATGTATTTTACTGGTTAAATAAAGGTAAAAAAAAGAGACCCTGTGTGTGTGTGTGTGTGTGTGTGTGTGTGTGTGTGTGTGTGTGTGTGTGTGTGTGTGTGTGTGTGTGTGTGTGTGTGTGTGTGTGTGTGTGCGTGTGCGTGTGCTGATTTTACACATCGTTGCTGTCAGATAGCAACATTGCATAACAAGCTCTTGTTAATACTTTTCATTGGTTGAATACCACTTTCAACCTGGCCTCCTCAAAGTCGACGATTATTCAACATTACATTATTTATTTCCCAGCCACATATAGCGTCCACTGAATAATACATATTTGAATCAAGAACTACAGCTGTAACGATTACAAATTTAAATTGACAATTCATTAATTGTCACACAAATAATTGCGATTAACGATTTAATTGTATTTTTTTTGGCATTGAACATTGTAATTTGGAACATAATGAATAAAGAATATTTATGTTTCTGCCTGGTAATCAAAGAATGCACAGGGAAGATATGACAAATAACTGAAATATACAAAGAAATTACTGACATATTCACCATTTTTATACAACATGGAAACAATTATGACGATTATGAAAAGATAATTGCGAGGGGACGATTATGTCACAATGGTGACAGGCAGTGGCGTGCACAGACATTTAGAGGGGCAGGTGCTCAAGTGAAAAAAGGGCACCTTGTGCAGCGCATTTTGGGGCGGGAACCCATTTTGGTGCTTTATAGCTATTGAAAAATAGCAGATCTACAAGCTCATAGCGCGCCACCGAGTGGCGCGCTACGAGCTTGTAGGTCTGCTATTTTTTTTAGACATAGAAACATATATAGCTTTAGATTGTGGGGGCCTAAATAATATAGTAGAAGCATTTTTTATCAAGATTTGATCAATGTCACCATGGTCCACACACTACAAAAAAAAAGATTTTTTTTTTCTTCTTTTTTTTTTCTTGCCAAAAAGGGCAGGGGGTGCTCTAGCACCCCCTAGTGTCTTATCTGTGCACGCCACTGGTGACAGGCCTGTCTCCACATCGGGGCCCCGCCCCGGCCTCACGGTGACAGGCCTGTATCCACATCGGGGACCCGCCCCGGCCTCACCTTTCTGGTAGTACTTAGAGTTGTGCGTCCAGCGGAAGCCGGTGCACAGGCCGAAGTCGGTCAGCTTGATGTGCCCGTCCAGGTCGATCAGGATGTTGTCGGGCTTGATGTCGCGGTGGATGAAGCCCATCTTGTGGACGCTCTCGATGGCCAGCGTCAGCTCGGCGATGTAGAAGCGCGCCAGCGTCTCGGGGAAGACGCCCATGCGGATGAGCAGGCTCATCATGTCTCCGCCGGGGATGTAGTCCATGACGAAGTACAGGCTGTCGCGGTCCTGGAAGGAGTAGTACAGACGCACCACCCACTCGTTGTCCGCCTCGGCCAGGATGTCCCGCTCCGCCTTCACGTGGGCCACCTGGGGGGGGGGTCCATGCAAACAAACAGTTATTCCATTGGAATGCAATGCTGTTAACAAGGGTTCCCAAATTTCCCACCCATTTTGACAAATTAATTTCCAAAACTTTTCCAGAATATTTAAATTTCCAGGCCTATATAACAATCTTTCAGTGCAATAATGAGTCTCTGTGCAATGCCCAAAGACAGGCAGTGCGGCAAAAACTAAATCATAGAATATAGAATGGTATAATTCAGAATGTCGCGCTAAATGTTTTGCTACAGCACCTATCGTAGGGTATACATACAGTAGGATCACGCTGCAGCACGTTGTGAGCATGTAGATCTGTTCTTTTTGTCACGTACGGTAAATGTTTTTTGTTCTCATTTCAAAATAATTGAACCGGGCCAGCCCCCCATGGCCGCATTCCTGGGGGTCTGGATGTTCCAGGGACCCCCCAGGGACCCCCACACGGTAACTCTGTCATTTCTCGACCGTTTCGGACACGGTGGCGGCTCGCCGGATCACAAACATCTCTTGCCGCATTTCATCCGTTTCCTTACCTGGTTGCGGTTCAGGACGTCCTTCTTGCGTAGCGTCTTCATGGCATAGAGGGCGCCGGTGTCCACCTTGCGCGTCAGGCACACCTCGCCGAAGGCGCCGATTCCCAGAGTCTTGAACTTGACGAACATGGCCTTGTCCATTTTGGCACGCCGCAGGCGGTTGTAGTTGGACTCCTTCTGATTCAGCATCTTCCGCATTTGCTCCTGCTCCGCTTCTGATAGGCCGGCCTAGGAGGAACAGAGGGTATGCGCGTGCATAACGTGAGTGGCAAATCGAGTGGCAAAGTGAGTTTAAAGTCACTTTGCCGTCGTTTAATGCAGTCAGATCGGACCTTTCTGTTTGGCCAGAAGTTTTGTCGCTGCGGTTCAGTCTCTATCCTTTTAATACTCTATGGAGCATACCCTCCATTAGGGGCGGCAGGGGCGCCAACTGCCAAGGGTGCTCAATCTGGATGGAATCTGGCTCCTGGCCTTTTGTCATTTTGCTGTTTATTCTGTTTATAAAGCTTAAGCTTAAGCTTTCAGCTTAAGTTCCTTTTGCAGAAGGTTTAGAGTTTAACTCTTGCCTGTACAATTTAATGGTGTAATTTATTTTCTTATACTTTCTTATAGTATCGTGTTTTGTATGTTATACAGCTGCACAGTCTTGTGGAAATACGGCACCAACATTCTGCTTCTTACAGCAGTGGTTCCCAAACCTTTTCATGTCAAGAACCCCCACATTGAATGTATTTGACACCCATCGGACACCCATATAAATGTGGGCTTCATAGAAAGTGTTACCAAACATTTCATTTCACATTTCAACATTACCTAACTGTGATTGGATTTGGTCTCTTTTCAAAATGTTTCAAAATCTCTCTGAATAGGGGTCAGATGACCAGAGGTCAAAGTAATGGACAGTAAGGACATGCATGCAGCCAGTGATTGGATGGAGGACATACTGTAGGCAGGTCGCCCCTGTCTAAAAAATAATATATATATATATACACTAGAATTTCGCGGCCGCTTTGCGGCCGCTCATCCCAGAGTTATATTGCCGCGCACTATGGGAAGAAGGAAATTGCGGGAGTTGACTCCACATGTAGTAACGGATGGGTTATTAGTTGTTATTATGTGTCCTTATTAGTGTAGTGTAGTGTAGTCAACACGTTATGGCTCATACACACTGCCCAGTATTTGCTCCGATTATGCTGTCGGGGAGCATTTTTGGCGCTGGCCGACAAAACCGCTGAAATACCAAAAATAAAAACCCTACCATTTCCATTTCCCCCCCCTCTATTTCCCATTCCATGTGCGTTTGTGTTATAGTTCTCTGGCCTCTGTACTACTGCCACCTACCGTCCATTTATTGTATTACACAGTGGGTGAAAGAAACACACCCCTTAAGACTAAACCCCACCCATCAGAGGTGTGGCGTCCAGAGGTACCTTTGACATGACATTTTGTGTGTGTTTCGATGTGCAGGGCGTTGCTGAAAATGAGCACCTGTGCTCAGCTACTTCCCTGGGTAAATAAAGAATAAAAAAATGAAAGGTACCTTTCAAAACCTATAGAAGTCAGCCTGGTACAGACGAACGAGACACCACTGTATGTAGCCTATGAAAGGCTCCTCAATTACATTTTGTAACTATTTTCAGCAATGGGATGATAGTTTTATTTGGTGGGTATATGCGCTGGACGTTTTGAAAGTAGCTCTGAAGTAAAAAAAAAGTGTGGGCAGCCCTGGTATAGATGATTATATATATATATATATATATATTCATTCCGTGGGTATATCCCTGTAGGCTACCCACATATTGGTAGCCTATATTAGCCCAATATTGGCGTTACGCATTTCACTTGAATAATGTTGTGTGCGCACGTGCACGTGCGGAGAAAGACAGTTATTTAATGAAACTCAAGATTATAACGTCCTGTCTCGCTGGCGCCGTGTATAGGTTGCACGGCTATTCCTGTGTGTGTGCGTGCGTGCGTGGCGTGGCGAGAGAGAGAGAGATCATGGCTTCCAGGCGTGCGTGTGCGCAATCAAATGTACTCGGCAGTATGGCTGGCAGGCGAAATGGCGAATTCGAACAGTGTAATTGTAATAGTTTGGTACAAACCAAAAACTGTCAAAGAAGAATGTTGATGTAACTAAGAGATTCGCTGAGAGAGCGATATTTTATATCCTTCCTCCTTCCTCGTTTTTTTTCTCCTGCGGAGTCCGGACAGTGGACAGGACTGTCAGGGAGACTCAGAGATCAGAGCAGCACAGGCTGAGAGCTAGTAGCCAATTAAAAGACGGAGTAGTAGTTGCCAGGTTCGCGAATTGTAAGCGAGTCGTAGTGTGTGTTGAATGGCATTTGAATGGCATTTGTGGGCTTGTGAATGAATTTTCTCACACGTAACTAATTTGTGCTCACTTGCATAGACCTGGCGAATTTAGTGTGGTGAAAGGGCAACAGTGTTCTGGGGGTGTGGGTGCTTGGGGCGATAATGTTTGTAGTAAACAAATGCATTGCCGCCGTGAGTGTGGACGGGAGGCATCTTTGGTGGCAGTGCAATGAGCATTTTTTGGCGGGTGGTGTTGAGTGTGGTCGATGGGCGCGATAGGAGGAGATAGCGTTGCAACACTGTGAAGGGTAACTGTGTGACGTCACTGCCCGTGTGAGTGTGTGTGAGTGTAGTGTGTAAGATGGTGTTGTGGGTGTTGCAATAGCGACGTAGCTGTTGTGGCTTTGGGTTTCTTGCCATGTGTTGGGTACAAGTTCTCACTTGTTAATATAGATATATATATATATATATATACACACTGTATATATGTGTGTGTGTGTGTGTGTGTCATTGCATTACGTATGTATCAAATATTGGCGCAGGCCAGATGATGTGCACCAGAATACCTTAATTAGACACGATCTGCAACCCCGTGTTTCTCACATTCATAAATTGCAACTGCTTGTGATGTAAAAAAATTGCAAATAGTCGCAAAACTGTCACAGGCAAATGAAGCCGCCTGTATATCATTTAAAAGCATGTGGTCCTCTCACCTTTGGACATCTCCTGCTCCAGTTGCAGCCTGTATATCATTTAAATCCTCTCACCTTGGACATCTCCTGCTCCAGCTGCAGCCTGCGGTTCATCTTCTGCTGGTACGTCTTCATGACGTTCTCGATGTGCTGCTCCATGTAGAACTTGAAGGCGAACGGGGAGTAGCTCTTGATGCGCGACTCCCTCTTCTCCTCGTCGCGGCCGTTCTTCCTGACGGGGACCGGCGACGTCTGGATCTGCTTCTTGTCCTTCACCGCCTTCTCCCCCTTCGTCGCCTTCGTCTTGTCCTTCCCGTGCTGCTGGTTCTCCTCCCCCTTCCCCGCGCTCCCTCCGCTCCCGCAAGCGGCGTGCACGCCTCTGGAAGAAGAGGGGCCTCCTCCCACCGCGGCGAGTGGCTCGGAGGCTCCGCACATCGCTCCGGCCGCTTCCATTGCCCCGGGCTCGGACATGAGCAGCGTCTTGGGGTACGGGGGAGGCGGGCAGCGAGGCTCCTGAGCCGGCGGCTCCAGGGGGTAAGGCTCCTCTGGCATGTAGGCCAGGGGTTCGGCCGTCTCCTGGGCCTGAGCTTGGGCGGCCATCCAGCCGGGGTGGCAGGGTCCCACCGCCGTCTTGGGTTCAGGCCTCATCACCCGGATGCTCTTCACGGGCTGCTGGATGGGCGGTGAGGTCACTGCTGTGATGGTGTTGGGGGGGCCCAGGGAGGCGTCCTGTTTGCTGGCTGTGGGCGGCGCTACCGCCATGGCGGGCCGGGCGCCGTTGGGGGGCCCGGCCGGGCGGTTGTTGAAGGAGTTGGTTCGGCTGGGCACGCTTCGAACTTCCCCCCTGAACGGGCCCTGCGGCTGGGGTTGTCTAGCGGGAGGGGCCCCCTCAGGTCCCGGAGGCCCGGCCCAGTGGTGCTCGTACAAGTCCAGGTTGAGGCTGGCCCTGGAGGGGGTGAGGAGGCTCTGGGGGAGGTCAGCGAAGTCCGGCCCCAACGGCCCCGGCGCCCCGCCAGGGGAGCGGGACATCATGTGGACCTGGTGGGAGGTGGGGCTGGCTTGGCGCGGATGTGAGTGGGTGTGGGGTGGCAGGTACATGTTGACGGGGTACCCACCAGCTCCTCCTGCACCCACCCCACCTCCCGGCCCGTTCGCCATGGGAGGAGGCGCCATCTTGTTCTGGAAAGAGGCGCTCCTCTTGACCCCATAGCCCGAGGGCTCCATCATGTGAGGCCGCGGGTGGCTGTAGTCATAGTGGGGACCCGGCACCGGGCCCCCTGGAGGCTGGGGTTGGAGCTGCAGGGGCTGGCCAGCCACATTGTAGCTGATCATGGGCCCATGTTGCTCCATGTTGCCAGGGTAAGCCTTCTGCTGAGCCCCAGGCGGGTACATGGCGTTTCCTGGGTTGCTCTGCGGAGCCATACCCGGGGGGTAGGCACCCATGCTGGGGGGTCTGCCCATGGGGTTACCCATGGCAGGACCCTGCGCTGCACCAGACGGGGGCATCATGTAGTTCATAACGGGGGGAGCGCCCATGTAGGGTCCCTCCGGACCGTACGCCGCTGCCACGCCATCGTACATGGGCGCGCCCATCTGGTGGTACGACGGCATGGCACCTGCTTCCCCTGAAGCCTCCAGCGGGGGGCGATGGTCCATGGAGTTTGGCATGCCACCTTTTCCTGAGAGGACCAGGAAGATTTAATCATGAGTAGCGTTAGGTTACTTACAACATGCAATAGAGGCGTGCAGTTCATTAAACGTATCCATTTACAATCGATTATAATCATGATACATCTCGATTTTCCTCGACAAGAATTGAGATGAACAAAAACATAAGACTAAAATTAATTAGACAGGAAACGAGTGCTGCACGATTCTTCACTAAATGAGAGTGCATAGGTGTCTGAATCTAGACCTTGCTCTTTTTTCGATGAATTGTGAAGCACTACTCTACACAGTGGCGTGCACAGACATTTAGAGGGGCAGGTGCTCAAGTGAAAAAAAGGGCACCTAGCACGTGGAACCGGCCGGTTGCCTTAACCCATTCTGACCTGAGATCAGATTCTAAAAATGTTCTTCTACATCCTGACAGTTTACTGAAAAAGCTACGTTTCTATGTCAGTCGTTCTTCGAAAAGAAAAAAAAAATAGCAGACCTACAAGCTCGTACCGCGCCACTCGGTGGCGCGCTATGAGCTTGTAGATCTGCTATTTTTCAATAGCTAAAGCATAACATGATGCTAACACCAAAAGGGGTTCCTGCCCTTTTTCCCCCTCAAAAGGGCACATTGCCAAAAGGGCAGGGGGTGCGTCTAGCACCTCCTAGTGTCTATCTGTGCATGCCACTGACTCTACATGATCACAATGTGTCACATAACGACGCATTGAGAGCTGTGTGTGTGTGTGTGCGTGTGTGTGCAAGCGTGTGTGTTTACCTGGCGAGGTCTGTTTGATGACACGGACGATGAGTTCGGTGCGGGGGTCCAGGTAGCCCATCTTACTGATGTACTCTAAGGCCGCCTCGATGTTTCTGCTTCCTGTCTGCTTCAAGGCACGCACTGCCATTTCCTGTTAGGAGGACAGAAAGGAAGGTGGTAGTTAGAAATACTGGCCCAAAATTAGGGTTGCGTACCATGCTAGAACCGCTACCATACTAAAACCGCTACCATGCTAGAACCGCTACCATGCTAGAACCGCTACCATGCTAGAACCGCTACCATGCTAGAACCGCTACCATGCTAGAACCGCTACCATGCTAGAACCGCTACCATGCTAAAACCGCTACCATGCTAGAACCGCTACCATGCTATAACCGCTACCATGCTAAAACCGCTACCATGCTAGAACCGCTACCATGCTAGAACCGCTACCATGCTAGAACCGCTACCATGCTAGAACCGCTACCATGCTAGAACCGCTACCATGCTAGAACCGCTACCATGCTAAAACCGCTACCATGCTAGAACCGCTACCATGCTAGAACCGCTACCATGCTAGAACCGCTACCATGCTAAAACCGCTACCATGCTAGAACCGCTACCATGCTAGAACCACTACCATGCTAAAACCGCTACCATGCTAGAACCGCTACCATGCTAAAACCGCTACCATGCTAGAACCGCTACCATGCTAAAACCGCTACCATGCTAGAACCACTACCATGCTAGAACCGCTACCATGCTAGAACCGCTACCATGCTAAAACCGCTACCATGCTAGAACCGCTACCATGCTAGAACCGCTACCATGCTAGAACCGCTACCATGCTAAAACCGCTACCATGCTAGAACCGCTACCATGCTAGAACCACTACCATGCTAAAACCGCTACCATGCTAGAACCGCTACCATGCTAAAACCGCTACCATGCTAGAACCGCTAACATGCTAAAACCGCTACCATGCTAGAACCGCTACCATGCTAGAACCGCTACCATGCTAGAACCGCTACCATGCTAGAACCGCTACCATGCTAGAACCGCTACCATGCTAGAACCGCTACCATGCTAAAACCGCTACCATGCTAGAACCGCTACCATGCTAAAACCGCTACCATGCTAGAACCAGTACATTGCTAAAACCGCTACCATGCTAGGACCGCTACCATGCTAAAACCGCTACCATGCTAGAACCACTACCATGCTAGGACCACTACAACAAAACCAACTGTAGATTAAGTCCACTAAAATCTTATGATTTATATTTAGTCAACTAAAACTAGATATTACTGTAACATATATACAGTGTAATATATTGAAATGCTATGAATTTTGTTACATTGAAAAGTATCCATTCTGGCAGCGTTTAAAAAATATGGATAAACGCACAATCGATACCCAACCCTACGCAAAAGGCCGTAGGCGTTCATGCAGCAACATAAAACACACACACACACACACACACACACACACACACACACACACACACAGGCCCATGAACACGCACGCACACACACACACACACACGCACACATACACACACATACGAGGTGGATTTAAAAACATTGTCCCAGCGGCCGTCCATGCACCTGCATCCTCTCCAGTCGGGGTCATGTACCAGCGACTTCCTGTGCCCGTCATAACAACATAGAAACAGCGCGCACGCACACACACACACACACACACACACACACACACACACACACACACACAATCATCTCAAATAGGGCTGGGACTATCAATTGCTTTCTTAGCAATTATCACTTCTTCGATTAAGAACAAAGAAAGAAAGAAAGAAAGAAAGAAATGGTATGGGTCAAAATAGGGATTGATTATTAACTTTCATAATAAATTGAATCAGCTATAGTTGGATTAACAGTTGCAGCCCTCTGTACTTCTCCGTGCTCCAGCCCCTAAGTCTTTATGCATGGGTTTGTCATGGAGATTTACACACTTTTGGTGAAAAGCTTTTTTTGAACTAGGTTCTCAAAAGGTTTCCAAAACTTCCCCAAATAAGCGATCTACAAGCCCCCACATGCCGTTTGGCTGTAGCCACACTACTTTCTTCTAATCCCCAAACCGGGTGAACGTTGTTGTTTGAGAATCTCTACTGTTAAAAAAAAAGTAGCCTTCTACTACAGCTGCATCTGTACTGTTAATGTATATTCGACAGGTCCTCAGCGTTACTACAGTGGCTCCGCCATCCGCCAAATGTTTGTGTGATGGGGAACAGATCCCTGCTTCATCTCTCTCATCTAGGGGGTCCTTGACCTGGAAAACGGTTGAAGACCTCGGTTCTACAATAATACAGCTGTATCTGTAAATTCTCCCAGTATGGAACCAGTAAGACGCCCTGAGAGCGAGAAGCTCACGTGCACGCATCTGCCTGGGTGACGGCAGACTGCTGGGCGAGCGCTGGCGCTTTGGCATGGGGGGGTCAGATCAACATGGAATTAATTATTTACTGGCCATATATGGTGCGTGTCTTGAGTGTACAGGGTTTGATGAGGTCAGATCAACATATGGAACGTCAGAACAGGAAGGACGGGTGGGACAGGATCAACATATGGAATGTCAGAACAGGTCAGCGCCATATATGGAGATCTAAGGGTTTGAGGTTTGTGGTCAGATATAGAGTTGCTGGCCGGCTCCATATATGCAGATCTAGGTGATGATCCAGTCTTCTCCATGTATGGTTGGTTATCCATTTGATGATGTCAGAGCGTGACACAAGGCGGGATGTACTGGACTGACAACCATATATGGAGATGCTAATATGGTTTCTGCCTCGGATTCGGGTTCTTGGAAACGCCCCCCAGCCACTGCGTTAGTTTTACTGAGGTTAGGTTTAGGTATAGTTTACTGAGGTTAGGTTTAGGTATAGTTTTACTGAGGTTAAGGTTAGGGTTAGGTTTAGGTATAGTTTTACTGAGGTTAGGGTTAGGGTTAGGTTACTGAGGTTAAGGTTAGGGTTAGGTTTAGGTATAGTTTTACTGAGGTTAGGGTTAGGTTACTGAGGTTAAGGTTAGGGTTAGGTGTAGGCTGTCAATCACAGCGACTGGCCAGTCACAGCACCAGCACCATTTACTCAAACCCGAGGCAGAAACCATATTAGCTATGGAGATCTAAGGGTCTTCATGATGTCACGTGATATGTCACGAGGTGTGACCATAATATATGGAGACGTGATATCACGAGGCGTGACCATATATGGAGACGTGATGTGGAGTGACGGATGGGAGATGCAGGTTTTGATAGTAAACGCGACCTACAGTCTCAATAATACAGTTGCAGCTGTTTCAGACGATACACTCTACAAGTTGGAAGAAACATGAACACTTTAAAAGACAGTGTCAGTGACCCAGGAGACCTCTCTGAACTCCCCAACTCACTATGTTCTATAATCAACCTTTAAAAAAAGGCTATTGCACAATGTCGATTTTTAACAACAATGATTTACTGTTGTGGAAAGCATACATATTTTCTGGAGACTGCAGGTTTCTTTGGCTCCCAGATGCCACCACGCGCACGCGCACACGCACGCGCACACAGCATGCTCATCTCATCCCACAGTTGGAATCTTGCGGTTCAACAGGTGGGTCATTGGAAGAGACCAGAGGTATGTAGGTCACCTATCTCAGAAATGTTGGTTAACCACAAAGGCCCTAAGCCAGCCCAGAACAGGCAATTTATGATCAAGAGAGAGAGAGAGAGAGAGAGAGAGAGAGAGAGAGAGAGAAAAAACACTGGGGCGATGCTCGCAGAACATTCCAGCCCACTTTACCGTCTTTTATTAAAATGATGCCAATCATTCCACTGGTCATTTAGAGCAAGGAAGATTAGAAAGGCGTTTTTCAAAACCTGGAATCCAAAATGAGGAATTTGTTCCATCCAGCCCTGGACACTCGTTAAAGTGTCGGGGTGGGCAGACCCACTATAGCAACACACTGCAGAGCCCATCTGGATCACATTGGGAGAAACTGAACAGTTTAAAATAAAGATTTTAAAGTAGATCGTATCAGACTATCGTATCATACTTACAGTACTGGAATTGCATTAATTATTTAAACTAATTATAGGGCTATTATTTAATAGTGATAAACACAATGCTAAATGGTGCTGTGTTGAAATGAAATGAAACCCACCACAATACATCCACTAAGACAATCGGATATGTACATTTCAAGAACCATGTTTTGGACTTTTCTATTAGGATAATAATATAAAATGTGACCCGGGATTATGGCCAAACTAAAGGGTCTATTCGCCTTATCAAACGAATAGCCGTAGACAAGAAGAAACCATTGTTATGATCGCAAAAAGTGCTAGACCACGAATAGTTTATTTGGAGGGCTTTGCTACTTTACTTACTATTACTTTCATTATTTGAACAATTCAAGGCCGAATATTTGTGTACCTGATACTGAAGGTGAAGGCAGCCTGGAATGGTTCAATTTAAACAATGTCAAACCTGGAGCTATGCTATATGGTTCACTCCATACCCTCTCTGTGTTCTTACCGTGTTTGTAACAATGCAAAGCCCAGTCTAAAAGCAGAGCAGGGAGCCAGTGGCCATGGGTGAACAACTAGCAGGGGATTCCAACAGGAAGCCATTCAGATACCGTATTATGTGTAGCTGGCCCGGCTGCTGCATTTCTTGCCTTGTCCCTTAACTCTATTTGCACTGCATACGGTCATATTGTCCTAGTACAATGTGTGCCAGTACACACTCACAGACTGTACAAGTGGTCAACTCTACTTGTCGACTGCTGTTCTGCACAAACGTTGCCAAGTCGAATTCCTCTGCTCGCTTTCTGATTCTCTAGTGCTGTCCAAACAGCCTCCCACAACAACTAGACTGCAACAAACAGCCTCCCACAACAACCAGGCTGCAACAAACAGCCTCCCACAACAACCAGGCTGTAACAAACAGCCTCCCACAACAACCAGGCTGCAACAAACAGCCTCCCACAACAACCAGGCTGCAACAAACAGCCTCCCACAACAACCAGGCTGCAACAAACAGCCTCCCACAACAACTAGACTGCAACAAACAGCCTCCCACAACAACCAGGCTGCAACAAACAGCCTCCCACAACAACCAGGCTGTAACAAACAGCCTCCCACAACAACCAGGCTGCAACAAACAGCCTCCCACAACAACTAGACTGCAACAAACAGCCTCCCACAACAACCAGGCTGCAACAAACAGCCTCCCACAACAACCAGGCTGTAACAAACAGCCTCCCACAACAACCAGGCTGCAACAAACAGCCTCCCACAACAACTAGACTGCAACAAACAGCCTCCCACAACAACCAGGCTGCAACAAACAGCCTCCCACAACTAGACTGCAACAAACAGCCTCCCACAACAACCAGGCTGCAACAAACAGCCTCCCACAACAACTAGACTGCAACAAACAGCCTCCCACAACAACTAGACTGCAACAAACAGCCTCCCACAACAACCAGGCTGCAACAAACAGCCTCCCACAACAACCAGGCTGCAACAAACAGCCTCCCACAACAACCAGGCTGCAACAAACAGCCTCCCACAACAACCAGGCTGCAACAAACAGCCTCCCACAACAACCAGGCTGCAACAAACAGCCTCCCACAACAACCAGGCTGCAACAAACAGCCTCCCACAACAACCAGGCTGCAACAAACAGCCTCCCACAACAACCAGGCTGCAACAAACAGCCTCCCACAACAACCAGGCTGCAACAAACAGCCTCCCACAACCAGGCTGCAACAAACAGCCTCCCACAACAACCAGGCTGCAACAAACAGCCTCCCACAACAACCAGGCTGCAACAAACAGCCTCCCACAACAACTAGACTGCAACAAACAGCCTCCCACAACAACCAGGCTGTAACAAACAGCCTCCCACAACAACCAGGCTGCAACAAACAGCCTCCCACAACAACCAGGCTGTAACAAACAGCCTCCCACAACAACCAGGCTGCAACAAACAGCCTCCCACAACAACCAGGCTGCAACAAACAGCCTCCCACAACCAGGCTGCAACAAACAGCCTCCCACAACAACCAGGCTGCAACAAACAGCCTCCCTCAACAACCAGGCTGCAACAAACAGCCTCCCACAACAACCAGGCTGTAACAAACAACCTCCCACAACAACCAGGCTGCAACAAACAGCCTCCCACAACAACCAGGCTGCAACAAACAGCCTCCCACAACCAGGCTGCAACAAACAGCCTCCCTCAACAACCAGGCTGCAACAAACAGCCTCCCTCAACAACCAGGCTGCAACAAACAGCCTCCCACAACAAGCAGGCTGCAACAAACAGCCTCACATTCAATTACATATTAGCCTGATCAAAATAATTTGAGCCAATTGAAATTACTTTGCATAATTGTTAGAATGATTTCCATTCATTTGTGGTAAAAGAAACAGCAGGATGAAATTAACACAAATGTCATATTTGTCTCATTATTATTTTTGAACCACTTACAACCTGGTGTCATTAGTTTATAACCTGACTCCGCCAGATTGCGGCAGTATTGAGTTCACCCTCCTCCTGCCTGCATCTGGGATCTCTCAAGCAGAAACCATGAACCCAGAAGCAGCGGGACAAACATTTGATATCTCCAGAATAATTCTAAGTCTTGTTAGGTTGAGTTTACATTTGCGCTGTGGCTTCAATATGTCATAAGTCTTGCGTTGATCCCGCCTCTAGCGGCCGCATAGGCGCATACGGCTGCATATCGCTCCGGTCTGATTTGGTCCGGAGCGCATCGTCTCTGATACCAGACTCCTTCTTCTGGCAGAATGCAAATGTTGTCCAGCAGGGAGAGTGGTTTCACCAGGCTAATTAGTTTAGGCATTTAGAATTTAGATCAAATTCTTAATGGCAAAACTTTTTTTTTTTTAATGTTGAGAAATGTTTGAAAGTTTTTGTGAGCTTTGTAGACCAGCTATTATCACCATTAACCAAATAAGTCTAAAAATGACTGTATATATGGCTTGTAGGCCATTGTACACAATTTGTTTTATTATTTCATAATAGGCATAATAGGCTTCATTGATTATTTCTTTAATAACATTTGCCTGTGTGTAAATTTGGTTTGCAACAAAGCCCAAACGGAAAACATTTATGTACGTTGCTTTGTTCTAATGTTCTAATCTTCTAATGTTGAATGCCAAACATATATAATCGCAATACTTTGTATGACAATGAATGGTCAGCTATGAACGTCCTGCCACCACCACCACCGTCCACCACCAACATAACCCAACACCAGACTAAAGAGAGAGGCCTCTCTGGTTCTCTCTCCCCACACCTAGATGAGGAGATCCCTATGAATGGCATATGACCTCACCACACAGACATGTCAACCCAGACACCGGTGGCCGGCTGCTGCCACTCGTGCAGGCCAGGCCAGGCATGCAACGCTTGCATGTGTGCCCCTGCAGGCCACTGGCGGAACAGCAGCAAGCGCATGCTGAGAGAGACATGTGCCACCCAATGAGTACTCACATGTTATATGTAAAAGTACCATTACTGCAATGTATAGAAATACTCTGTTACAAGGACAAGTAGGTGGTGAACTTAGAGAAAGTTCACAGAGAAAATATTTTCTTACATGAAAAGGCAAGGGTTAAAAAAAAAACCTGTGTTTTTTTCCACCCTTGTTTTTGTATGGAATGAAGGACTTTCAACCTGAACTGAACGGAGGACCTTCTTTAAGTTCACCTTCTGTCTCCATGTTTTAACATTTTGTGATTGCCGTCAATTAACGCGGTATACTTGATCATACTGCAGCGTCACACCAACGTATCGAAGGTAGCACATCTGCTACGTTTGAATTTGAATCATGAAAAGTAACCGTTTTGGACATAATTATGAGGTTTCCACCCAATAGACAATATGTATCACAATACAGGGGGTTACCTTTTAATATATTGTGATACTGTAAGCACTTTTTTCTTTCTTTGAGGGGCGCTAGCCACTCCTATATACAGCTTTTGTCCCCACAAGGAACGGAAAATGTACGTCATCTTGTTCCCACACGTCTCGTATTTGCCATCGAAATTGAAAGGAGAAATTAGGTCAAATGTCTGCCAAATATTCTGGGGGGAGGGGAGGGAAAAAAGGGGGGAAGAAAATGTTCGAAAAATGTTGTATAATATTTTCGTGTGAACATTAATAAAAAAAAAAAAAAGAATAAAATCATCACATCAGGATGTGAACATTACATAACTGCGGCCCCGTGTGGGTTTTGGAACCATACAAGTGTTTTATTTATTTTGTTTAGAGCATTTTTACATGTTTATGCTAATGTGTGTTTGTTTTGCATTGTTTTGTCTACCCCAACAAGCACACACCAAGACAAAGTGCAATCAATGTTTCACTGAAATGCTAATAAATTATTGAATCTCAAATGTCTGCCAAATATGACATTTGTGGCAACAGGCATTCTGATTGGCCAGTATGCGATGATGCATGATGATGTACGATGATAAGAGCTGCCCCTCACTTTAAACTAAATATCATAATAATACCATGGCATATACCTGTACATAATTTATGTACATACAAAGTTGACGTTTTTATATCAGAACAGAGTCATCTCCACGTTGCATGCTGAATACCCGATCTACAAGCTCACAAAGCATCCCACTGTGATGCATCGTGAACTTGCACGTCAACTATTTATATTATTATGAGCAACTGCAGCATTTTACAGGGCCATTATAACTGAGGTGTCACATGATACTGTGACCAAATCAATGACCCATGTTTCTAAATGGGAAAAAGTGCTGAGAAAGGAATAAATGATAAGGAAACACAGCAGGGGACAGAGAATAGAGTTGCTGGCACTGGTCTCTGCCCAAATGTTTGGGACGCGGAGCGCGGCACCGAGCACAGTATTCAGACATCTGGGATACACATTCGAACGTTTGGGGACACAGAGGGGACAGTGGACACACATTATTGAACGTTTGGGGACACAGAGGGGACAGTGGACACACATTATTGAACATTTGGGGACACAGAGGGGACAGTGGACACACATTATTGAACGTTTGGGGACACAGAGGGGACAGTGGACACACATTATTGAACGTTTGGGGACACAGAGGGGACAGTGGACACACATTATTGAACGTTTGGGGACACAGAGGGGACAGTGGACACACATTATTGAACATTTGGGGACACAGAGGGGACAGTGGACACACATTATTGAACGTTTGGGGACACAGAGGGGACAGTGGACACACATTATTGAACATTTGGGGACACAGAGGGGACAGTGGACACACATTATTGAACATTTGGACACACAGAGGGGACAGTGGACACACATTATTGAACGTTTGGGGACACAGAGGGGACAGTGGACACACATTATTGAACGTTTGGGGACACAGAGGGGACAGTGGACACACATTATTGAACATTTGGGGACACAGAGGGGACAGTGGACACACATTATTGAACATTTGGGGGACACAGAGGGGACAGTGGACACACATTATTGAACATTTGGGGGACACAGAGGGGACAGTGGACACACATTATTGAACATTTGGGGACACAGAGGGGACAGTGGACACACATTATTGAACATTTGGGGGACACAGAGGGGACAGTGGACACACATTATTGAACATGTGGGGACACAGAGGGGACAGTGGACACACATTATTGAACGTTTGGACACACAGAGGGGACAGTGGACACACATTATTGAACATTTGGGGACACAGAGGGGACAGTGGACACACATTATTGAACATTTGGGGACACAGAGGGGACAGTGGACACACATTATTGAACGTTTGGGGACACAGAGGGGACAGTGGACACACATTATTGAACATTTGGGGACACAGAGGGGACAGTGGACACACATTATTGAACGTTTGGGGACACAGAGGGGACAGTGGACACACATTATTGAACGTTTGGGGACACAGAGGGGACAGTGGACACACATTATTGAACGTTTGGGGACACAGAGGGGACAGTGGACACACATTATTGAACATTTGGGGACACAGAGGGGACAGTGGACACACATTATTGAACGTTTGGGGACACAGAGGGGACAGTGGACACACATTATTGAACGTTTGGGGACACAGAGGGGACAGTGGACACACAGCCAAACGTTTGGGGACACAGAGGGGACAGTGGACACACATTATTGAACGTTTGGGGACACAGAGGGGACAGTGGACACACATTATTGAACGTTTGGGGACACAGAGGGGACAGTGGACACACATTATTGAACGTTTGGGGACACAGAGGGGACAGTGGACACACATTATTGAACGTTTGGGGACACAGAGGGGACAGTGGACACACATTATTGAACATTTGGGGACACAGAGGGGACAGTGGACACACAGCCAAACGTTTGGGGACACAGAGGGGACAGTGGACACACATTATTGAACGTTTGGGGACACAGAGGGGACAGTGGACACACAGCCAAACGTTTGGGGACGCGGATCTGAAGGGAGGGAACCGGTCAAAGAAAAAAGAAAAAAACTAGAAAAAGTGCCCTTCCGGGCACAGGTCTCCACCAGGTTATCCACAGATCCGTGCAGTTAGAGGTAAAAACACTTTTCGGCCAGTTATAGCGCCACCTTGAGGCTGAGTTGAAATTGTTCATGTGGCATTTCGTCCTCGGCCTAGTGGGAATGTGGGTGCACAATTTCAGGGAAATCACGCGATGTGTTCATGATTTGCAGCATTTTGTTTGAAACTGAGCACTCCTGTGAACTTTGGAAGCCAATCTTAACCAATCAGGATGGAGTCTGATAAATCTGAAAGACCCGTTTCGTTGAATGGCTCTAGAGAGACTGTGTACCAATTTGCGTGATGTTTGGACAAAATCTGTAGGTGTACTGTGCAAAAACTTGTTTTGCACAAAGCGGCCTCCTGGTGGCGCTATAACAGGCCGTTCTGGAAAGTTTGGGGCAGAGGTTCATGGTTGGCATCCAGGGAGTGTGTGTGCAAAATATGGCATCGACCGGGTTAACGGTGGCCGAGATTAGCTGTTCACGGACACACGGACGGACGGACGGACGGACGGACGGACACACAAACGGACGGACGGAGTGCAAAACATACTCTCCCCACATGCCTTCGGCCTGGTGGAGACAATTAAAGCAGCAGCCAATGTTTTCAGCTCGGAAGGGCAGGAAACGGTAGGTTCATGTGTGTGTGTGTGTGTGTGTGTGTGTGTACTGTGTACAGTAGTGTGTTGGTTTTTGGGTATGGAGTGCATGTGTGCAAAAGACAATCATGTACAGTGTTTTCTCCGCCATCGGTGTATGAATGTGTTATGTGTGTGTGTGTCTGACACTGTTTGTGTGAATGGATGAATGTAACGCACAATCTCTGTAAAGATCTTTGGATAAAAGCGCTATATAAATGCACCATTTTACCATTTACACTCTGCGTGAGTTTCTCCTCTCTGTATGTCCCTCTGTTTCTCTCCCTCTCCTTCTCTTGGCACTGTGTGCATGTGCGTTCAGTGTGTGTGTGCGTGTGCGTGTGCGTGTGTGTGTGTGTGTGTGTGTGTGTGTGTGTGTGTGTGTGTGTGTGTGTGTGTGTGTGTGTGTACGTGTGCGTGTGACTGCGTGTGTGCATGTTTTGCTTTGAGGGGTGTGCCGTGTGTTTCTGTGTTTGTGTCGCTGTGTTTCAAGGGGATATCTGAGATTAAATGTGCATGTGTATGCATGGCATGCCTGTGTGTGTGTGTGTGTGTGTGTGTGTGTGTGTGTGTGTGTGTGTGTGTGTGTGTGTGCCTGTGTGTGTTTGACGGTGCGTGCGTGACTGTGTGTGTGTGTGTGTGTGTGTGTGTGTGTGTGTGTGTGTGTGTGTGTGTGTGTGTGTGTGTGACTGTGTGTGTGCGTGTGTGACGGTGCGTACGTGCGTGTACGTGCGTGCGCGTCTGGGTGGAGTCGGCTGTGGACGGGCCTTAGCGGTGCGTTCCAGCCCTGACCCGGCTGTCCTGGCGACAGATGTTCTCTCCCAACATTCCACAGCCCAGGAAGCAGGAATTCAAGCTATTTGTACGTCTGTCTTTTCTCTCTGTCTGTCTGTCCGTCCGTCCGTCCGTCCATCTGTCTGTCAGTTGTTCCCCCTCTCCCTCCCTCCCTCTGTCTCTCTCTGCAGTTTGTCTTATTTCTCTGTCTGTCCGTCCGTCCGTCCATCTGTCTGTCAGTTGTTCCCCCTCTCCCTCCCTCTGTCTGTCTCTGCAGTTTGTCTTTTTTCTCTGTCCGTCCGTCCGTCCATCTGTCTGTCAGTTGTTCCCCCTCTCCCTCCCTCTGTCTGTCTCTGCAGTTTGTCTTTTCTCTGTCTGTCTGTCTGTCCGTCCATCTGTCTGTCAGTTGTTCCCCCTCTCTCTCCCTCCCTCTGTCTCTCTCTGCAGTTTGTCTTTTCTCTCTGTCTGTCCGTCCATCTGTCTGTCAGTTGTTCCCCCTCTCCCTCCCTCCCTCTGTCTGTCTCTCTGCAGTTTGTCTTTTCTCTGTCTGTCCGTCCATCTGTCTGTCAGTTGTTCCCTCTCCCTCCCTCTGTCTCTCTCTACAGTTTGTCTTTTCTCTCTGTCTGTCCGTCCATCTGTCTGTCAGTTGTTCCCCCTCTCCCTCCCTCTGTCTGTCTCTCTCTGCAGTTTGTCTTTTCTCTCTGTCTGTCCATCCATCTGTCTGTCAGTTGTTCCCTCTCCCTCCCTCTGTCTGTCTCTCTCTGCAGTTTGTCTTTTCTCTCTGTCTGTCCGTCCATCTGTCTGTCAGTTGTTCCCCCTCTCCCTCCCTCTGTCTGTCTCTCTGCAGTTTGTCTTTTTTCTCTGTCCGTCCGTCCATCTGTCTGTCAGTTGTTCCCCCCCTCCCTCCCTCTGTCTGTCTCTCTCTGCAGTTTGTCTTTTCTCCGAGCATTCACACCGAGCACTGTGACTGTAACTACTGACATTTAAAAATGGTTCCAAGTCAATTGGACGGCATATAGTCCACACCACGACTATAACAAATACTATGTTGGTAAATATAGTTATAAGCAGTTGTGGGAAAAGTACTCAAATGTTTTACTTGAGTAAAAGTATCAATATATGCAATATAGAAGTACTCTGCTACAAGTAAAAGTCCAGTGTGTGTGTGTGTGTGTGTGTGTGTGTGTGTGTGTGTGTGTGTGTGTGTGTGTGTGTGTGGTGTGTGTCTGTGCGTGCGTGCGTGTCACGATCCGTGACGTTTTCTGTTGTGCTTTTGTTTTGTAGTATTTTTGGTCCCTTGGTTTCCTCTGTTGCTTTTGTTACCTGTGTTGTCTCACCCCCTGTGATTATTAGTTTTCTCCACCTGTGTCTTGTTTGTCTCTCAGCCAATCCCTGTGTTGATTTTGTTAGTTGTTCACCTGTGTCTAGTCAGTCTTTGTTTATATATATGCCCCAGTGTGTTTCAGTCCTTGGTCAGATCCTCATTGTATGTCATGAGTGTACGTCCTAGTTTTTCTCCTCGTGTTCCAAGTACCTAGTACCTTTGTTCCTAGTTCCTAGTTATCAATAAACTCTGTTGCATTTGACATCCTCTGCCTCCGCCTGTCTGTCTGCACTTGGGTCCTACACCTTCTCTGCCCTGCACTGTGACAGTGCGTGCATATGAGGATGGATGCCATATAGCGTTTCTGTTTTTATCTAGTTAAGACATTTAGGCCTGACATCGAAATAAAAAAAGCCTTCTAAATCCTGACAGTTTTCTGAAATACCTATGTTTCTAGGCCTATATCACTCAATATTTCATGTCAAGGACTCTAAAAGTTATATGTAATTGGCCGCAGACCCCCCATCTCAAAATATGTTGTTCCAGGGTCACCCCCAGAAGCAAAGATTTGAGTTAAAATCGGTCACTCTGAAAGAATATTCCAAGGTTTGTGCCCCATTTTCACGATTTTTCAAAAAATAGCAGACCTACAAGCTCGTAGCACGCCACCGAGTGGCGCGCTATGAGCTTGTAGATCTGCTATTTTTAAATAGCTAAATTATAACATGTTTAAAACACCAAAAGGGTTTGCCAGAATGAGTTAAGACATTGTAACTTTAAAGGACAACTTTAGTTTTTTTCAACCAAGGTTCATGTTTTAGGTTGTCATTAGAGAAAGTAAAAGATGAGTGTTATTTTTTTTCCATTTGCTGCATTCTTTCGTTTTAGGGATTTTAGCTGTTTTGTACAGGGGGGCGGGTGCATTCGAGCATGGGGCTAAATATGTATTTTTTTACAAAATATTATGGAGATTTTTTTTTGATTATTTACAATAGTCCTAATAAACCCCAGGAAATTACATCTGGCCACAAATAAATCACAGGATCTACTGAATGTGAAGGTAGCCTACTGGGGGGAAGCCACACTGTGTGTCATAGGCTCAATGTCAGTTTGACACATTCAGTAGATCTCGTCATGTTTTGTGGCCAGATGAAATTTCCAGGGGTTTATTAGGACTATAGTAAATAATAAAAAAATAAATCGCTATAAAATGTTGTAAAATAATACGTATTTAGCCCCATGCTCGAATGCCCCCGCCCCCCTGTCAAAAACAGCTAAAATCCCTAAAACGAAAGAAAGCAGCAAATGTAAAAAAAAAAATAACACTCACCTTTTAGTTTCTCTAATAACAACCTAAAACATGAACCTTGGTTGAAAAAAACTAAAGTTGTCCTTTAAACACCACCGCACATGTATGTTGTTGTTGAGTAGCATAGAGCTATCATCACGTGACTAATTAAATGATTGATATATATATATATATATATATAACAAAATATCTGATGGATGCGTTAGCGCGCGTGCTCGCCGATAGCACCATGTTACGCTGTATCTGAGGCATGATACTGGTAGTATTGGTATAAACTCAAGTATCATACAGAGACACAAGTAACCTTTACACACACAAACAAAAGCACATGCGCACACACATACGTACACGTACACGCACACACACACGTTGCATAAGGGTGACAGTACTATACTGACACACATTTATTCTACGGTTTAGCTATCATCAAATTCCATAATACCGTGCTGCTGCTAGCTGCCTTCCAGCCAATCAGAGCTCAGATAACAAGACAAAGAGAGGTCGTCCCCCTCAGAGAGAGAGGTGGAAACAGAAAGAGAAAAATGGAGAGACGGCGCACGAGAGAGAGAGAGAGATCTAGAAATGTAGAGGGAAGGACAGGAGAGGGGGGGGGGAACAAAGTTTTTTTCTTATATTAGTTTTCACTTTGACCCAATTCTGAAAGACATTCCAGTACGGGACCCTGTAAACCAAAGCCATCTGCTGGGCCTGAGGAGAGGAGAGCGGAGTGGGGATGGACCCGAATGCCAAGAGGGTCACACACACACACACACACACACACACACACACACACACACACACACACACACACACACACACACACTCTCTCATCAGTGGTGAACAGTGTGGGCCTGACGTGTACTTGTACACGTGCCGAAAATAGTCGCTCTACAAGACCACAGCGTGGCGCAGCGAGACTCTTTGTGTGCTTGTAGATCGGCTAATCGTGGCACGTGACACCACACCAGTGCAACGTCCTCCATCATGTGCAACAGAGCAGAGTGTAGGCCTGTCACCATTATTACACAATCATCTGATCACAACCCATTCTGACCTGAGATCAGATTCATACGAGGTTTTCCACTGGACACACACTGGTCTGATGAACCCATGCTGACCTGAGATCAGATTCTAAAAATGTCAGTCGTTCTTCGATTTTTCTAAAAATAGCAGACCTACAAGGTCGTATCGCGCCACTCGGTGGCGCGATATGAGCTTGTAGATCTGCTATTTTTCAATAGCTAAAGCATAACATGATGCCAACACCAAAATGGGTGCCCGTTCAGAATGGGTTAAGTGAGATAATCGCAATTTTTCTTTTTCTCCTATGCCCAGCCTTGTCGGTTTGTGTGAACACAAAGACGATGATTTGATTGGCTGATAACCCCCCATAGCGATATTGGCATATTGAAGATAAAAGTGAGGGCAGAAAATTGAAGACGCCAAAAGTGATTGGCCTTGAATGACATTTGTGATGATTTGATTGGCTGAGCACGGAATGTGATGTATAATGATGTATGATGATAAGAGCAGAGCACCACCCCTCACTGCGCGTGTGAGTGTGAGTGTGACTTTTTTTTTTTTTTTTTTCGTCGCAATCATTTCCATGTTAAAACACATTTATTGCCTTTGGTGCAATATTCCGTCAATTAATGTACTTTATCGATATGAAACTGTCTCGCTGTTGTCATAATCGGCATTACATCCCCAGCAGAGTGAGGATGGAATGTCCAGTCATGTACACACACACACACACACACACACACACACACACACACACACACACACACACACACACACACACACACACACACACACACACACACACACACACACACACACACACACACACACACACACACACACACACACACACACACACACACACACGCCCGCCCGCCCGCCCGCCCGCCCGCCCGCCCATCTCCCTCTCCACCCTACCACATTTCCCTTTCCTTTGAGAGAAGGTGATTATGTAACGGGCCACGTCTTACTGTAACTTGCGTCTCCAGAGAAGAAGAGAGAGGGGGGACAGAACGGGGGGGGGGGGGGGGGGGGGTCCGGCCGGCAGGGCCGCCTTGGGAGGAAGGAGGAGGGGGGTGGGGGGCTTTTCAAGACCCCTAAGGGGCCGTTCTGCTGCGGCCATTACCATCCTGGAATGTGGCAATAAAAAAAGCTCTGCAAAATGACTGGTCTGTTTTCTGACCCCTGCCACAATCACACAATCACAGTATCACGCACGCACGCACGCACGCACACACGCACGCACACACCCACGCACGCACGCACGTATGCACACACGCACAGCTGTCACACAAGGCTGTCACCATTACACATTTAAATTGAAGATTAATTAACTGTCAAACTAATAATTGTGATAAACGATTTAATTGTGATTTTTGCACTGAACATTGGAATGTTACAGTTATGTATTTCTGTTTTGCCTTTTAGGCTTCGGAATCACAAATTGCACAGGGCAGATATGGCAAATAACTTACCAAGAAACAACTGACACATTTAATAAATTAATACGTTTTGGAAATAAAGACATTTCCAAAACTTTTACAAACTAGAGGAAATACTTGATCAATCATTGTGAACTACTGCAATTTCCAACTGCAATTGATCATGACCATGGGTCTGTGGCTGTGCATGTCTTTACATTGGTATATTGTGCATTTATATAGCGCTTTTATCCAAAGCGCTTTACATAGATTGTGCATTACATTCACCCATTCATACACCGGTGGTGGAGAAAACCATGCAAGGCACCAACCTGCACATCAGGTGAAAACAAAATCCCTTTCTGGCCAAAAAGTGCATTTATACGTGTGGTGGGGGGCTCGAAGTGCGTCCACTAAGGAAAGTAGGCTTTCTAATGACACAACCCGTCTTTGTATTGGTGAGTAGGTAAAACATTATTATTATTTTCACTACAGATGAGAGGCTGGTCTGCATTTATGCAAGCCCCAGAAGGCGACAGTAACATAGAGTAGCTATAAATGCGAAGGCATTAAAGCTATGGACCAGAGCTGGCCAAAGCCTATATGTGGCATGCGCCTGGACCACTTGGCCAGCGGGCGCCACCGAAGCTTGAAGCTTGCCTTAAGATAAAAATGCAATCACAAAACTGACTCGCAACGCGAACGTAATTATATATCTTGATACCCAAATGGTTCAGTATACCGACAGACATACCAGACAGACAGACAGACAGACAGACAGACAGACAGACAGACAGACAGACAGACAGACAGACAGACAGACAGACAGACAGACAGACAGACAGACAGACAGACAGACAGACGAGAGGACATTCTCTGTGGCGACGTACATGCCGGAGCGACAGAGGAACTGTTCCACCCTGCTGCCATTGAATGTGCTCTTCCTGTTTGGATTGACCAGAGCAGCGTCCAGTCCACTGCTCCACTCACAGCCAATGGAGGTCAACACTGATTGGGCCCGGCCCAGGATGAGGATATATGGCTCTCTCACGACATGCAGCCCACAATGGCCTTCTACTGTCTGCCATCCATCATTGTTAACGGGTTTTTTTTTTAGACCTGAGGCCGATTCTAAAACAAATGTCTTCTAAATCCTAACAGTTTTCTGAAAAACCAATGTTTCTATGTCAGTGGGTGCTCAAACTATTTCATGTCAAGGACCCCCAGAATGATCTGTATTTGGCCACGGACCCCCATCAGAAAATATGTAGTTAACATTGATTTTACAATATAAATTGGGGTCTCTCAGAGATAGAAATGCCATTAAATGGGGGTCCGTAGACTAATGCATGTCAAACGGTGGATCCTTGAAATTAAACGGATTGAGAATCACTGCTAGAGCCGTAAAAGTCTTCTCGGGGGTCCCTATCTGGCATTATCTCTTCAAATGGGGGTCCGCGGGGCTAATTAGTGTCAATTTCTGGGTCCTTGACATGAAAAGGTTTGGGAACCACTGGGTTAATGAACTGTGTGGAGGGGATTTTATCACTTATCTTAAAAAGAAAACTCTATCAAATCCTGTCATCCATGACCAGTTAATGATTACTTTTCTTTTGTTGTGGTGGTTATGCAAGAGGAAAATCAGTAGTATTGCGGAGAACGTCATTTGAGGTCGTTATTCATATTTTGTTGGCGTATGCGGGGAAAACGTTGGAACAAACTCGCCGACGTTTTCTCTGTTAACTAATTACCATCGTATCCCTTTTAAAGCCAACCAGAAGAGCAGCGACCTCACATCTATACGACTGCCAGCATCCAACCACAAACACACACCAACGAACATGAATCCATCTGACTACTAGCATCCAACACCCCCCCCCCCCCCCATGACAGAAGTGTAATCAATTTGAACTTTGAAGCGGTTCTCCCTCCCTGGAACGGAGTGTGTGTGTGTGTGTGTGTGTGTGTGTGTGTGTGTGTGTGTGTGTGTGTGTGTGTGTGTGTGTGTGTGTGTGTGTGAGCGACCGACTGAGTGTGCGTGCGTGCGTGCGTGCGTGCGTGCGTGCGTGTGCGTGTGTGCGTGGCTTCTCGCTCCAGCTCAGACGCGGAGGCTGAGTAGGAGAAAGGGGAAGGATTTCTGGGTAGTGTTGTGCATGGGCCTGAGACAGAGAGAGAGCGCGGCATGTTTGGCATGCCAGAGCCTGTCACAGGGCCTGTGTGTCCCCGGGCCTCGGGCCAGCCCTCCAGAACTCAACCACTGACGTACACAACAAGCCCTTTAATATCAACCAGCAGCAGCATCCAGTTAGTACCGCCCTTTTTCTTTGAATCACTCAGGATTTGAAGAATTACTGCGGCCAAAGGCGAGTTTACTATACCGTAATATATATATATATATATATATATATATATATATATATATATATATATATATTATATAATAATATATATAAGTGTTCATTTATCTCTGAGAGTCTAAATGGTAAATTAAATGGTGCATTTATATATTCACCCATTCACACCTCATTCAACCTGCACATCGGGAACAATTAGGGGTTCAGAGTCTTGCTCAAGGACACTTGGACAATAACTCTGGGGGAGCCCGGGATCGAACTAGGTGGGTGCTTGCGGTTCCCATCCGGGCCTCTCTACCGGCCGCTCTACCCTTGCTACAAATGTAAACAAACGGACCCTCCTGGTCAATTTAGTTTGTACAATCTCAGAGTTACGGATACAATAGGCTCCTGTTGTAGTTCCCTTTTCCAGAAAGTGGCATATATATAACCATTCCCTAACCTGACTCCGCCAGATTGGGCAGTATTGAGTTCACCCGTTCCATCCTCCTGCCTGCATCTGGGCTCTCTAAAGCAGAAACGATGAACAGCAGCGGGACCAAAATCTGATATCTCCATAATAATTTCGAGTTGTAGTTCCCGTTAGGTTACATTTGCGCTGTGGCACAGCTTCAATATGTCAGCAGTCTCGCGTTGATCCCGCCTCTAGCGGCCACATACGGCCGCATATCGCGGCTCCGGTCTGATTTGGATCGGAGTACATCGTCTCTACCCAAGAGAGACCAGACTCTCCCTTCTGGCAGAATTAAAATGTTGTCCAGCAGGGGGAGTGGTTTCACCAGGCTACCCAGTACCCATTCCCTGCTGGTCTCAGCAGCAGCAACTGGGAAACACACCACACTACTATGCACAACCATAGTGAAACACACCACACTACTATGCACAACCATAGTGAAACACACCACACTACTATGCACAACCATAGTGAAACACACTACTATATGCACAACCATAGTGAAACACACCACACTACTATGCACAACCATAGTAAAACACACCACACTACTATGCACAACCATAGTGAAACACACCACACTACTATGCACAACCATAGTAAAACACACCACACTACTATGCACAACCATAGTGAAACACACCACACTACTATGCACAACCATAGTGAAACACACTACTATATGCACAACCATAGTGAAACACACCACACTACTATGCACAACCATAGTAAAACACACCACACTACTATGCACAACCATAGTAAAACACACCACACTACTATGCACAACCATAGTGAAACACACCACACTACTTCTACTATATGCACAACCATAGTGAAACACACCACACTACTATGCACAACCATAGTAAAACACCACACTACTATGCACAACCATAGTGAAACACACCACACTACTTCTACTATATGCACAACCATAGTGAAACACACCACACTACTTCTACAATATGCACAACCATAGTGAAACACACCACACTACTATGCACAACCATAGTGAAACACACTACTATATGCACAACCATAGTGAAACACACTACTATATGCACAACCATAGTGAAACACACCACACTACTTCTACTATATGCACAACCATAGTGAAACACACCACACTACTTCTACTATATGCACAACCATAGTGAAACACACCACACTACTATGCACAACCATAGTGAAACACACCACACTACTATGCACAACCATAGTGAAACACACCACACTACTATGCACAACCATAGTGAAACATACTACTATATGCACAACCATAGTGAAACATACTACTATATGCACAACCATAGTGAAACATACTACTATATGCACAACCATAGTGAAACATACTACTATATGCACAACCATAGTGAAACATACTACTATATGCACAACCATAGTGAAACACACCACACTACTATGCACAACCATAGTGAAACACACCACACTACTATGCACAACCATAGTGAAACACACCACACTACTATGCACAACCATAGTGAAACACACCACACTACTATGCACAACCATAGTGAAACACACCACACTACTATGCACAACCATAGTGAACTATGCACAACCATAGTGATCCCTAGCTTGAATCTCAACCCTGAAGGGAGCGAGCATTCAGCAAAAACCGAGAACCTCATACGTTTAAATACATTTAATTTTGTATTTTATTTAATTAGCACAATTGGTCATTTCTGCTATTCCATCATTCAAAAGTATACAGAGCTTAAGCGGTTAAGAAGACAGCATGCACATTCCCAATTTAAGAGTGGCCATGTGGTCAAAATGACTGATACTCCGCAGAAGGAAAAGGTAACTCGTATGTTCCGTCAGAGTCCACTTTGAGCAAGTCAGCAAACGCCTGCCCGCCCGCCCGGCTCACTCACTGTGACTGACTCAGGATTAGATTAAGATTGTCTGTGTGAAATATCTCAAATCAACACGGGTGAAAGGCGAGGAAATGCCTCACAGCAGGTTGCGAGGCTGACGCTCCGTGTGATATTTCAACGTGTGAGCGTTTTTTGGGGGGCCCGGCGTTATGTAAACGTGGCACTGCAGTAGTACACACTTGGCAGGGAGTGGTTGTACAGTATATTGCCATTGCATGTGAGACCATAATGGCTCTCATAGGGCCTTCATTAAAACATTTAGACCTGAGGACGATTCTAAAAGAAAATGTCTTCTGAAAAACCTATGTTTCTACGTCAGCCTTTCTCAAACATTTTCATGTCAAGGACCCCCAAAATTATATGTACTTGGCCGCTGACCTCCATCTGAAAACATACATCGTTCCAGGGACCCTCCCAGAAGCAGAGATTTGAGTTGAACACGTTCGCTCTGAAAGAATATATATATTCAAAGACTTCCACTACATTTTCATGACTTTTTCAAAAATAGCAGATCTGCTATTTTTCAATAGCAAAAGTATAACATCCCGTTCCCGTCCAGAATGGGTTCAAAACATTCCTCTGTAGTTATATACCAGCCACCGATGGCCAGATAGCCTGGGTGTGCTTACACTTACACACACCTGACCCGCTCCACTCCAACCATACAATTTACAATTTACAATGTAGGCATTTAGCAGACGCTCTTAATCCAGAGCGACTTACATTTAAGCAAGAACAAAAGCATGGGAATACATCACATAAAAGCATTTATCATGAGACATGCGTAAGCTAAGAAGGTAACAGTGGAATATCTATATGATGAAACTATACATACACTATACATAATAAACTATACATATTCACTACTATGCTATACATATGTACTATGGCGTGCTATGACTATATACAATACATTTATAGTGCTGTCTACATAACATGCTATAAGTCTGTGTCAAATGCTATCTAAGCCAACAGAAATGCTATCTAAGGGGTTAGGGTAAGTGCTATGGGCCATGATGGAGTCTGAAAAGGTGGGTTTTCAGGCTACGGCGGAAGATTGGGAGTGATGCTGCAGTTCTGACTGCAATGGGAAGTGCATTCCACAGTTTTGGAGCCAGAAGGGAGAAGAGTTTGGGACGTGTGGAGCTGCATCACGGCTCCATGTGGATACACAGGCTGGGCTAATCAAACGGAAATATATCAAAACCGCTATTTAGAACAAATAACTGACTTATAAGCAACAAAGAAAATCCCCTTACACGTCAACGAATCGTCACTCACAAACAAAACAGTAATTGAATCTTTTTTAAATCGCTGAAATAGATTAGTCTGAATAACCACTACTAACTATACTATACTAAGCTTGTAGAGGTGTTTCCTGTTCGGGTTCATATTCCTTTTATTTCATTGGCTCAGCAGTAGAAACACACCTCGACAGGCATGGAATGTCCATCGTTTTAAGGACAAGGCCACTGACTGTCACAGTGGTGCGGAGTGGAGTCCACTGTGCTCTTATAGTACATCATGTTCTGAAGGACAAAAGGCCAAAATGAGGGACATTTCGTGGCCTCTGTGAAATTCCGGCCCTGGCCTCCGGTTCAAAATGGAAACCTGACAGTATAGTCATGCACAGAAACTAATTGCTTTCCCCCCACATTTTGGTTTTTGCCACTGCTATTGAATCCTACTGGCTGACCTGGTGGTGAGCCCCCATACCACTTCTCTCCGGTTTAACAACCCCCACTCTTCAACACCTCCCCCAGCCTGTAGGAGTCATTCGCACAGAGACTGACGACACTCCATCACAGACGATTCGAACCCCTAGACTCCACAGTGGTGGACACTGACAGGCATAGATCTTAAACAAAAAACAGATGCCTCATTGGCCGCTGCACTTCATTGGAGCGATGTGGAAGGCACGCTGTGTCGCTCATGACGTCACTGGCTGCCAGTCAAGTGACTAGTACTGGCCAATCACAGCGCGACTTTTCCGGGGCCTTATCAAGTCAATCCAAGGGAGCTTTATTTATTGGCATGAGAAAACAACCGTTTACAACCGCCTCTGATTGGCCTACCGAACGCCCCCTTCCTTTATGTACCCGGAGGCTTGGCAAGCTTCCGCTCATGCTTCGCAAGGAATCTCGGGGAAGCTTGCCTCCATGTTGCCTTCAAGAGAGACACGCGCCCCAGAGCCGGAAGATGGAAGATGAAAGAACATACAATCTGGAGTGCACTTTCACATAGTGTCACATCACACACAAACACGTGCGTACAGCCGTACACACACAAAAATAAACGCACCTACACACACCTACACACACACATTACCCGCCCACCCCCCACCACACACACCCTTCTCATTTTCTCACCTGGTCACACCCGGCGTTGACCAGCTCCTGTAGCATCTGCCGGTTGACCTCCCCGACCCCGGCCGGGTGGCCCGACGACCCCGAGGAGGACGAGGGGCCCGACTCGTTGGCGAACGGCATGAGGGACTTGCGGATCTCCCGCAGGGCGTTCTGGTAGTTGTTGAACTTCTGGGGCGGCCGGAGCTGCTGCTGCCGGCTGGCCTCCTCCTTGCTGGCCTTGCGGTCGGCCGCGCGTACTCCGGCCTCGCCGCCGCGAGAGCCGTGCAGGGCCTGGCTCACCAGCTTGGCCGGCTGCTTCAGCCCTTCCTTGATCTCCTGGAGCCGCTGGCGCGTGTTGCCCACGTACGGGGCGGCCGGGAACGTCTTGGGCCTCATGATGATGACGACGGCGCCGCCTCCTCCTCCTCCTCCTCCTCTGGCCCAGACGAGGCCGCCGTCGGGTGTGTGTGCTTGCGAGTGTGTCTACACACACCAAGTGGACACGCCCTTCTTCCTTCCCACTCTACGGCGCTCCCTCCCTCCCTCCCTCCCTCCCTCCCTGCAGAGCTGTGTGACACGGATAGATTTTGGGAGTCCTCCTCCGAGCCTCCCCGAGGCCCCCTCGCGGCAGCGTGCCGGTCGTGTCTCCCTGCTTCGGAAGGCTTCGTTTGTCTCTCTTCTCTCTCTCTCTCTCTGCGACTCCCTGATGATAGATAGGAGCACTACAGGTGTCCCATGGTGTGCTTTTCAGGGCTCACATTCCCCCTCGTGCGGGGGGTTACGGGGGCCCCGTGGCCCCAAACCATGATGGCGCTTCCTGCCCGCTCCTGTTGGAAGATAGAGATATCAGGTTAAAGCTGCAGGTTTGCCGTGTGGTGAATGGTGATTGTGGTTATATATATATATATATATATATATATATATATATACATACACACAGGCGTTCAATAGCTTGGTTTTATCGTTAGGCTTGCAATCTGGGAACAAAAAAAAAAAGGAAAACAAATTAGCACCCTGCTTCAGGGCTCGAGACTGCTCTTGAGGGATTAGGAGGATTGTGCTTCATTTGACCACTTCCAACCTGGCATCCCTAGTATTTTTGGCCTGTCATCATTAGTAAAAGATGTGTCACAAATGATCATTAATAGCAAAAATGTACCAATCTGTAGCTGAGAGCTTGTAGATATTTTCACAATCCACTATTATTATTTTCACTATTCATTAAAGTGGTTAAACACTTTGAGCGCATAACCCGCCATATACACAACATTTATTGTCTCCACCAGGCCGAAGGCATGGGGGGAGAGTATGTTTTGCACTCCGTCCGTCCGTGTGTCCGTCCGTCCGTCCGTCCGTCCGTGTGTGTGTGTGTGTGTCCGTCCGTGAGCAGCTAATCTCGGCCACCGTTAACCCGGTCGATGCAAAATTTTGCACACACACTCCCTGGATGCCAACGATGAACCTCTGCCCCAAACTTTCCAGAACGGCCTGTTATAGCGCCACCAGGAGGCCGCTTTGTGCAAAACAAGTTTTTGCACAGTACACCTACAGATTTTGTCCAAACATCACGCAAATTGGTACACAGTCTCTCTAGAGCCATTCAACGAAACCGGTCTTTCAGATTTCTCAGACTCCATCCTGATTGGTTAAGATTGGCTTCGAAAGTTCACAGGAGTGCTCAGTTTCAAACAAAATGCTGCAAATCATGAACACATCGCGTGATTTCCGTGAAATTGTGCACCCATATTCCCACTAGGCCGAGGACGAAATGCCACATGAACAATTCCAACTCAGCCTCAAGGTGGCGCTATAACTGGCCGAAAAGTGTTTTTATTTACTTTTGTTGCCCTTTTATCCAACCACCAGATGAAGGCAAGCTGCAATGTCCTACATTCCTATCCTGGTGGAGACCTGTGCCCAGAAGGGCACTTTTTCTAGTTCCATTGTCTTTCCACGCGTAATACGCTAAACCCGCTATTTGTTTTGTGTTTAATTCACCATTGTTAGATGGTTATTATGAAAACCCAGGTTTGTCACGGACATTGTGACATTGTAACCGGAAATCAACCAACCGCCGGCTTGCAAGGGCTTCTTTGTCTGTGATTTTCATGGATCAAAGGCGCAAATATCTTGTCAATTATACTATGTTTAACGCATAGAATGTTAAGGAGGCACTCAGCCCTCCACCTCACCCAAGACAATAATATTGACATTTAATTGTATAGCCGAGACCCAGAATTGATTCAGAACAGCAGAACAAGAGAACAGGAGACAGGACAGGCTCGTAGCCGCGCTATGAGCTTATATATCTGCTATTTGTCCAAATATAAAATCATGGTTACAATGTGGTTAAACCATTTTGGGCGGCAACCCCTTTTGGTGTTAGCGTTATGTTATGCTTTAGCTATTGAAAAATAGCAGATCTACAAGCTCATAGCTTGCAAGAATCGAACAACGACTGACATAGAAACAGAGCTTTTTCTGAAAACTGACATTTATAGAATCGTTCCCAGGTCAAAATGGGTTAAACGCTAAAGTGACACAGATGCGTTCTATCATGTCTTAAGGGGTTGCGGATGAGGGACGTGTCAACCTGCTGGTTCAAGCTGCGGTCAACGTGCACGGTTCAGCTGATGGCTGCAGGACAGAACAGGGCCTTCCTGAGTCCAGATAAGGTATCCATTAATCATCAGCCCCTCTCAAGGTCAAACGCAAGGCTCCATCTATGGTTCTGTTCCTCCACATTGTTCTCTTGTCCATGAGACCGTGCCTGGGCCATTTCACTGCTATGTGTCCATATTCAATTTGGGGAGGTTAATAGTTCATCGTTAGTCGATTCATCGCCGTTAAGAAATGAGTCAATTAAACTTAACAGTTAATAACTAATCGTAATTACCTAATCAAAACTTATGGGGTTCTATCATTGGGTGGTTTTCTGTGAATGTAATGCTGTCTGCAGCGCGCGTGTGGCCGAGGAACGCACATACAAAGATTCCATAATTTGCCATTGCCTGGCCCTGTATCGTCAATGGTCAAATAAATATTTGATTAAGGAATATAAGAGAGAACAAAAACAAATTGCACTTTCTGCCATTCATGACACAATCATACAATGAGCACAAATTCGATCCGACAGAATTTAGAATAGATAATAACAGGTAATAATAATGATAATAATAATAAAAGGCCGCTGTCACGGTGAATGTCATCTTATTTGAAGATCTATACACCCACAGTGGTCAACAAAGTTGAGTACTATTTATGAATGTACGTACGGCCGATAAATCGGTGCATCGCTACAAACCTATAACACACAAGGTATCTTTCTGGTGCATACAATAATGTGGGACAAATAGCATAAAAAAGGAAGAATGCATGACCTTGTCCTAATCATGGAATGGGTAGGTGGTAGTGGGTATAGGTGGGTGTTTAGGGGGGTCAATGGGTAGGTGGTAGTGGGTAGGTGGGTGTTTGGGGGGGTCAATGGGTAGGTGGTAGTGGGTATAGGTGGGTGTTTAGGGGGGTCAATGGGTAGGTGGTAGTGGGTATAGGTGGGTGTTTAGGGGGGTCAATGGGTAGGTGGTAGTGGGTAGGTGGGTGTTTGGGGGGGTCAATGGGTAGGTGGTAGTGGGTAGGTGGGTGTTTGGGGGGGTCTAATCATGGAATGGGTAGGTGGTAGTGGGTAGGTGGGTGTTTGGGGGGGTCAATGGGTAGGTGGTAGTGGGTAGGTGGGTGTTTGGGGGGGTCAATGGGTAGGTGGTAGTGGGTATAGGTGGGTGTTTGGGGGGGTCAATGGGTAGGTGGTAGTGGGTAGGTGGGTGTTTGGGGGGGTCAATGGGTAGGTGGTAGTGGGTAGGTGGGTGTTTGGGGGGGTCAATGGGTAGGTGGTAGTGGGTAGGTGGGTGTTTGGGGGGGTCAATGGGTAGGTGGTAGTGGGTAGGTGGGTGTTTGGGGGGGTCAATGGGTAGGTGGTAGTGGGTATAGGTGGGTGTTGGGGGGGGGGTCAAACAAGCTAATGCTCTCTACCTACGTCAGCCGGTCAGTGTGAAACCAGACATGTCAAACGCTGCCTGATCATTTTATCTGGAGGAACATACTCTGCATTCCGCCTTGGCAATGGCAACGCTATAGCTACGCTACAGTACAGCACCACTCAGTCTCCAGGCAGGGCAGGACAGGGCAGGGCTAACCTGGTTCTGTGATTTGTTTTGTCGCTAGTCAGTCTGTAAAGTAAAGGGTCCTATCTCCAAAGGTAGGCGGAGCCGCGGGACATGTAAGCAGTAGAAATCGACCCCCATGGCTTCTGACTGTGGTGCAGGTTGGGGGAAAGAAACACCAGTTTGACTACTGCTGTTGCCCTGCAACGCACGTATACAATTTACATGTATGCATTTAGCAGATCATTCAGCGTATCATTCACTAAACTCCTTCACTAAACTCACCCCACACAGCCGTCAGCTGTGTGGTACCACTGAATCCGACATAGTGGATTGGAGTTGTTTCCAACAGTGATGGAGAAAAGCATTGAAAAGCGATGACGTATCAGCAACAACGTGGCTATACGTGTAACGAGTCAAACAGGACCCTTTCTAGGCAGGGCTGCCTGCAACAACACAGCTACATGTCCCCATCCGTCCTCACATGGAGACATGTCCCCCATCCATCCTCTCTGTCCTCAAGTGGAGACATGTCCCCCATCCATCCCCTCTGTCCTCACGTGGAGACATGTCCCCCATCCATCCCCTCTGTCCTCACATGGAGACATGTCCCCCATCCATCCTCTCTGTCCTCACGTGGAGACATGTCCCCCATCCATCCTCTCTGTCCTCAAGTGGAGACATGTCCCCCATCCATCTTCTCTGTCCTCAAGTGGAGACATGTCCCCCATCCATCCTCTCTGTCCTCAAGTGGAGACATGTCCCCCATCCATCCTCTCTGTCCTCACATGGAGACATGTCCCCCATCCATCCTCTCTGTCCTCACATGGAGACATGTCCCCCATCCATCCTCTCTGTCCTCACATGGAGACATGTCCCCCATCCATCCTCTCTGTCCTCAAGTGGAGACATGTCCCCCATCCATCCTCTCTGTCCTCACATGGAGACATGTCCCCCATCCATCCTCTCTGTCCTCACATGGAGACATGTCCCCCATCCATCCTCTCTGTCCTCACATGGAGACATGTCCCCCATCCATCCTCACATGGAGACATGTCCCCCATCCATCCTCTCTGTCCTCAAGTGGAGACATGTCCACCATCCATCCTCTCTGTCCTCACGTGGAGACATGTCCCCCATCCATCCTCTCTGTCCTCAAGTGGAGACATGTCCCCCATCCATCCCCTCTGTCCTCACATGGAGACATGTCCCCCATCCATCCTCTCTGTCCTCATGTGGAGACATGTCCCCCATCCATCCTCTCTGTCCTCATGTGGAGACATGTCCCCCATCCATCCCCTCTGTCCTCAAGTGGAGACATGTCCCCCATCCATCCTCTCTGTCCTCACATGGAGACATGTCCCCCATCCATCCTCTCTGTCCTCAAGTGGAGACATGTCCCCCATCCATCCTCTCTGTCCTCAAGTGGAGACATGTCCCCCATCCATCCTCTCTGTCCTCACATGGAGACATGTCCCCCATCCATCCCCTCTGTCCTCACATGGAGACATGTCCCCCATCCATCCTCTCTGTCCTCACGTGGAGACATGTCCCCCATCCATCCTCTCTGTCCTCACGTGGAGACATGTCCCCCATCCATCCTCTCTGTCCTCACGTGGAGACATGTCCCCCATCCATCCTCTCTGTCCTCAAGTGGAGACATGTCCCCCATCCATCCTCTCTGTCCTCAAGTGGAGACATGTCCCCCATCCATCCTCTCTGTCCTCAAGTGGAGACATGTCCCCCATCCATCCTCTCTGTCCTCAAGTGGAGACATGTCCCCCATCCATCCTCTCTGTCCTCACATGGAGACATGTCCCCCATCCATCCTCTCTGTCCTCACATGGAGACATGTCCCCCATCCATCCTCTCTGTCCTCACGTGGAGACATGTCCCCCATCCATCCTCTCTGTCCTCACATGGAGACATGTCCCCCATCCATCCTCTCTGTCCTCACATGGAGACATGTCCCCATCCATCCTCTCTGTCCTCACATGGAGACATGTCCCCCATCCATCCTCTCTGTCCTCACGTGGAGACATGTCCCCCATCCATCCTCTCTGTCCTCACATGGAGACATGTCCCCCATCCATCCTCTCTGTCCTCACGTGGAGACATGTCCCCCATCCATCCTCTCTGTCCTCACATGGAGACATGTCCCCCATCCATCCTCTCTGTCCTCAAGTGGAGACATGTCCCCCATCCATCCTCTCTGTCCTCACATGGAGACATGTCCCCCATCCATCCTCTCTGTCCTCAAGTGGAGACATGTCCCCCATCCATCCTCTCTGTCCTAAAGTGGAGACATGTCCCCCATCCATCCTCTATGTCCTCACATGGAGACATGTCCCCCATCCATCCTCTCTGTCCTCAAGTGGAGACATGTCCCCATCCATCCTCTCTGTCCTCACATGGAGACATGTCCCCCATCCATCCTCTCTGTCCTCAAGTGGAGACATGTCCCCCATCCATCCTCTCTGTCCTCAAGTGGAGACATGTCCCCCATCCATCCTCTCTGTCCTCACATGGAGACATGTCCCCCATCCATCCTCTCTGTCCTCACATGGAGACATGTCCCCCATCCATCCTCTCTGTCCTCACGTGGAGACATGTCCCCCATCCATCCTCTCTGTCCTCACATGGAGACATGTCCCCCATCCATCCTCTCTGTCCTCACATGGAGACATGTCCCCCATCCATCCTCTCTGTCCTCACATGGAGACATGTCCCCCATCCATCCTCTCTGTCCTCACATGGAGACATGTCCCCCATCCATCCTCTCTGTCCTCACGTGGAGACATGTCCCCCATCCATCCTCTCTGTCCTCACATGGAGACATGTCCCCCATCCATCCTCTCTGTCCTCACATGGAGACATGTCCCCATCCGTCCTCTCTGTCCTCACATGGAGACATGTCCCCCATCCATCCTCTCTGTCCTCACATGGAGACATGTCCCCCATCCATCCTCTCTGTCCTCAAGTGGAGACATGTCCCCCATCCATCCTCTCTGTCCTCACATGGAGACATGTCCCCCATCCATCCTCTCTGTCCTCAAGTGGAGACATGTCCCCCATCCATCCTCTCTGTCCTCAAGTGGAGACATGTCCCCCATCCATCCTCTCTGTCCTCAAGTGGAGACATGTCCCCCATCCATCCTCTCTGTCCTCAAGTGGAGACATGTCCCCCATCCATCCTCTCTGTCCTCACGTGGAGACATGTCCCCCATCCATCCTCTCTGTCCTCACATGGAGACATGTCCCCCATCCATCCTCTCTGTCCTCAAGTGGAGACATGTCCCCCATCCATCCTCTCTGTCCTCAAGTGGAGACATGTCCCCCATCCATCCTCTCTGTCCTCACGTGGAGACATGTCCCCATCCATCCTCTCTGTCCTCAAGTGGAGACATGTCCCCCATCCATCCTCTCTGTCCTCACATGGAGACATGTCCCCCATCCATCCTCTCTGTCCTCACATGGAGACATGTCCCCATCCATCCTCTCTGTCCTCACATGGAGACATGTCCCCATCCATCCTCTCTGTCCTCAAGTGGAGACATGTCCCCCATCCATCCTCTCTGTCCTCAAGTGGAGACATGTCCCCCATCCATCCTCTCTGTCCTCACGTGGAGACATGTCCCCCATCCATCCTCTCTGTCCTCACATGGAGACATGTCCCCATCCATCCTCTCTGTCCTCAAGTGGAGACATGTCCCCCATCCATCCTCTCTGTCCTCAAGTGGAGACATGTCCCCCATCCATCCTCTCTGTCCTCACATGGAGACATGTCCCCCATCCATCCTCTCTGTCCTCACATGGAGACATGTCCCCCATCCATCCTCTCTGTCCTCACGTGGAGACATGTCCCCCATCCATCCTCTCTGTCCTCAAGTGGAGACATGTCCCCCATCCATCCTCTCTGTCCTCAAGTGGAGACATGTCCCCCATCCATCCTCTCTGTCCTCACATGGAGACATGTCCCCCATCCATCCTCTCTGTCCTCACATGGAGACATGTCCCCCATCCATCCTCTCTGTCCTCACATGGAGACATGTCCCCCATCCAATCCTCTCTGTCCTCACATGGAGACATGTCCCCCATCCATCCTCTCTGTCCTCAAGTGGAGACATGTCGCCATCCGTCCTCACATGGAGACATGTCCCCCATCCATCCTCTCTGTCCTCAAGTGGAGACATGTCCCCATCCATCCTCTCTGTCCTCAAGTGGAGACATGTCCCCCATCCATCCTCTCTGTCCTCAAGTGGAGACATGTCCCCCATCCATCCTCTCTGTCCTCAAGTGGAGACATGTCCCCCATCCATCCTCTCTGTCCTCACGTGGAGACATGTCCCCCATCCATCCTCTCTGTCCTCACATGGAGACATGTCCCCATCCATCCTCTCTGTCCTCAAGTGGAGACATGTCCCCCATCCATCCTCTCTGTCCTCAAGTGGAGACATGTCCCCCATCCATCCTCTCTGTCCTCACATGGAGACATGTCCCCCATCCATCCTCTCTGTCCTCACATGGAGACATGTCCCCCATCCATCCTCTCTGTCCTCACGTGGAGACATGTCCCCCATCCATCCTCTCTGTCCTCAAGTGGAGACATGTCCCCCATCCATCCTCTCTGTCCTCAAGTGGAGACATGTCCCCCATCCATCCTCTCTGTCCTCACATGGAGACATGTCCCCCATCCATCCTCTCTGTCCTCACATGGAGACATGTCCCCCATCCAATCCTCTCTGTCCTCACATGGAGACATGTCCCCCATCCATCCTCTCTGTTCTCACATGGAGACATGTCCCCCATCCATCCTCTCTGTCCTCAAGTGGAGACATGTCGCCATCCGTCCTCACATGGAGACATGTCCCCCATCCATCCTCTCTGTCCTCAAGTGGAGACATGTCCCCCATCCATCCTCTCTGTCCTCACGTGGAGACATGTCCCCCATCCATCCTCTCTGTGCTGACGTGGAGGCCTGCGCTCGCTCACACGCACCAGTGTCGATTTCGTAGACTAAAAACTATGACAAACGATTTCCGTCGACTAGCTTTTACCGCTCACTAAAACGAAATAAAACACAGTGCAACAGTGGTATATCTGGCTAGGAGGAGTTTGTTTTTACCTCATTTTTTGCTAAATATATCGTTGCAGCGTCGACATCGCAATGCACACATGATGTGCAATATTGCACGTTGTGTAGTACATACATGTGCACACTAAGGCAAATTGGGCCGAAGTGTCAGTCCTTCACGTTGAAATAAAACACTTTTTTAATGAGAAGACATATAGAAAAGTGAGAGACAGCAAGAGACAGACAGACAGACAGACAGACAGACAGACAGACAGACAGACAGACAGACAGACAGACAGACAGACAGACAGAAAGACAGACAAGACAGAAATGAGTGACCCTGGGACGACATTAGGATTATTACAGGCATATAATTTTCTTTGTACTTTTTGCAGCATATTAAAGCATGACTGAGGCATGTGCCTCTTTAACCTGCTGGGCTAAAACAGAACACTGCCCCCGCCAGGAACACAGAGAGGCTTTATGTCAACAGCTCTGAGTGGGTAATCAATGAATGCCCCACTTTTGGAGTATTGGTATCTGTGCAACAAACTTACTGCAGGAACAAATGCAGTAGGCTAAAGTATGCATGATGAATTCCAGAAGCCAGGCCGCTACAGTCCAGAGCTGAACAATGCATCTTTGATGTGAAACAGAGTATAGTATAACATTACTCAACGTTTCCCCCAGTAGGATACTTGGTGGAAAAGTGAAGGGAAATAACATTTCATTCCCTCCACAATATCCTCCAAACGTTTAACCATGTAAAGCCCTATTCTACAATGCTATAAGGTTCACAATGCTGCACATTACAACACTTTGTGAGCTTGTAGATCAGTGGTTTTCACCACGTTATATTCACCAATATTATGTATTGGTGAATAACTATTTTAACATAAATCATAACTAAATTAGTAAATTGCTAGTCATAGCAATTAACTAAATACTTCGGATTCACAGGTACATTTTTACTTAAATAAATTACTTAAAGTAAAGGATGTTTTGCTATTGATAAACAATTGAGGTACCGCCAACATAATGTGTGTGTGTGTGTGTGTGTGTGTGTGTGTGTGTGTGTGTGTGTGTGTGTGTGTGTGTGTGTGTGTGTGTGTGTGTGTGTGTGTGTGTGTGTGTGTGTGCGCGTGCGTGTGTGCAACTGCATGGCCCAGGTTGAGATCTTGTAAGCTTCAAATACCTGCCTCCGTCAATCAGACAAGGGAAGTTTCCACGTTGGCGGATGGACAAATGCTTGGTCTGCAATGTGAATCCCAGGCAGCAGCATTCTGCTTTGCTACCAGGGTGGGACATATTAACCATAACCACTAGATATGCCAAACAAATGCCAGTCCATTTGGGCTGTGGCTGTTAAGTGTGTCTACGATACCTGCTGCCATTTTGGCAACAAACCAACCATTGTTTGATAGTCATGTGCTAACTGGAATTCTAAATCGTCTTGAAAAATATTGGGAGTGGCCAATGGATTTTAAAAAACAATATATATATGTATGTATGTATGTATATTAGCCAGGGGTGTGACGGTTAGTCAAACTAATCGATTTATTTTCAAAAATAAGCTCACAACACCACTTGTAAATTGGCTAGTGTTGTAACTATATAATAATCTGTCTAAGTGATTTAGTCTATCATTTAAAAAATATATATACAAAGCTTTTCGTGTTGATTCGTCTATATATTATTACAAAAATCAAATTCGTCAAAAAGGTAATCGACAGAATAATCGCAAAGAAAATCATTATAAAGTATAGCCTGTGGTCAACTAGGGACAGTATACAAAATAAATCATGCTTTGTTGCGTTCACACACACTCATTCGCTCACACACAGACACAGACAGACACAGACACACACACACTCATTCGCTCACACACAGACACAGATACACTCACACACAGACACAGACACAGACACACACACACAATTAGTACAAGGTAACTAGAGGAGTGCATAATTGGGCCACCAAGGTGATGAGCCAGGTGGAACTCATGGGGGGGAACTGATGTTTTCTGCACCCTCTGATGAGACAGGGTGACATGCCTCATTACAACAGTTTCACATCTACAGCTGGGCAAACGATACAGCCTCATACAGCGTCATTGTTTTTTGGTTCGTTTTTACTTTTTGCCTGTATCTTGAGCTTGTGTGGCACTGCCTGCCATGACAACTGAATTTCCCCTGCGGGCCGGGCCGGGCCGGGGTCAATAAAGGTCTATCTATCTGTGCTGAATGCCCAATGGGTGCAGCCAGGCAGGCGGCCACTTTAGGACATCAACGTTGAACTAACTGGGACGTCGTCAAGAAGCCAAACATGTCTCAGATACTGCCGTCTATTAAATAAGAGGAACCCTGTTATGATGAACAACACCATGGTAGCAGACTGACTCCGTCGTCCCAGCCCCTCTGGGACCTTTCTCAACCAGGACACACACACAGCCATCACTGTTTGTTGCAGACAAGACTTTTTCAGAGACAAACAAGATACAAAGATTTTTTTGTGCACGTGTGTGTGTGTGTGTGTATGTGTGTGTGTGTGTGTGTGTGTGTGTGTGTGTGTGTGTGTGTGTGTGTGTGCGCGTGCGTGCGTGTGTCTGTGTGTGTGCATGTGTGTGTGTGTGTGTGTGTGTGTGTGTGTTTGCAACTTTGCATCCACAAAAAGACTGTTGCCCAATCCATGAGATGTGTTGCTGGGGCTTCCATCCATTCCTGCGATGCTTGGAGCACTGCGTCTGACCAGAGAGCATTCCATTCCACAAGTAAGTACAAGTTAAACCATACCAGCCATTGCATCATGGGGCAGCCGACGACTAAAATACACGGAATAAATTGCATATACATACGGTATGTAGTCTAAATGGGGGAGGAATCCACACACACCACACCGCAGGCGCACACACACATATCTCTTACACAATTACGAAACATTTCCTAGCAAAGAGAGGCTAGGAAATGTTTCGTAATTGTGCTTTCTGTGTGGCACGCTCCCTCACACACCTGCACTGATATCTATACTTATTGATCTACTTTTGAATGAATGTCTATTCGGCGGAAGATCGCCTAGACCACATAAACGTGCTGGAGCTACGTGCGGTGCACCTGGCCCTACAACACTTCCTGCCATATTTGAGAGGCAGGCACATCCTCATACGGTCAGACAACACCTCAACCGTATTTCACATATTTCCATCCCTCGATAACAGAAGCGTAACTTCAACCCTTGCGTTTAATTCATACATACAGTCACAGTGTAGAGATGAGCTCTGTTTGGTGTGTGACATACTACTACTGTGCATAGGCTAAATTTGGCTTTACCCTCTACTTAAATTATCCCGATTCCAGTGTATAATTAGGAAACTTGTGTTAATCATTTCATTCTTTTTTTTTAAACTAATGGATTATAAAAAATAGCAAAAAATAGCTGATCAATAAGCTCACAGTGTGTATGTAGATCAGCTATTAGCCACAATTTGTGCAACACTGCTGCACAATTAGAGTATAAATAGGTCTTAAGCTATTGATTAGTCTAATAATAAAAGAAATCAATCTAAAAAGTAGTCAACAGAACAAGGCTAAGAATCTAACCGATAGCTGCAACCCTACATTCTACAAAGCAACTTAATTGTGAGAATATCCCAATTAGTCCAGGTACAGTACATATACTGTACAGACTTAGGTCAGGATACATAGGAAACATGGGTCAGGATTTAGAAGGCGTTTTTAGAATCGGCCTCAGGTCTAAATGGGAGGGAGGAGACTTACCTCCTCCAAATTATTACCGTTACCTTAAGAACAGTACCACAGCAGACGGTAGATTACAACAAGGTAGGCCTTGGCTATAATTGTGACTTCAAATCAGTATCACAATTATTTAAAACGTTTCATTATGATTCATGTTTTTTATAGCCGAAATAGCCAATCTACAAGCTCAATGCTTGTAGATTGTAATTCCCCCCAGCCACAACAAGCTACAACAAAGCAGCCACAGCTAAAGTCTGCCAGCACTTAGAGAGGTAACCTAACCTGTATGACTATGCTCGCTTGACCAAATTGATGCTCTCTGATCACACAACCTCATCTCTGTACTAGGTTCACTTCCCATCTGAGACCTTAGCTGAATTCCAATAGCCCAAATCCT
>NC_139707.1:7713029-7985529 GCF_964188405.1 Protomyctophum parallelum | reverse complement strand
TCTTCTTTCTTGGTCCCGCCTATAGCTTGCAGCTATATTTTTATTATTTATTTATTTTGCATCCAAAGTAGCCTTTTTTATATTGAACATTGAGTGTTCAGTTTGTCATTGTGCTAGGCTAGCCTATTTTGTTGTTCCCTGTTGAAGCTACAGCCAGGCATGAAACTTCATGGCACTATGCATCTCCTTGAGGAACAATACTTTGACACTTTGACTAAGTTCTGACCCTTTTGATTTGTTACATACAAACTCTTATTTCTTGTGTTGAACAAGTGAGAGGACCACACAATCACCCTGGGCCTTAATGCTTGATGATCGTTTTGTTTTATACAGTGTAATTTTAGAAGAGGCAGGCAGGCAGGCAGGCAGGCAGGCAGGTAGACAGACAGACAGACAGACAGACAGACAGACAGACAGACAGACAGACAGACAGACAGACATGCAGGTAGATTGCAGTCATATATAGATGGAGTAATGTTAACATAATAAAACTTTAATAAAAGGTTGATATATACTGTATAAGACTCCTGAATAAGACTCATATAGCTCTGAGCATTTACACACACCATGGCTAATTAGGCTTAATAATGCCACCTATTGGACTGATGGGCACATTACAATCTATATGTAACTAGTAGGTTTTCCAGAATAGGGTTCATCATGTGGATGAAGAAGCATAATGTTTCCACTGAGGGGAACCAACAGATAGAATCATGATCCAGTTTGGCTTTCAAGACAAAGTTTAAGAATCACTCATTCACTTTATTTATTTTGTCTTTATTATTTTTTTGCCCCACATTTTTCAATCAGGTAAACAAAAAGACATTGGAAGTGGTCATAACAACCTGACATCATTCAGATTTTAATAGATATATTAAATAGTAGACAGGGGAAGTTGTGTAAGAAAAGAAAGCACTTAACAGTTGTTCTCCAGCAGAAGAGTGTAACAGGGTAACAAGTCAACAGTCAAACAAAAATAGACAAAGAAAATGTTGCTTCATATTGCAATAGCCTACAAACTGTGTATATCCTGTTTTAAAAGAACACCAAAACCAGGAAAGGATCAAGAAGCATTCTGCATGGTGCAAAAATATTCATAGAAAAATCAGAGCCATTTAAACAGCAGTAGCAGTTTCACAAACTAAGGCACCGCCGACAATGGAGGAGAACAGAGTTGAACCAAAAGGGGTATATCAAGATGCAGGCCAACTCTAAACCATAGGGCTGGGTGATATGGACAAAAAACTAATATCACAATATCTTTTGTGATTAATTATTATTATTTATTTTTCAAAAGATAAATAGCCACAACTTATCGTATTGTTGTGACACATTGTGAGTTCTTAGATCAGCTATTTTGTTATTTTTGAAAAGTTCATTTTTTTTTAAAGGCAGCATAATGCTATATCAATAGATTAAGTCTTAAGATATCCGAAATCTCAGACGTTATATCTAGTCTCATACCACAATATCGATTTAATATCGATATATTGCCCAGCCCTAACTAAAGCAGATACCTCCAAGCGTGATGCAGGTGAATTAACTAAAATACTCTAGCACTATATTGAGATTAACACAATGTGATATGAGCAGAACAGAGAAGGCATCAGCGAGAACCAATATCCAAGTTCAAGCTTGCAAACTATATAATGTATAAATTAATCAAATTATTGATCTTTTCTGCAGTTATCCATTTGATCCGTCACTTGATACGACTTCTTTAGCCACTTTAAGCCGGACAAGACAATTATCTACAAGCGCACAAAGCATTGCATCGCAGATTTGCGGTGCATTGTGAGCTTGTAGATATTTTAGCTGCTCAACACCAGATTGTATTGACTTGACTTGTATTAGTTAATAATTCTAGGACTAGGCTATTTTTTAGAATTTGTACCCAAAATTTGTACCCAAAATAGAGGGTTAATGTGGTTAAACTACCCTGCAGTCTTATGTTGTCACAAACACAAAAGGTCTGATACACATGAATATACAATCAAGGTCCCTAAACGCAACGATCAATTCAACTTTAATTATTAAAGCAAAGACAGAACTTGCGAAACATGCCAACACATCCCTCCAAGGCGATGGAATTCCAACCACCATACGTCTACAGTACATTCTCCAAGTGCCAAAAACCCCTGATGAGATCACCACAGCAAAGCGTAATGTTGTCAATGATGTTTCTTTGTCAGTGAAAAGATCTTTGCAGAATCCTTCCCGGGACATATAGCCTAGCCTTTTCAAAAGTGATCAATGTCAAAGGCTTCTCTTTAGTCCCTTTGACACAAAATGGTGCTATTTTATATTCCAAATATACCGTTACGATTATGCAGAGAAGTGTGATAGCATGTACAGCTGACTTTCAATACTCAAAGGGTGTTCCTGTGCATCAAGACAGTTCAGTTCATATTGGTGGACAGTTCTTACCCAAATGCCCACAGGTGAGGGGTCTGTTCTTCCTCAAATATGTGATGTCACAGTAATGTACAGCTCTAATTGAAAAGGGAACAGCTTAGTAATGTAAAGACATTAGTAAAGAAATGACAATTATTTTTGTTGTTTATTCTGGAGGCTGAAGTACGTTTTGAGGGACGCTAGCACCTCGTATGCCCAGCGTTGTGCGTATGTGTGTACCAAATTTGATTTGTTGCTGAGCACGGAATGTGATGTATGATGATGTATGACGATAATAGCGCCGGTCACGTCACACAATTTGTGATTTTTAGAATTTAAACAGAATTGTGCTACAATTATTCAACTCCCCCCCCCCTTTTGTTTTGCATAGTATGTGCTATGAAAAGCTTTCTCTCCCATTAAATGATGGTTGATATCTTTCATAATCTTATGGCTCAGAAGCCCATTTAATTAGTGCTCGGGGCAGCCTTGCTTTATTGCAGGTTATTGTTTGTGTTTTCATTTCCATTCCATTCCTCACTGCCCTGCATTCCCCAAGTTCCACCGTACGCAAAGAAGAAAGCACACTTTTTTTACTCGATAAACTGTGAAGGATTAAACAAATCTTCCATTGGCCCATAAACAAAATCTTCATGTGTTGCTGAACAGCTGTAGTGAGTTGTATACCTTAATGACAATACTTCATGTGGTGTCTGTCTGGTTTGGGGAGAGTTGTTCATGTTCACAACTATGGAATGAACTGGCATAGGACACAGAGATCACACATGTGATCGCGTGAACTGGATTGTATGAGTTGAAATGTTTTCCTGCAGTTAACATGTAGTGTTCACTTAGTGACGTAGTGAGCAGTATGCTTATTCAGTTCCAAAGCTCTAGAGGGGATCTAACGTGCCTGACTGGCGACTGGGTTGCAGAATGCAGTCTGCGTCACTCCAGTGGTGCAGCAGAGATGCACAGGTTGTTTAAGGCACAGGCGACCTGCACAATCTTATCGAAGGTGGAGAGGCTGGACGTGCAGCGCTCCGAGGCTGCGGTGAAGGGGCTTTCCACGGGGCCAGTGAGCATGGCATATCTCTGTTTCACCATGGAGATCACCCGCTCCACGTGGCGGTGCACGCTCACTGCCTCTGGGGAACATGTGTCCATCAGCAGAGCTCCTCCTCCTCCCTCGCCAGCCGCTTGGAACAGAGCCCCACGGGCGGCCACAGACTCACCGATGTCCAGGTCCCGATTGGCCAGCACGACGTCGCCAGGGAGGAGCTTGCACAGGAAGCCACAGCCCTCGGCCAGATTCTTGTCACTGACACTTCCCAGCACGCCCCTGGAGACAAAGGTGACCACACCCTGAGGGGCCACACCTATCAGGTACTTCAGTATGTTACTGGAACTACTGCCTGCCCCCTGGTGAACCGACGGAGGTGTAAGCAGCAAGGCCGTCTGCTGCTGGTTGGTCCGGGAAACGGGCTCCTCAAAGGGCACAGTGAAGCAGTCTATGATGACAGCGCAGTCTGGATGCGCGGAGCGCAAGGCAGCGGGAAGGTTCTTTCGGAGCTCGGCCCTGGAGGGCCAGAAAACGGCCGTGGGGACCAGGGTGGAGGACATGATGTTGACCATCCGGTGGACCGTCCTGGTCACCGTACCGACTTTCACGCCAAAGCGGTAGGCGAGGTCTTGGTTGCGCAGGTCCAGGCGGAGCCGCATGAGAGTCAGGAGAAGCTGCTGGAACTTGGTGAGCCTCACGTTCTTCATGCCGTCCATGTGGGGCGCCAGAAGCCACATGACGGTCTCCAACACAAAGTAGTTGGGAAGACCCGTGTAGAACTTCACCTTCTCCGCGTCGTTCTTCAGTGAGGTCTCCGAGAGCGACATCTTCTCCGCAGACTCTCGGAGATTCTGGTTCTCTCTCTTGAGAGCTTTCAGGATGTCCTCAAAGTTCAACGGCACCACGTCCGACGACCTCTGGGCAAACTTTCCCCTTTTGCTGTCGCTCGCCAATTCCAGGTCGTCATTCTCATCGTCATCTCCATCACTGCTGGCAGACGAGGAAGCACTCCCCTCATCCCCTGCCTCCTCCTCCTCCTCTTCACGTGCCTGGGTCTGCCCGTGTTCCCCCACCAATGACCTGCCTTGGCCCTGGAGGAACAGCAAGGCATTGGCGGCCTCTACCTGCGCTTCCTGCTTGTCTAGCGGTTCAAAAGCCCCTGGTTCCTTCATCTCCGCCGAGGACACCGTGATGAACACGGAGGGGACATAATCTGGTGACCGTGGGTTCTTCACCTGCTTACCTGGACGCATTGGAGAGAAGAACAAAAAGCGTGGTGGTCAAAGGCAGTGGTTTTAATTTCAACCATTTTCATGTCAAGGCCCATTATTTATTTGTAATTTGAGCCATTTGATGAGATTTAGTCTCTCAGACAGACACAAAACTTTGTTGTCATTGGGATAGAATTTTGTTCACAATTCCAAGCTGTATTGATGTTGGTACTGAAGGAGAGATAACAGGCAATTAGGTTGATCAAAATAACAATTCTGGGTGGAGAGGGAAGTCTCTAGTGGAGCCAATTAATTTAATCTGAAGGACTCCAATGGAAAGAAGCCATAGACTTTCTTGGGTTGTAAATCCTAATAGCAGACCTTGTATTGAACTGTACGTAGCTTTTTTTCTGCAAACTGAACTCTGAAGTATTTCAATCAATCAATCAATCAATCGATGGTCCAACTAATGGTCGTCAAAATTACAGGGGAATTAAACTCACCCTGTCATCCATTTTGGCCAGAAGAAATAAAAGCATACTCGAGTGGTGGGGAAAAAAAGGTCCCAATTTGGGTCCCGATCCACTGTTTGGGAAACAGTGGAGTACACTCAGTACAGTACAGTCAGTCAGGCTAGCTACTACACAGCCTACATTACAAAATGCGTCTTGTTTTTTGTTTTTTTTACTGCGGGTGACGTGTGTACGCAGGCTAATGTGCAGGCTACCTGAGACGAAGTGAGTGCTACAGAGGCGACTACCGTCGTTGGGCACCCATCCCTCCCGGTTGACGGCGGCGATCCACCGCTGCTTCCTCTCGGGGTCCCGGGGGAAGCGGTAGAAGGATAGCGTGGTGCCCGGGGTCCTTCTGTTCCTGCAGCCGGCCACCACGCACGTGTGAACCATAACCCTCTCCTCCTCCACACCCACGGGTGGTGGTACACTGGTGGACGGTGGTGTGTGTGTGTGTGTGTGTGTGTGTGGTGGTGTGGAGTAGTGGGGACCGCTTGAGATTTCTTTTTTTTTTTTTGACTCCCAAAATGGTGGTCGTGCTGGTGGCAGTGTTGCCAGATTTTGTGTGAGAAATAAGCAACTCGGTCTAAACAAGCCTCAATCTGGGAACCCATTGGCAAAAAAAAAGAAAAGAAGAGTAAAACAACGCCCTCTTTTCCTTTGAATAGTTGCTGCCATCAACAGTCTTTCCCGAGAGACTAAACAAGCCCAAAAGAAGACACTCCACAGATGAGCAAATTGAAATCTAATGGAGCAATGGCTGCGATATTTGTTTAGCGCCCTGGCTCACGGACCGTGAGACCACGTCTAGTCTGCAAGACTGCAGCGGGGTGAAAAATACATGGGGATCCTCCTTGACATGAAAATGTTTTAAACAACAGTTACAACTTAAGGGAAGCAACTTTACAAACAAGCCAAAGGTCGCTTATAATAGGCGGACATGGCAACACTGGCATGGTGACTGGCCTTAGTGACTGGCAAGGCAAGAGAGAGAGATAAATAAACAGCCAATCAAGCCCAATATAAATAACACCACATGAGCTTGAAGATCTGCTATTTTACAAAAATATATAAATATTAGGAATAGCCTACCGTCCGTATATTATCTGAGAGTTAAACATATTGTTTGTGTGTGTGTGTGCGCGCGCGCGTGTTTTAAGTACCGGATACAGTAGGCGGGCTCGAGACAAAGATCTGAGCACTTTAAAATATAAAAAAATATAATGTATATTATGTTTGTTTTGAATTAATTTGTCTACATAATAATTATTTGTTTGGTGTTTAACTTTATTTGTATGATGATTTTTTTCTTTCATTTCATTCTTTCAAAAGCAAGAAAAAACGACGTCATCAGGGCTCCGTCTTTTGAGCTAATTTAGAACTTCCTGTCTGAGAGCTAGCTAATTTAAGACATCCGGTTGCCTTCAGAATAAAATAAGGTTATTTAATTAATAATTATTACATTACATTATTAGTATTATTATTACATTACAGTTATTGTAAAGACACACATTATGTTTCTGTGTAAAAATAAGTAATTAAATAACATCAAAAAGTTATCTAAATGGATAAATGCTATTCACTGGAGTGAATATTCTATTATATTCTAAAAACGACTTATAAATCCTAAAGCCTTGTTTATACTTCACTGTGCAACGGTCCTATGCTGGACAATAGCAGATATGCAAACTCACAGCACATCTCCTGTGGGTCGGTGGCGGTCTTGGTCACAACTGGTGGCCAACAGTTGTAACCAACACCGCCACCGACCCACATAGAATACCATCGCACAGTGGTATCAGACCAACCACAATCAGCCAGCCCTCAAACCAAACCCTTCGACTTAGAAGAACGTGAAACTGCAATGGGAAAGTTGAAACCCGGAAAAGCAGCAGGGATTGATGGCATACTTGCAGAAATGATACAGCACCTGGGACCTATCGCAAGGACCTGGCTTGTGGGGATGCTGAACACATGCATAGCACAGAAAACCATCCCTTTTGTTTGGAAAAAGGCTGGAGTAGTTGCAATCCCTAAACCTGGCAAAGACCCATTATCCCCGAAGAGCTACCGACCCATTTCCCTCCTCTGCATCACGTCTTTCTTATACCTGTGGTGTGCGGGCTCCATCCAATACCTACACCAGTTGTGATGCAACAGAGTTTGCTGTGACCGTTGTGAATTATGGGTGGTGTGGTCTTTGCCAAGACGGTGGATTGTGGCCCATGCCTTCCTGCTGTTATTTGTCATTATGGTGTTCTCTATATCTTTTCGTCCTGGGCATGACGTTAAACTGTTCCGTTCGAGAGGACCGGCGACCCTCGAATGTAAACGGCCACGAAAGGAAACTGTGTGTGTGAGGTGTTCTCTATCATTTCATTCCAGACTTCACTGTCTATCTCCTGTGTTTTCCATTCATCTTGAGCGTTACACAGTCGTCTGATGTGCGGGGGGAGGTGCCGGCTAGCGCATAAAGGCACGGACGGGACAGGTGTTTTCTTGACCCATCCCGTGATGATGCGACAGGTGTCATTTAGGGCTGTGTCGACCAATTTGGTGTGACGTGATCCGCTCCAGCTTGAGCAGGAATACTCTGCTGTAGAGAAAGACAGGGCCATGGCAGTTGCACGGATTGTTTGTGGGTCTGCGCCCCACTTGGGAGTTCACTAGTTTTCACAGGATGTTATTGTGGGTGTTGACCGTGGCTTTTGTGTTCTCCAGGTGTTTTTTTGAAGAAGAGTGTCCTGTCCAGTGTAACTCCAAGATACATGGGGTGGGTATGGTTGGAGAGTTTGTGACCATCCCAAGTGACGCTCAGTTCTTTTCTCGCGTCTCGGTTCCTCAGGTGGAAGCTGCATAGTTGGGTTTGTGTGTCTTTCTTTTTCTGTCTTTCTTTCTTAGGACGGAGATCAAGGTAGACGCCATAGGAAGGCTCAACACTAGCCGATGCCCCTAGAGATCCATCCCAAAGCTTCCCTCAGGGAGCACAGCAAGCCAGCTAGCCAGCAAGCCTGCCCAGTCAGCCAACGCAGCCAGTCAGCTCCGCCAGTCAGCCAGTGTAGAAAGTCAGGCTGCCAAGCCAGAGCATATCAGCCCTTGCAGTCAGCCATTGCAGCCATACCAGCCTTGCTCAGTCAGCTCAGCCAGGCCTCTCTTGAGGCCTGGCTCTCTGTCTGCCTGGCCCGGTCTGCCCTGCCCTGCCTTGCAGCAACAGAACCAGCCTTTCTGGAAAGCCAGCCAGCTCAGAATGCGAGCTGAGCAAGCCAGTGCAGCAGCAAGCCCAGACTAGGTTACCGCAGCCTTACTGTGCAGCCACAGCCACTCAGTCTAGACCAGCAGGAGCTGGCCAGGCTCCAACCCTTGCAGCGCAGCCTTAGGCCGGACAGTCCCCCTGCCTGCACTTTGTTGCCTTCCTGGCCTGTCTGCCTGCCTAGGCGCCTCGGTCTTCCTGTCTGTCTGCCTTGGCCTGCCAGTCTGAAACTGGTTTAGACTAACTGCGTGCTTGCCAGCTGCGCTGGCTTGCTGAGCTCGTATTCTGAGCTGGCTGGCTTGCCAGCAAGGCTGGTTCTGTTGCTGCAAGGCAGGGCGGGGCAGACCGGGCCAGGCAGACAGAGAGCCAGGCCTCGAGAGAGGCCTGGCTGAGCTGACTGAGCAAGGCTGGTATGGCTACAATGGTTGACTGCAAGGGCTGATGTGCGCTGGCTTGGCAGCCTGACTTTCTACACTGGCTGACTGGCGGAGCTGGCTGGCTGCGTTGGCTGACTGGGCGGGCTTGCTGGCTAGCTGGCTTGCTGGACTCCCTGAGGGAAGCTTTGGGATGGATCTCTAGGGGCATCGGCTTGTGTTGAGCCTTCCAACGGCGTCTACCTTGATCTTCGTCCTAAGAAAGAAAGACAGAAAAAGAAACACACACACAAACTCAACTATGCAGCTTCCACATGAGGAAGGCAGGCAGGCACGCAGGCAGGCACAAGCTGCCTGCGTGCTTGCTTCGCCCTCCAGTTGCTGCTCCAGTTATTTGTTTTCCCTCAAACCCATCCTCAATGTGTTGGGTGAGGTTGAGCTCTGTCCAGCACAGGACGGGACGGAAACCAGCTTGGTCTTTAGTCAGCTTGGTGTCTATGAGTGGTATGAGGCGTTGGAGTAGCAGCCTCTCTTGTAGGTGATGCAGAGGAGGGAAATGGGTCGGTAGCTCTTTGAGGATGATGGGTCTTTGCCAGGTTTGGGGATTGCAACCACTTTGGCTTTTCTCCAGACAGAAGGGATGGTTTTCTGTGCCATGCATGTGTTCAGCATCCCCACGAGCCAGGTCTTTGCGTTAGGTTCCAGGTGCTGTATAATTTCTGCCAGTATGTCATCAATCCCTGCTGCTTTTCCGGGTTTCAACTTTCCCATTGCAGTTTTGAGTTCTTCTAGGTCGAAGGGTTTGGTTTGAGGGCTGGCTGATTGTGGTTGGTCTGATACCACTGTGCGATGGTATTCTCCTGTGGGTCGTGGCGGTGTTGGTTACGACTGTTGGCCACCAGTTGTGATGCAACAGAGTTCGCTGTGACCGTTGTGAATTATGGGTGGCTCCCTGAGGTCCTTGATCGCCATTGGGTCCAACAGTGGTCATTGAAGCGTGCACACACATGCACACATGCACCTACACACACAGGGGCACATGCGTATGCACACCTGGACCTTTAAATGAACAACAACACAAAAACTAAGGCACTGGTGTCGGACTTCTGGTTTACCGGAACGGGGTTCAACTCCCTGCAGTGCCCTGCTCAATGTGTTGTATTTCATTCATTGGTCCATGGTCTCAGGTCATTGAGCGGCGCGCTATAGTGTGCGATTCTTCATCATTGTTGAGGATTTTTTAAAGGTGAAAATCAAGGAAAAGCAAAAGGCTATAGTCCATGGTCACGGACCGCATACTGGTCAAGGTCATTTATACTGGTGAAGATCATTTACTAGTCTTCTAAAGGTCATTTATACTGGTGAAGATCATTTACTAGTCTTCTAAAGGTCATTTATACTGGTCAAGGTCAATTACTAGTCTCATGAAGGTAATTTATACTGGTCACAGTCATATACTGGTCACGGTCATTTCTACTGGTGAAGGTCATTTATACTGGTCAAGGTCATTTGTACTTGTCAAGGTCATTTATACTGGTCAAGGTCATTTACTAGTCTTATTGAAGGTAATTTATACTGCTCAATGTCATTGATATTGGTCAAGGTCATTAAGTGGCACGCTATAGTGCGCGATTCTTCATCATTGTTGAGGATTTGAAAAAAGGTTAAATTGCAGAAAAGCGAAAGGCTAAAGTCCATGGTCACGGAGGGCATACTATAGTATGTTGTTTTTCTTTTTTTTGGTGGTGTGCGGGCTCCATCCAATAACTACACCAGTTGTGATGCAATAGAGTTTGCTGTGACCGTTGTGAATTATGGGTGGTGTGGTCTTTGCCAAGACGGTGGATTGTGGCCCATGCCTTCCTGCTGTTATTTGTCATGTTGGTGTTCTCTATATCTTTTCGTCCTGGGCATGACGTTAAACTGTTCCGTTCGAGAGGACCGGCGACCCTCGAATGTAAACAGGTGTTGGGACAGGGTCAGGTGTTGTCTTGATGCATCCTATGATGATGCCACAGGTGTCATTTAGGGCTGTGTCGACCAATTTGGTGTGACGGGATAGGCTTGTAGGTGATGCAGAGGAGGGAAATGGGTCGGTAGGTCTTTGGGGATAATGGGTCTTTGCCAGGTTTAAGGATTGCAACCACTTTGGCCTTTTTCCAGACAGAAGGGATGGTTTTCTGTGCTATGCATGTGTTCAGCATTCCCACAAGCCAGGTCTTTCCGTTAGGTCCCAGGTGCTGTATCATTTCTGCTAGTAGGTCATCAATCCCTGCTGCTTTTCCGGGTTTCAACTTTCCCATTGCACTTTCACGTTCTTCTAGGTCGAAGGGTTTGGTTTGAAGGCTGGCTGATTGTGGTTGGTCTGATACCACTGTGCGATGGTATTCTCCTGTGGGTTGGTGGCGGTCTTGGTCACAACTGGTGGCCAACAGTTGTAACCAACACCGCCACCGACCCACATAGAATACCATCGCACAGTGGTATCAGACCAACCATAATCAGCCATCACTCAAACCAAACCCTTCGACCTAGAAGAACTTGAAACTGCAATGGGAAAGTTGAAACCCGGAAAAGCAGCAGGGATTGATGACCTACTGGCAGAAATGATACAGCACCTGGGACCTAACTCAAGGCCCTGGGTTGTGGGGATGCTGAACACATGCACAGCACAGAAAACCACCCCTTCTGTCTGGAAAAAGGCCAAAGTGGTTGCAATCCCTAAACCTGGCAAAGACCCATTATCCCCGAAGAGCTACCGACCCATTTACCTCCTCTGCATCACGTCTTTCTTATACCTGTGGTGTGCGGGCTCCATCCAATACCTACACTAGTTGTGATGCAACAGAATTTGCTGTGACCGTTGTGAATTATGGGTGGTGTGGTCTTTGCCAAGACGGTGGATTGTGGCCCATGCCTTCCTGCTGTTATTTGTCATTTGTCATTATGGTGTTCTCTATATCTTTTCGTCCTGGGCATGACGTTAAACTGTTCCGTTTGAGAGGACCGGCGACCCTCGAATGTAAACAGCCACGAAAGGAAACTGTGTGTGAGGTGTTCTCTATCATTTCATTCCAGACTTCACTGTCTATCTCCTGTGTTTTCCATTCATCTTGAGCGTTACACAGTCGTCTGATGTGCGGGGGGAGGTGCCGGCTAGCGCATAAAGGCACGGACGGGACAGGTGTTTTCTTGACCCATCCCGTGATGATGCGACAGGTGTCATTTAGGGCTGTGTCGACCAATTTGGTGTGACGTGATCGGCTCCAGCTTGAGCAGGAATACTCTGCTGTAGAGAAAGACAGGGCCATGGCAGTTGCACGGATTGTTTGTGGGTCTGCGCCCCACTTGGGAGTTCACTAGTTTTCACAGGATGTTATTGTGGGTGTTGACCGTGGCTTTTGTGTTCTCCAGGTGTTTTTTTGAAGAAGAGTGTCCTGTCCAGTGTAACTCCAAGATACATGGGGTGGGTATGGTTGGAGAGTTTGTGACCATCCCAAGTGACGCTCAGTTCTTTTCTCGCGTCTCGGTTCCTCAGGTGGAAGCTGCATAGTTGGGTTTGTGTGTCTTTCTTTTTCTGTCTTTCTTTCTTAGGACGGAGATCAAGGTAGACGCCATAGGAAGGCTCAACACTAGCCGATGCCCCTAGAGATCCATCCCAAAGCTTCCCTCAGGGAGCACAGCAAGCCAGCTAGCCAGCAAGCCTGCCCAGTCAGCCAACGCAGCCAGTCAGCTCCGCCAGTCAGCCAGTGTAGAAAGTCAGGCTGCCAAGCCAGAGCATATCAGCCCTTGCAGTCAGCCATTGCAGCCATACCAGCCTTGCTCAGTCAGCTCAGCCAGGCCTCTCTTGAGGCCTGGCTCTCTGTCTGCCTGGCCCGGTCTGCCCTGCCCTGCCTTGCAGCAACAGAACCAGCCTTTCTGGAAAGCCAGCCAGCTCAGAATGCGAGCTGAGCAAGCCAGTGCAGCAGCAAGCCCAGACTAGGTTACCGCAGCCTTACTGTGCAGCCACAGCCACTCAGTCTAGACCAGCAGGAGCTGGCCAGGCTCCAACCCTTGCAGCGCAGCCTTAGGCCGGACAGTCCCCCTGCCTGCACTTTGTTGCCTTCCTGGCCTGTCTGCCTGCCTAGGCGCCTCGGTCTTCCTGTCTGTCTGCCTTGGCCTGCCAGTCTGAAACTGGTTTAGACTAACTGCGTGCTTGCCAGCTGCGCTGGCTTGCTGAGCTCGTATTCTGAGCTGGCTGGCTTGCCAGCAAGGCTGGTTCTGTTGCTGCAAGGCAGGGCGGGGCAGACCGGGCCAGGCAGACAGAGAGCCAGGCCTCGAGAGAGGCCTGGCTGAGCTGACTGAGCAAGGCTGGTATGGCTACAATGGTTGACTGCAAGGGCTGATGTGCGCTGGCTTGGCAGCCTGACTTTCTACACTGGCTGACTGGCGGAGCTGGCTGGCTGCGTTGGCTGACTGGGCGGGCTTGCTGGCTAGCTGGCTTGCTGGACTCCCTGAGGGAAGCTTTGGGATGGATCTCTAGGGGCATCGGCTTGTGTTGAGCCTTCCAACGGCGTCTACCTTGATCTTCGTCCTAAGAAAGAAAGACAGAAAAAGAAACACACACACAAACTCAACTATGCAGCTTCCACATGAGGAAGGCAGGCAGGCACGCAGGCAGGCACAAGCTGCCTGCGTGCTTGCTTCGCCCTCCAGTTGCTGCTCCAGTTATTTGTTTTCCCTCAAACCCATCCTCAATGTGTTGGGTGAGGTTGAGCTCTGTCCAGCACAGGACGGGACGGAAACCAGCTTGGTCTTTAGTCAGCTTGGTGTCTATGAGTGGTATGAGGCGTTGGAGTAGCAGCCTCTCTTGTAGGTGATGCAGAGGAGGGAAATGGGTCGGTAGCTCTTTGAGGATGATGGGTCTTTGCCAGGTTTGGGGATTGCAACCACTTTGGCTTTTCTCCAGACAGAAGGGATGGTTTTCTGTGCCATGCATGTGTTCAGCATCCCCACGAGCCAGGTCTTTGCGTTAGGTTCCAGGTGCTGTATAATTTCTGCCAGTATGTCATCAATCCCTGCTGCTTTTCCGGGTTTCAACTTTCCCATTGCAGTTTTGAGTTCTTCTAGGTCGAAGGGTTTGGTTTGAGGGCTGGCTGATTGTGGTTGGTCTGATACCACTGTGCGATGGTATTCTCCTGTGGGTCGTGGCGGTGTTGGTTACGACTGTTGGCCACCAGTTGTGATGCAACAGAGTTCGCTGTGACCGTTGTGAATTATGGGTGGCTCCCTGAGGTCCTTGATCGCCATTGGGTCCAACAGTGGTCATTGAAGCGTGCACACACATGCACACATGCACCTACACACACAGGGGCACATGCGTATGCACACCTGGACCTTTAAATGAACAACAACACAAAAACTAAGGCACTGGTGTCGGACTTCTGCTTTACCGGAACGGGGTTCAACTCCCTGCAGTGCCCTGCTCAATGTGTTGTATTTCATTCATTGGTCCATGGTCTCAGGTCATTGAGCGGCGCGCTATAGTGTGCGATTCTTCATCATTGTTGAGGATTTTTTAAAGGTGAAAATCAAGAAAAGCAAAAGGCTATAGTCCATGGTCACGGACCGCATACTGGTCAAGGTCATTTATACTGGTGAAGATCATTTACTAGTCTTCTAAAGGTCATTTATACTGGTGAAGATCATTTACTAGTCTTCTAAAGGTCATTTATACTGGTCAAGGTCAATTACTAGTCTCATGAAGGTAATTTATACTGGTCACAGTCATATACTGGTCACGGTCATTTCTACTGGTCAAGGTCATTTGTACTTGTCAAGGTCATTTATACTGGTCAAGGTCATTTACTAGTCTTATTGAAGGTCATTTATACTGCTCAAGGTTATTGATCAATATCAATGACCTTGATGACCCCAAGGTCATTAAGTGGCATGCTATAGTGCGCGATTCTTCATCATTGTTCACGATTTGAAAAAAGGTTAAATCGCGGAAAAGCGAAAGGCTATAGTCCATAGTCTCGGAGGGCATACAAAAATGTGTGGTGCTATACAGGCCGTTCTGGAAAATTTGGGACAGAGGTTCATCGTTGGCATCCAGGGAGTGTGTGTGCAAAATTTGTCATCGACCGGGTTAATGGTGCTGGAGATTAGCTGTTAACAAACTGACGGACACACACACACACACACTCACTCAGAGTGCAAAACATACTCTATCCCCATGGCTTTGGCCTGGTGCCATGATACCGTTATTAATTATTGCCTACAATGTCAATTGTGAAATTACTTTACCGTTGCAATGCAAAATTTACATTTCAACGAATGGACCTCGTAAAACAAAACAAAAACCAAGGCACTGGTTGTGGTACTTCTGGTTTACCGGAATGGGGTTCAACTCCCTGCAGTGCTCTGCTCAATTTGTTGTATTTACATGGTTCATTTTTATTTTCTGCTCATTGTGTTGCCTTTTCATAGATGATAACCCCCAGGTTCTTTAATGTGTTTGCACTCCCTACAGTTAGGTTACCAAGTCTATTTATTTATTATTTCTGTTCACTAGAACTAGAACCAATTACCAAAGTAGGCTTTCTAATGACACAACTCGCCTTTGTTTTTATGTGTAGCAAAAACGTTCTTTTTATTTACGCCAAAGAGTAGAGGCTGGTCTGCATTCATGCGAGCGGGGAAGTTTAGAGTAACATAGCTCTAAATGAAACGCATTAGAGCTATGGACCAGAGCTAGTAGTCATAGCACTTCATGGTATATGCATAGTTTATATAGTTTCATTATAGATATATTAAACAGAGAGGACTGGAGTCAATTGGGTTATATTATGTTTAACACTAATTTGAAGCTGTCAAAATCTGACAGACTTCTGGCGGCCATGGCCACGCCCACCTTTTGGTAACGCCCACTTTCGGCCAAGCCCACAAAAAGGACCCCCCATGTCATTTGCCAGGCAGGCTCCACTCTCAGACAGATATTTGGCTCCGTCTTATGAGCTAATTTAGAACTTCCTGTCTGAGAGCTAGCTAATTTAAGACATCCGGTTGCCTTCAGAATAAAATAAGGTTATTTAATTCGTTAATTAAATAATTGTCAATGCCCCAAGGCACAGCACTTTTTTGAGCGTTGACCTCAGTAGAAGGTCTGCTGCCGTGAATTTTACACCTCTCCCACTTAGCGGAGAGTGGGGTGTGGTACAGGACATCTCCCCGAACGCGTGGGTATACTGCATCTACAAGTAGTACAAGATAAATTGAAACCATTGACACCTACTTCGATGGTTCAGTTGTCATCTATGCCGGGGAATTTAGCAGCTCTCATTCAAGCGTTTTTTCAAAATCCAGGTCACACATTTGATTGCAAAACAATCTGTGGTGTCACTCAACAACTAGTGAATAGCATCTTACTTGGCCTTAGGAATGCACAATGACCCATTAGATTTTATACACAAACTAGTAGTTTGGTTGAGTATGTGTGGTGTCCACACAGTTGTTCAAGCAAAACATACAGACATCTGTACATTCTGTGCCTGGACAGTTGAAAGCAATTAACAGAACAATAACGGAGGACAATTTGGAAGAAGATGATGATGATGTGGTTTTATGCAATGAAAGTCTAAATGACAATATGTGTGAAGCTATACCATTACCAATTCTAACATTTCTACAACAGACATCTGCTATCAAAAAATGTCACACACGGCTTGAAGAAGCAGCAGCGCAGGACTCAACATTTAGACGGAAACTTGAGAAATTCAATCTAGCCAACACATCAGTGTCATTAGTGTCTCAGAAATGTTCTAGGACAGAAGTATGCACCATATTAAATAGATTTGTAGAATACACACTTCGGTCTCCTTTCCTTGGAGATGACCTGCTTTGCCTGAAAAGTCTTAGTCTGTATAGTTGTACTCAATGTGGTGACAAGGCCTTACCATCTACAAAGAACATGTCACAATTCATAGTGCAGCCACTTGACGTGTCACAAAAAGGCATCTTAGACACTATTGCACAAATATTACCTGCTCAATCTGAACAATGTGAAACATGTCAGCAGGAAAAGAGCTTATCAACATATGAAGTAATTAACAGCCCACAGACCTTACTTATCCTGTTAAGAGCTGGCACAAAAATTCCAAAAACGTTCAATTTATCCTGTCTGTACCACCAAAATGAGTATGCTTTGACCAGTATGTGTGTATTTTTCGACAGGCCACCATATGCGTCATTGTACATCCTTAAAGATCATAAATGGCATATCTGGACAAATGAATCGAATGACACAGCAGGCTATACCTTTGAGCTGATGCAAAGAACATCCGCTCGACAGCACACAAAGACAGTAGTCACAAGTAGTTTCTATGTCGTGTCATACGAGAAATAATCAAGTTTCGTCAGGACAAACAAATGCATAAATGCACAGACAGATGCAATCAACGCACACAAGTGACACCCATTCCAAAGCTAGAGGTAACTCCTTGACCTGACTTAGCTTGCGTAGAGAAAGTGATTTCATGTCAATGCCCCAAGGCACAGCACTTTTTTGAGCGTTGACCCCAGTAGAAGGTCTGCTGCTGTGAATTTTACACCTCTCTCTCTTAGCGGAGAGTGGGGTGTGGTAGAGGACATCTCCCCGAACACGTGGGTATGTCCAGATAGTTGCCTCGCGGAGGCCTCTTTGTCCAGTGTCCATTCTAGGTCCGGAAACGGTACTTTTTGTCAGCATTGACCCCAGTAGAAGGTCTGCTGCTGTGAATTTTACACCTCTCCCGCTTAGCGGAGAGTGTGGTGTGGTAGAGGACATCTCCCCGAACGCGTGGGTATGTCCAGATAGTTGCCTCGCGGAGGCCTCTTTGTCCAGTGTCCATTCTGGGTCCGGAAACGGTACTTTTTTCAGCGTTGACCACAGTAGAAGGTCTGCTGCTGTGAATTTTACACCTCTCCCGCTTAGCGGATAGTGGGGTGTGGTACAGGACATCTCCCCGAACGCGTGGGTATGTCCAGATAGTTGCCTCGCGGAGCCGTCTTTTGTCCAGTGTCCATTCTGGGTCCGGAAACGGTACTTTTTGTCAGCCTTGACCCCAGTAGAAGGTCTGCTGCTGTGAATTTTACACCTCTCCCGCTTAGCGGAGAGTGTGGTGTGGTAGAGGACATCTCCCCGAACGTGTGGGTATGTCCAGATAGTTGCCTCGCGGAGGCCTCTTTGTCCAGTGTCCATTCTGGGTCCGGAAACGGTACTTTTTGTCAGCATTGACCCCAGTAGAAGGTCTGCTGCTGTGAATTTTACACCTCTCCCGCTTAGCGGAGAGTGGGGTGTGGTACAGGACATCTCCCCGAACGCGTGGGTATGTCCAGATAGTTGCCTCGCGGAGCCGTCTTTTGTCCAGTGTCCATTCTGGGTCCGGAAACGGTACTTTTTGTCAGCCTTGACCCCAGTAGAAGGTCTGCTGCTGTGAATTTTACACCTCTCCCGCTTAGCGGAGAGTGTGGTGTGGTAGAGGACATCTCCCCGAACGTGTGGGTATGTCCAGATAGTTGCCTCGCGGAGGCCTCTTTGTCCAGTGTCCATTCTGGGTCCGGAAACGGTACTTTTTGTCAGCATTGACCCCAGTAGAAGGTCTGCTGCTGTGAATTTTACACCTCTCCCGCTTAGCGGAGAGTGTGGTGTGGTAGAGGACATCTCCCCGAACGTGTGGGTATGTCCAGATAGTTGCCTCGCGGAGGCCTCTTTGTCCAGTGTCCATTCTGGGTCCGGAAACGGTACTTTTTTCAGTGTTGACCACAGTAGAAGGTCTGCTGCTGTGAATTTTACACCTCTCCCGCTTAGCGGAGAGTGGGGTGTGGTACAGGACATCTCCCCGAACGCGTGGGTATGTCCAGATAGTTGCCTCGCGGAGCCGTCTTTTGTCCAGTGTCCATTCTGGGTCCGGAAACGGTACTTTTTGTCAGCCTTGACCCCAGTAGAAGGTCTGCTACTGTGAATTTTACACCTCTCCCGCTTAGCGGAGAGTGGGGTGTGGTATAGGACATCTCCCCGAACGCGTGGGTATGTCCAGATAGTTGCCTTGCGGAGCCGTCTTTTGTCCAGTGTCCACTTTATAAAGTCCATGCACTCCAGTGAATAGCATTTATCCATTTAGATAACTTTATTATTATTATTATAAGGATTTAATTACTTATTCTTACACAGAAACATAATGTGTGTCTTATAGCATCATATAGCATCATTTAAATGCTTAATTTGTAGTTTTAATGTGCAAATTAAACTTTTTTTCAATACTCTAGAGGATACTCTTATTTTGAAGAGATCGTCCACCGGAAGTCTTAAATTAGCTCACTAGATTAGCTCACTAGACGCTGCCCGTCATCAGTATGCGCCCAACCTGTGTTGAGCTGCTGTTGTTGCTAACGTGAAGACGGAAGCCTCGCTCGATACATCATTTGTTAAACTTAAAACCGACCTTTGTTGGGTTAGGAACGGGTTAAACTTTACTTTGACCTTTAGTCTTTACATGTTTAAGCATTCAGAAAGTGTACGTGGAGGACGCGCAATGATGGCCGTGGTGGAATCCAGGGTGACACAGGAGGAGATCAAGAAAGAACCAGAGCAGCCAGTGGACAGAGAGAAGGTTTGGAGCTTTTCATTGATTCAATAACAGTTTGCAGTCAGGAGAAAAGCACAGGAAAGTAGTACAGTTCAATACAATGTCTGCGAGGAGGAAACCCCGAGAAAGCACTATATATGGCTTGTTTCCATTGGGGTCCTTCATATTAAATGTACCTGAGACACCTAGCTCCTTTCGGGACAGCCTAGTTTACCTTTTCTGTACCGTCGTCCCAAGAGGAAACGGTAAACTAGTAACACGGTTACAAGTCAAAGTCCAGTCAGCAATAGTCCAAACATTTAGATTCTAAATGTTTGGGCTAAGTCAGCAACACTAGATATTTTTTTTAATATACAAAAAAAATCTAGTGTTGCAAATTACGGCTATTCAAATAATACATAATACTTATGCCGAGAGCAATAGAAAAGCATTTGTTTCCACTGAACAATTTACAATTTAGGCATTTAGCAGACGCTCTTAATCCAGAGCGATTTACATTAAGCAAGAACAAAAGAAAAGCATGGGAATACATCACAAAAAAGCATTTATCATGAAACATGCGTAAGCTAAGAAAGTAACAGTGGAATATCTATATTATGAGACTATACATATAAACTATACATCTATACTACTATGCTATACATATGTACTATGGCGTGCTATGACTATATACAATGCAATTATAGTGCTGTCTACATAACATGCTATAAGTCTATCAAATGCTATCTAAGTCTTCAGAAATGCTATCTAAGGGGGTAGGATAAGTGCTATTGGCCAGACTGGAACAAGACTTCATAGATGTATTTGATCAAGTCTAACATTTGCACATCTGGATAAGAACTTACAAATTACAATACAGTACTATTTTTACAAGGCTACTACTACTAGTACAAAAGAATCGCTGCAAGCAGCGATAATGCAGGACCAAGCAGGAAGGCAATAAGAATAATATGCACAATTAGCCATAGAAACATGGAAGACTAAACTAAAAGAATCGTTTGAGGACAGGTAGATAGCAGCAGAGCATACATGTGTTTAGGAATGTTGCTGAAGGTTATGATATTTTGTCAGCTGACACCCAAACCAAAGAAACCATACAGTACAACATGTATTTCATTGTTTGATATCTCCGCGGTGGAATGGACAAGTTTGGGTATAAAAACGACAAGGGCAGACCCATTACTGTTGTGGATCAAGGTTATGTTATGTCATCTGACACCCAAACCATACAGTGTTTATTTAATTATTTTATATCTACAATGGTATATGTCTCCACAGTGAGGCTGGAAAAATAGCCTCGCAGTCTACTAACTAGCCTACTGGTAGGCAGGAAAATGTCAACCAGAATAACCCGTTCTGAGTGAAACTCCTCCCTAATGCCCCCCACTGCCTATAGTGGGGGGCAGGGTTCTTGAAGACACATACACTGAGACCCTGTATAGACCGATTCCGTAACGGGTCTCATGGTTGCAGCCTACATATTTCCTGTAGGCGGAGACGACAAATCTGCGGTTTCCCCACACCAAGCTTCTACTACAGTGAATGGAAAAGTGACTGATGTTAGTCTGCTTCAAACGTTACTCTTTTACCTGCTTTTTACTAACACTAACATTACAAAGATGCCCAGAACATCGGGATGAACCTGTGTAGTTTATGGCTGCTCCAACAGTAGTGGCAACATAAAAAAAACGGAATGTCAAAATATCTACCGTCTAGAGTCCTGAAAGATACATAACGTCAGTCTTACCCAATACCCAATCTTTCTGTTTTAGGAACACAAGACTGCTGTACTTTACAATACCTCATACTAAGCATTAAAGTATGCTCTTTTTTTTCAACACCAGTGGAGTAAAAAGTACAATATTTGCCCACAAAAATGAGACAAGACAGGCTTCATCAACATGATGCCAGAGTTCCACAGGGAGGGAAGTCACGCTGTCCTGTTGAGTTACATGTCTGCTTTGTGTTGTCTTTCCAACCAGACATGCCCTCTTCTGCTGAGGGTCTTCACCACCAATAACGGTCGACACCACAGAGTGGATGAGTTCACCAGAGGCAACGTTCCTGCAAACGAGCTTCAGATTTACACCTGGTAAGATAACTATTGTCTTTTTTTTATGCGTGCAAGCTATGACACTATGGAAGACACTCAAGACAGACATACTTGCATGAAGGTGGTGCAAGCTGGTAACCTGAGATGGCGGCAGCAGTGTTTTCCTCCTGCTCCTATCTGGACTCTCTCGGGCAGAGACGCCGTACTCTGATCAAATGCTGATCGGAGCGATATGCGGCCGCTAGAGGCGGAATCAACGCGAGACTGACCTATTGAAGCGCTGCCACAGCGCAAATGTAAACACAACCTAACAAAACTACAACTCGAAATTATTATGGAGATATCAGATTTGTCTGCTGCTTCCGGTTCATCGTTTTTGCTTGAGAGAGCCCAGATCAAGGTAGGAGGGAACTCAATACTGCTGCAATCTGGCGGAGTCAGGTTAGCAAGCTGGTACTGTGATGTTAATTTACTGACACACAGCAAAATCAGCAATGTTAATTTAAAATTCAACTCAGAGTTTTGCACTCTTGTTACAAATGGATAAATTATTTTCCTGTGTATTCGCATGTAGGCTTTGTGCCATGCTCCAGTCCTTTGAGAAGATGCTTTAGGATTTTCTGTGTTTCCTCACAGGACGGATGCCACCTTGAAAGAGCTGACAAGTCTTGTGAAAGAAGTGTATCCCGAAGCTCGCAAGAAGGGCACACATTTCAGTTTTGCCACAGTCTACCCCGACCTGAAAACCCGCGTCTACAGGTACATTGGTGCAAAGCCGTCGACCGTGTGTGTGTCCAATCACCTCGAGGTTAGGCTTAATATTGTTAACTTGAGTTAACAATATTAAAGTTAAGTACTCGCAACTTTTGCACAAAATATTATTTCACCCACTTTGACACCTGTAATCGTGTGACATGACAATGAAATTTATTCAGATTCTGAAGTGAATTAAAATAGTTTTTGTGACACTGCCTTCTTTGCGTTTCAGAGTGAAAAACATTGGCAACACTGTGTCAGGTCAGAAGGGCACAGATGATTCTATGACGCTGAAGTCCCAAAAGTTCAAGATTGGGGACTATTTGGACATAGCAATCACGGCACCCAACAGAGCCCCACCAATACTGGGTCGTATGAGACCCTACTAACGGTTACATCTTCGACATTCAGACGACAGCAAACACCGGCCTTGATTGAAACTGGGAACTTTCTTATATTCTAACAGTCACTCTAACCTGCAGGTGACAATGTTCATCACCCAATTGCCCTTAAATTGTGTTGCTTTGTTGGCATGTATGTGAGGTTTTTTTATAGATACAAACTCATATTTGTCTCTCAAGGTGCAGTCACACCGGATGCGATAAAAATCAATCCTGTCGCTCTGTTGCGTTCACAATGGATGCAACAGTTTCCCCACACACTGGCTGTTGCATTTATACCCAGATGTGACATTCCCTCCCCCCCCCCCCCCCCCCCCACACACACACAGACAACAAAAATAGTACACATCACAATTTGTTATAAAAGATAATATACATTCATACAAATTGTTTCATGTAAACAATGTATCTGAAATAACTGGTATAGCATTCACAGCATTTTGTAAACACTTTGAAAGAAAATGTTTTTTTTGGCAAAGTTATGGCAGAAGACCTTTTTTTATTTTATTTTTGATGCCTCCAAAACGAACTAAGCTATTATGGTAATCTAGGGACCATTGCCCACCTTTCCTGGAAATATGTCATTCCGTGCAGAGGTGTTCAGCTGGGAAAAACGCTTTTTATACCTGCTGTTTCAAACTCTAGAAATTTGTGAGCTTTTCTACATTGTGTAACCAAAGTTTTGTGTTGAGTGCAGACTCTGCTCTTCTGTTGGAATGCTGTGAATTAAAGACTTTATATAACATAAGATGGTGTTCTGTTCTATTCAAAAAGTCTATGCATATAAAACCACAATGGACTGTTTGTAAGGCAAATAAGTATTTCACTCTGGTTAGTTCTGATCTCACAGCTCAAGTGCAAGGAGGGCATGTTATGTTGAAAACTCATCATACAGTGCCTTGAAAAGGTAATTAAATTTGACCAAGCATGTTAACTTGAAATAGAAGCCATTGCATGAATACAAAATGCAAAGGTTTAAAATCTTGTTTTAATCCATTGCTTAAAGTACCTACTGATTATACTGGAATTATACAGTCTTCTGACCTTCCAACAAATGGGTCCTTGAACATTTTCATGGTAAGGACACCCAAATTGATATTAAGCCACAGACCATTTGATCTTCAGCAAAAGATGTTAGTACCTATTGTTGGGAGATGAATATGGAAGAGACTGAAACCTAAGATTATACATGGAGCTAACTTCTAGGTGGTGAAATAGTGAAAATGTTCCCATTTTTACCAGGGACCCACTGAAAACCCCTCATGGACCCCACTATGATGGGGCAAGTGGTTAGGCTGTGCACCACATGGGCTCAAATGCCTGAGTCCCCAGTTCGATTCCTCACTCTTCGTCTCCCGGCCTTCCCCCTCACACGGTCGCTGCCCGCACAGAATACAAAACTCTGATGCTGGCATTCAAGGCAACCAAAGGTATGGCTCCCCCATATCTTGCAAGTATGATTGAACCCTACAAACCCTCCCGCGCACTCAGATCAGCCAACGCAGGGAAGCTGGAAGTACCCTCACTAAAAACGCCGGGACAACGCTCCACACGTCCCAAACTCTTCTCCCTTCTGACTCCAAAACTGTGGAATGCACTTCCCATTGCAGTCAGAACTGCAGCATCACTCCCAATCTTCCGCCGTAGTCTGAAAACCCACCTTTTTAGACTCCATCATGGCCCATGGCCCATAGCACTTACCCTACCCCCTTAGATAGCATTTCTGTAGACTTAGATAGCATCTGATACAGACTTATAGCATGTTATGTAGACGGCACTATAATTGCATTGTATATAGTCATAGCACGCCATAGTACATATGTATAGCATAGTAGTATATATATATAGTTTATATGTATAGTCTCATAATATAGATATTCCACTGTTACTTTCTTAGCTTACGCATGTTTTATGATAAATGCTTTTGTGATGTATTCCCATGCTTTTGTTCTTGATTATTGTAAATCGCTCTGGATTAATAGCGTCTGCTAAATGCCTAAATTGTAAATTGTAATTGTCACATGTACAGTATCTGTATTCTGTACATATTGAATACGGGTGGGGAAAAAAGGGCTCTGGCACCTACAGTATGAGACGATGGAAAGAGAATCACGTCTGAAGTTTGCCAGAAAACATAACGGGTAAAAAGTGGGAAAATGTTGTGGCCTTATAAAATGAACTATGTACTAGTAAAATGTACGTTAATTCAGTGGACTGCAAAGTCGTGCAATAGCAAGAAATGTCTTTAGCCAAGCATTGCAATTAATAAATCAATTATATGCAAATGTGAGTTAGATTTATAGATCTTCACATGTGATTTAGGACTTCTACAGGCCATTGAAGTTTTTACTCCTTGAGCTGCAAACATGAAGCCTGCAGAGTTTTACCTGCAATTGTGTCTACAACAATAACTGAATTGAATTGATTACAGATAAAATATAACGCCTTAGGCAACCAATATACAGCATAACATTTAAAAAATGCAAAGCATTACTTAGAAAAAATAGTGCTGATCTGAAAACAGTATTGGTGCAGTTTCAAGTAAACTAATAATTTGCTGTTCACTGTTCAAGGTTGAGGGTTATATGCCTATAATGTATTTTCCCTAAAAAATACGGGGAAGCAGCTTTTTGCTTCTACGGGCCGACGGCATGGAACAAACTCCCACTGTACCTTCGACAGGCAGCCTCTGTAGACATTTTTAAAGCACAGCTCAAGACCCACTTCTACAACATTGCTTTTAATTGATCTTTAATTTTTTTAAAGTTATTCATGTCCTCACTGTATTGCATTACTGCTTGTTTTTTAATGTCTTTGCCTTGCTTTTCTTTTTTTTTTGTCCATTGCTCTGTAAAGCACTTTGAGCTGCATTTCATGTCATGAAAGGTGCTATACAAATAAAGTTTTATTATTATTATAATGGAATCATAAAGATCGCTGTACAGCTCACTTTAAGTCCATGGATGGATGTAAAAAGAAAAAGAAAAAAAATCAAGGCACTGATGCAATTAAAGCATTTATTAAATCAGTGACAACTTTAAAACATCCTAAACGGCATTAATTATATCATGGACATAGCTTCAAAACTTCCCCCAGGAATGAACAACAATCGACACGATCAAGAAAGACCCAGCCCAGGTGTTCATTTGGCGACCAGCCTGTATACCGAGTTCATCCCCACACCTCGCACCTGCTTGAGTCTGTTGAGCTCCGCCAGGCAGAGGAAATAGATTGGAGCCTTGCTCACAGCAGTGTCTAGACCCGCCATCCTCTTCAGCTCCAACATGCTGAAGTCCTCGTTTTCATCTGCAGGGGGCACCAAACACATGGATTATAATCAGACACTGAAGACTGAATGGTGTGTGGAGAAATAATTATGGTTGAGCACATACACAAAATCCTATCTCTCTCTCCACTGACAACTGTGGTTTACTAATATATATATATATTTTTTTTGTATTATTATTTAACTTTAACCAGTAAAAGCACATAGAGACAGACTCTTTTGCAAGTGGGAACTGGCCAAGAGGCAGAAACAAAATTACACTTCAATGCTACATCATACATGTCAAATTACACAACAGCCAAATCCATCCATGACATATACATATACATGTTATTTGTTTACATTTGTTTTCTTACAAGTTAATGTTCTCAAATAGAAACTTCAATTAACAATTTTGAAGATGTCTTATTTTTTAAAAGTTTTTCAAAAATGTATTAAAATAATTGTCTTATATTGGTCAAAATGTCAGCCATCTGTGGTCTAATGGGGAGATCAGCCCCATGGTCTCTACCCCAGAGAGACAGACGAGCACTGGCCTGTCCTGCTGTAAACCAACTCCCAGAGGTGAAATTGCTCCGTCACTTGAGATGATGTATCCTTTACAAAGTGACACGCCAGACAATGCACTTTGTATTCCAGCGCAGGTTCGAGCAAGGCCCAACTCCAAGGACATGCTGAATGACAAATGGCAGTCATCAAGGCTCCCAACCTTTTCTGAATGAGTGCCCATTGCTTACTTGAAAATCTTCAAAGTGTTCGCGGCCCAACCATCCGATCACTTAAAGGAGAATTCCATACTAAAAGGCTTTCTCACCTTTCTTTGTAGTTGTTACGTCCCCATCAAAGAGGTCCAGGTGTTATTTTGTGCAAAAGCTCCTTATTGGCTATTTCCCAAACCATAAGCCCTACATGAATTGCATTGAATTGAATGGGATGTATGGGGTGTTGTGCTAATTCACTTATTTCCATCGAAAGAAGTAGTAAACTGTGCCGCTTGGGTTATTATTTACATTATGAAGAGAGGATATATACAAAGAAATGATCATTTTGAGCGATGGAAATAAGCGAATTAGCACAACACCCCATACATCCCATTCAATGCAATGCAATTCATTTAGGGCTTATAGTAGGGGAAATAGCCAATAAGGAGCTTTTGCACAAAATATCACCTGGACCTCTTTGATGGGGACGTAACAACTACAAAGAAAGGTAAGAAAGGCCTTTTAGTATGGAATTCTCCTTTAAGTTCACAGTGCAGGTCGTCATTTATCAGTATCACAATGGAAACCATTTGTTCAAAGAAAAGAAAAAAAAAGTTTCTTGTCCTCAGTCCTCACGGCCCATCAGGGGGCCCCAGCCCACAGGTAATGGGAGTCGTTGGCATTACGTGCACGTCGTAACTGTTGTGAGAGTTGACTGTGTAAATGCTTACAGGATGGGTTACAGGCAGTGGTGTTTGTTCATGAAGAGAACGTCGTTGCACTCGTTTCTTCACCTCTTTTCCACACTCTCCATTGCATTAAAAAAAACGTGCATTGCCATATTTCGCGTAATGGCCCATACTCATTTCGTATGACGGTGTAGTACGAAAAGTAGCCGGCGTACGAGCTCCAAGCGTGTCCCATCTGAGCTTGTCAATCAGCCATTTTCATATACAAATGAGTACAAAGACTTTTGAACATACATGGTTTCCAGTGGTGGAACGCAGGTATTGTACTTAAGTAACATTTTGAGGTACTTTTACTTTCGTAGTGGAGTGGGCAATTTCCAATACTTTATACTATACATCTCGGATCCAAAAATTAGACTTTTACTCCACTACATTTATTTGAAAACTTTAGTTACTACCGGTAGTTACTTTGTAGATTGATTATTATTATAAAACTCACATTAACACTTTTTCAAAAGATTTGTATACATTAGAAAACTTGAAATACATGGGACAGAATGCCGGACTTTTACTTGTAACAGAGCTTTTCTACATTACATTATTGATACATTTACTTAAGTAAAGAAGTACTTTAGATTCCCGCTGGGGACGCTGTGGGCATTGGCGGCGTGTTCCCTCCTCCGCGTCATCAGTGCTCATACCCGAGGCGGGGTTGGCAAAAGGGCCTTTCTGTGTGGAGTTTGCATGTTCTCCCCGTGTCCCCTAGGCCTAGGGTAGGTACCCTCACAAAAGACATGCAGTAATCCTGTTCTCTAAAACTACCTCCCCCTGGCCAGCCAGGGCACCTGATAGATGGGAAAGGAACTGGTCGGAATAACGTGTTCCTTCCACTTGCTAAGTCCGGCCGGGGAATATCAGATGAAAAGAAGCAGCTTGGACTCCTCATGCATGAAAGGAATGGGGTTTGTCCGCTGCCCCCCCAGGTTGGCAGAGGAAGTGTAGCGCCCAGAATTACATTAGATAATTGACACTGGGTGAAAAAATGGGTTGCAAAATTGTGGGATAAAAACATTTAGAAATGTAATGCTTGAATCCAGCGCTTAATGAGGTCACATTGGTTTACCGCGTTTGAATGTAGTTGATAACACAGCCCTGGGTGTCAACTTACTCTTAGGTCAATCTTATGTTGCCACTTAAGCTGGATCCTTTTCAAGTAATGCATTGAATAAAACACATTGGAAAAGATACTGAATGTATTCAGCTTTCATGGTCCGTCTCTGCCACATTTAGATAAACGTTGCCAGATTGCCACAGTGGACGGTGACAAATTGCCAATTACAACACCGTATGCATGGAGGAATGGACAAAACCACGCAAATGGGATAATAAACAGCATTCCTGTAAAGTGTATGGGTCACATTGTAGAGCCTGGCACTAACTAATGCTGTCGTGGTTAAGGGGTTCTATTCCCAGTGTTTTGTCCAAAAGCCACTTCACTCTTTAATGGCATTACACGAAAATGTGTGTAATTGTGCGAGTGTGCCGCCAGCTGTTGATGTAAAAGAGCATCCGTCCTTGGACAACATTCTCTTGATAAATGGCTGGTGTCTCTGGAGCCACTGTCCCTGTGTCTCCCTCTCACCAACTAATCTGTCTCTGTCTTACAGAGAATGGGCTTTTAGTCTGTGGAAAGTAGGAGATATAGTGTAGTGGTTAAGCCTAGACTAGCTCAGACTGACGATTCACATGGAGAGGAAACCGTTTTAAGCCCGATTCATACTTGCATTGTGAGCTTGTAGGTCTGCTATTTTTGGCACGCCACACCATCATATGAAGGAGCACAAATGTAAGAATGAAAACGTTGCGGAGAGAAATAAACATGGAATTTGTATTTATTCCTAGATCAGTGGTGCTCAAACCTTTTAATTTCAACGACGCCCCATAACTCAATTGTGAGATCTCTGAATATATCCACACCTAAATGTGTCGATTTGCTTTGATATTGGGCAGAAAACAGACAGACAAGTTCCAACTAACCGTGTTGTGAGTCAGCAGCAGCTTGGTTGAGCTTTTGGACGGCCTGGTTGAGGTTGGACAGAGGCATCTGACGAAGGTAGCTGGGCAGGCGCTGGAACTCAGCCTGCGTCACCTCGGATATGACCTTCATGGCTCTTCTGGAACAACATTACAAACAAGCCCAAACACACTTGTTTGTACTACTATAAGTTGTGTAAGGAAGGACATCAACATTTTTAGCACAGCAATTTTATAAATACATTTGTTTGTTCTTTTGTACTTAGTTGTGCGCCGGTGTTGCACACTGAAAATAATACCTAGTAACCTCTAAATGTAATTCTAAGCAAGTGTTGCAGTTTTTACCTGTTTTCCTTTCCTGGAGGTCTGTGGTTTGGCAACACTACTGCCATTTTCCGTTCCAGCATATGCTGAGGTATGAAAGAAATTGAACAAATTAATTCATAGGAAGAAAAAAAATATTTTATCTGTGCAAAGCCTTTCTGAAGAAAACCATTTAATTTACAACTCCATGAAATTCAAGTATCCAATATATGGATTACTTCATGAATACATACCTTTAGACTAAATAGTTGTTTTCTTGCATACAATCTGTATATGTTCATAGGCAAAATATGCAGTATAGCTATATCAGAACAAGGCCACTGCAAAGTCTTGCTAAGAAAAACTGCTGAACTCAGCACAGTGTTAAACAATTTCACGTTTTCTTTAGTCAGGTGCTAGATGAAATCCTTAAGTTTGCACACAAAACATTTGCAAAGGCTGACTACTATGCACACTATAAAAAATAAAGGTGCAACGATTGTGCAGGAGGAGAATGTGCTTCAATGACATTTTTAAAAGCATGTCTGTCTGAGGTATTCCTTGATGGCTTTAAATAATAAAGTAGACAAAAGTATAGAGGTAGCCTTGGAGACTCAGAGGACACCTTTTTAAATACATTTTCTAAACAAGGTTACAAGGTGCTTCAAATCCAGGGTAGACCAGGAAAGTTACATAGTGCAGCTTTAAGAATGAATTAAGAATGATTACATGAGATGTGGCCTTAACGCAGGGCTTAAAGCCAAAAAGAATCCCAAGACTGAAAATTACTTTTTGCAAATCTTAAATAACCCCTATGAAATCCCCAGGACTGAGAACTTTAAGCCCTGTGAATGGCAGACTTACATGAATGTTGGTCAGTGTCTCAGAGCTGAGGTCTGGCATCACGGGGCTCTTCATGGCGTCGTCCAGCTTCAGACTGGGAACACTGGGCTCCATCGGCTCCGTTTGCCCACTTGCAACACCCCTCTGCAGGGACAACAGGAAGGACGAGGGTGAGAAAGACAAACAAAGTGAAAAAACGACTAAGGCCCCGTTTAGACTGCAGTCACATCCAGTCAAATCTGATCTTTTGGCCCAACCAACTGTTCACACTGCATTTGCAAGTGACCAGATCTGATCCGTCACAGATCTGTGACTGGCAGCCAAATCCAGATTGGAATCTGATTTGTTTAAACAAGTCTAAACACAAACAAGTCACATGGAATCTGATCATTCAGACTGAGACGGATCACCTCAAATCAGATTTGAAACCACCTCTGAATGTGATTCAAGTCACATTTTTGTAAAAGATCGGATACCATGTGACCTGGATGTGGCACAGATCTGATTCAGACTAGATTTGGCTGCCAGTGTAAATGGGGCCATTTCAGTCAAATGTGACTTGTTCTTACACTTCCTGAGAGCTGTAGCCACAAATCAGACTCGAGGACGGGCGTCTCGGGCGTACGCACGCGGTCGTCGAGTGACATTTCTGGAACGTCGTACTCCCAGGGTCTCTGGCCGGGCTTTGAGCGGTTGGCAGGCGTGGGAAGATCCCAGTCAGGCTTTCCACCATCTGCTGGGACACTGGCGACCCCTGTGTGTTTCTCACCCTGGGAACCAAAGAACAACGCTCATTCAAACCAACAAGCAAAAAGGAAATTTGCCCCAATCTACATTGTAAAATCCTCAGTGCTAAATGAACGGTGAGTGTCCAAACGGAACCAAATGGTTGTACACACAGACAAATGTACAGTACACACTCATGCTTTATGCACTCGTTTCATTCTCGTGGTTTTCATCGTTCTGTAGAGAGCACTATGTAACCTTGTTTGAAAAAGCTCAACACAAATAAACCCATTATCATTCATACCAAGCCGAGCACTCTGTTCAGGTAGACCTGGGGGACCTCAGGAGACTTCAGGGGCATGCAGAGGGCCTGCTTCTTTAGGAAAGGGCTCTCCTCCGGTGGTGGTGGTGAAGAGGCGCGTCCATACGCTCCTTTGCTCCAGATACGTGAGACCGAAGAGTTAGGAGATAGAAACATTCCATCTACTGGAGAGAACAAAAACAACACCACGAGAGCAAGTTCAACACGGTCTGTCCCAAATGGTAAAAGTGGCTTGGATTAGTGTCTTATAATACAATACACATCATCTAGCACGTTTCTGCCTGGGGACCCCCGGAAATGCTTTGGCCATGTCTCACACCACCCGCCCCACCACCAATACAAATTGACCGATACAATAACATTAATAATAGAGAAAATACATCATAAATAAATACTTAAAAACAGATATAATCATTATGGAAAGTTTAGGCATGTACTATGTCATGTTAAAATGTACACTGAATAACTCAATTGAAATCAGATCCTGAACAGAATTATGAATTAAATAGTATTATTTATGGCAACCAAAATAAAGTTTTGTAGACAGCCGGTCCAGTGGGGAAAGGAGTCGCTGATCCCATAAGGCAAAAGGTTGTAGCAGCTACAAGCTAGCTCCTGAGAAATTGTGCTTGAGCAAGGCATCGTTTAATGGAACCTCTTCACAGCAACATTCAGCCATATTTACCTGTCAAAATGGCTGCTGTGAAAGGGTTATAGACTAAAGAGTACAATTGGCTAAAAGTGGCCAAAAGTTTAAGATGAAGATGTATAGAAGGAGATGCCGACCCCAGGAAGAGTTCTGCTACTTTTGTGGCAGCTAAAGGGGGTCCGAATTAAATACAGGAATAAAGTTGTAAATCTCAATGTAATTGTAAGTCTCAATTGTCATACCAGGTAAAGCCGAGCCATCAGTCCCAGGGTGGAGTGCAGAGACAGTTGAGCTGCACATGACAGAAGAACTTATTTTAACACAATAAAACTGAGTAAAACTGAAGCATTCAGCTATTGTCCCTTTCACACAAAGTATCCCTCACGAAGAAAGAATAATTATGAGAAATACACATGTGCAGGCTTCAACATCACAAAAGGTTTTTTCAGGCTTTTTTTTATTTTATTTTTCAACATAAATTATAAAATATCTGCTTAAATAATATATCGGACAAATAAGTGGTGACCAATTAATTGCCCATGCCTATAGTATACCACGCTGACCTCCCAGCAGCCTGAAGCTCCACGTCTTTCCTCTGCAGATCCATGGTGAAGTCATTGTTCAGACACATGGTGTGCTCAGAGTACAGGCCGAAGTACGGCGCCTGGGGGGTGTGCACCTCGTCGTCGTCGTCCATGCGCAGCGTACACTTGGGCGTCTGGGGCATGACAGCGGACACGTACAGGGAGGGCGGGAAGTACGGCGAGGGGGCCGCGACGTCAGGCCCCTGGAGTCTCTTCCTGAGGCCATATGGTGATAAATCTCATATCGTGATCAAATGTCTCCAACGATATGCCTTTTCAGAGACATCGTATATATATATATATATATATATATCGTGATACAGTGAATGCTCATTCTATGATTTGCAGTTCTATACCTTAATTCATAGTTTTGTAGAACGACTGTTTCAGTAGACAAAAGAGACCAAAAAAGTATTTTTGTCTAAATGTTCCGTTCCTCCTTTTTCTTTTAGAATGTGTTAACTTGTAGGTGGTTCTACTGTTACTAAGTAACTTGAAAAATAACCCTAAAACCTGCATGAAACAAATATCGTGATAATAATATCATTGACAAAATATTCCATCTCGCCCACCCCTACCTGAGGTCCACCTCCGACAGGCCAAAGTCGGCGAACTGAGGGCTGCGTAAATACAGGGAGGAGGCTGCGGCTGCTGCGGCTCCGCCCCGGGCCACCGCCGCTCCGCTGAACTCCGCTTGGCCTGAACCGTCCACAGCTTCCACTTCCATCATCCTCCTCCTCAGGTTGGCCTCCGACAGGCCAAAGTCGGAGAACTGAGGGGTGCGCTGGAGGTCGGCGGCGGCGGCTGCTGCAGGGTGAGAGTCCTCCTCGTCTCCGACCTTCTCTGCATCTTCAGATGCTCGTCCCGCTTTCTCATCACCAGCATCCTGCTGCTGCTGCTGCTGCTGCTCTGTTCCTCCTTTATTTGTGTACGGCAGGGAAATGTGTTAATAGAAAACGTGACGTGTTAATAGAAAACGTGACGCGTTAAACAAAAAACATTAAATTAAAAACACGGATGATAAGATAGTTCTGTCAAACAAGTCTATGAAGCGATGACAGCTATGAAGAAGTGTAATTTGTAACACTATTATACGTTGATGTCGGGAGGAAACCCAACTCCCTTTTTGAGGGGTTTTGTTGGGCATAAATCAGTGCTATTGAACACCCTTCACGTCTGTGTGTTGTTTCATAAATCACTGCTATTGAACACCCTTCACGTCTGTGTGTTGTTTAGAAGATATTGGACCAATGGAAAGTAGTAAAAAGTGCTTTGGACAAAACTTCTTAACTCCATTGGACCCTCAAAATGTCTGCTAAAGCAACTAACTCCACCACCTCTCCCCCTCTCATGGAAGTAATTGACAATATATAAAGTTACAAGACCAACTTTGATGAGGCTGTATTGCTTTGTTTGAAGAATATAAGGTTTTCTTAATTTCCTGAAAAATATATATATTTAATTTCCTGAAAAATGAACATTTTGGAGTTATGGGGTTTCCTCCCGACAGCAGATATATAAAATGTAGTGGGGGTCCTTGTTTCATCTCTCATCAGCTAAGGGGCTGAACAAAGACCGGCCCGCTCTAGAGCCCTGCATCAGGACTCCCGAAGGACCTTTTGGAGACGCAAGTGACCTTTTGGAGACAGCTGCTGTGGGAGCACAGCACCACAGCAGGTGGGTTTTAAATACTGTGTGGAGGGTACAATACAGCTGGCTAATATCTCTCTATGTCCTTGACTACAGTAAAAACAGGCTTCAGGTTTGATAACAAGCAGTGCCACATATATTAAATGGTTTTGCAGTAAAAAATGACTGTCCATCTTATTTTCTTAGTGCACATCTCTCTTCTCTAACCACTTAAGCCCCATTTAAAAATGTGCAGATCTACAAGTTCACAAATTCAGTTCGTAGATTTGCCTCTTTTAAGATTTGTTTTTTACTTGGCCTATAGAGCTTCACAGTCCCGCTACCGACGAGAGGCCCGGAAATGAATTCCCCATTAATTTTCCCCATATACTTTTCAAAAAGTATTTATATGAAGACGTTTATGCCGCGGACAAAGCCAACTCGGCTTGTGACAAATCATGACAATAAATGTTTTGGGCCGATCAAATAATGACTAAGAAGAAAAAAAGGCAGGATACAACACTTTTTGCTTTGATTTTCTTCTTACAAATCCAAAAACATGCGTTTTATTGTCATGATTTGTCACGAGCAGAGTTGGCTTTGTCCGCGACGTAAACTTCTTTAAATAAATACTTTTCGAAAAGTCTATGGGGAAAATGAACGGGGAGTTCTCTTCCGGGGCTCTAGTCGTCATGAAAGGGGGCGGGACGCTCTATAATGGCATGGCCAAAATGGAGACACAACGGTTGAAAGTTGTCTGACATCTCTGCATAGTTCACTACTAAATCCCACCGGCTATACCCTCTTTTACTTACTTAGTGTTTTCTGGGGAGCCTCATGGTAGCCGTACTTCTCACAATGTTTTCGAATGGTCTCCATGTCTTCACCAACTTTCCGTTTCATCACCATGCATGCATCAAGGAAGCGTTTAGTCTCAGTCACCCTCTGCCTCTGTTGCTTCAGGTCAGCCTCCACCTGAGTCTGTTATGAAAGCATTAGGAATAGATCACCCTCTTCCTCTGTTGCTTCAGGTCAGCCTCCACCTGAGACTGTTATGAAAGCATTAGGAATCGATCACCCTCTGCCTCTGTTGCTTCAGGTCAGCCTCCACCGGAGACTGTTATGAAAGCATTAGGAATCGATCACCCTCTTCCTCTGTTGCTTCAGGTCAGCCTTCACCTCAGACTGCATTATCACTGGCACTGTGGTTCCACTCACTATCCGTGGTGGAAAGTAACTAAGTACTGTACCGTACTTAAGTATAATGTTGAGGTATTTGTACTATAAATTGTACACATTTTTCCAATACTTATATTTAATAATATTGTAATGAATTGCATTTTTCTAATGAATTGCATTTTTATAGCGCTTTCCCAAGTGCTCAAAGCGCTTTACAATGGTTCATTCATACATTTGGAGGTGAAGCGGCAAACAGTCGACGCCAGCGTCCTCACTTCCTACATTCACACACCAATGGTGGCGAGCTCACACCGACCGACTCATTGGAGGCAATGTATAGGGTTCAGTGTCTTGCCCAAGGACACTTCGACATGTGGACAGGAGGAGCCGGGATTCGAACCGCCGACCCAGGGTTCATTGGACGACCTGCTCTACCTCCTGAGCCACAGCTGCCCCATTGTACTTTTACTCCACTACATTTATTTGAAAACTTTAGTTACTAGTTGTAGATTTTCATTATTATTACAAACATACATTTACCACATAAGAATTATTTACATTTCAGACATTTGAAAATAGACGATCTACATCTATAGATCTGCTATTTTCAAAAAGATTTTCAAAAACAATAGTAAACAACAATAAAAGTAGTATCGTAAAGTAATAGCAATAGGATTCAAAATACATTTTTTTTTAAGTCTGGTCGTTTGCACTTGGGCGGTCTGAGATTTGCATAATGTATTAGCAAATGACTTGCTTACTAGTGAATTGCAAATTGCTCATTAAGGTTATGTTACTCTGTTACATGACTCTCTTTGACCTGCATGAACACAATCTGAATTAATTAGTATCATTACACCTGTGTTTAATCTATTTAATGTCAAAATGGCTGCTTAGAGGTTAACGGGTAGAATGACAAACCAAGACCAATTTTGTAGTCCACTGCCCAATAAAAAACTACAGCATGGCCAAAACATGGCAGGCTGCATTAAACAGACCATACACTGATGCAAGACAGTGTTTTTCAACCGGGGGTCCTAGCCCCACTTGAGGCCTTGTTCGTTTGCAGGTAGCTCAACACGTTGCGGCGTTCCCAATATGAGGCCTAAACCACACCGCTGCAACTCCTTGCAACAAAACAAACCACACTCCTCCTTGCAACATGCCATCGGGAATAATGGTTGCAAGTAGTTGCATGGCGACCCTCTGGTGTGGTTAGGGCTTAAATTATGCCGTTCAGAGTCAGACTATGGATAGTAGTGTCCACTATGGAAAGCAAAGTTCTTTGTTTACCCAGGGAAGTGGACTAAGCTCGAGATGCTTGTTTACAGCCACACCCTGCTCATAGAACATTTCATGGTAGGGGTTCAATGCCTTGCTCAAGGGCACTTCAGCGGTGGTAATTTTAACGTGCCGGTCCGGGGATTTCGAACTGACGACCTTCCGGTATCAAGACCGCTCCGCAAACCGTTCGGCCACCGCTGCCTCCACTAATAGTGCGTGTAAATGTTGTCCAGACGCTTTTCAAGCAGCCGGCAAAAGCAAAAAAAAAAAGAACACCTACCTTAAATTCCTTAACTTCAGAGCTCAGCTCATAACACGCCCGCATGGCTCTCTGTTTCTTTTCTGAGGGAATAAGCACATGTTGAGTTTAATCAGTGGTTCTGAAGTTTTTCATGTCAAAGGTCGGACCACCAAACTGATTATGTATTATACAATGTTTTCAATATTTGTAATATGTACTAGTCACTAGTTATAAAGTAGTTATGACGTTTTCCTGGAGCTCCCACTTCAGCCATATACATTTCGGCCTTTTGAAAATAGCTGCTCTGCACAATGCATCACGATACGATACATTGTGAACTTGTAGATCTGAAAACTTGGACATAATTCTGCATAATGAGTAGGATAATAACAGTACCACAGACTAAAAACAGTCTAAGTCCAAATTTCATTCTGACCCCTCCACGAAAAGGCCTCGTTGTCCTGACCCCTTATCTATCATTTATACATTATGGATCAATAGTGTGGACTTATAGACGGTTTTGTCTGTGGCAGTGTGCAAAAGAGAGCAAAGAGAGAATAAAACAGATTCAAGATCGAGCACCATCAAAATTAATGTACAATTGTACATCTTATCTTGTAATCTTTTCTTGCTATAATACCAGCAGCATTTTAATTGTTTACCATAACCACCCAGACCCAAGTAATAGCTGCTACCTAACTTTGTGCAAACAAACAGCTTCACAGTGCATTTCTCGTTCTTGACAGTTAATTCTAGCCTAGCCATGGTTCACTTCACATGACTGCTCGTACTTCACGAGCTGTCATGATAATCATGTCATGTTTCTAGCCTAGAATTTGGATTCTGGTCTCGTAGATGTATTTGATTCTTTCTGGCATTTTCAATCTGTCAGAATCGATAAATACGATTATCTACGAGAGTCTAAATGTTAGGCTAAGTTCGTTCATGTACCCGATTGTACTTATTTTGATATATTTTGTACTTTTACTCAAGTATCCTTTACTTGTAACAGCATTTCTACATTGCAGTATTAATACTTTTACGTATTAACTAACATTTTCGGTACTTTCTCCACGTGACTTGTCCATTCGTCATGTTGTTGAAGTTGTTCAGTGTTTACAGACAGTGTCATCACTCTAAGTCTATATTTGTACATACCCATACGAACCCACCTCACCCCTGCCCACTTTGACAGGCTGGGATGGCTTAGGGTCGACGACAGAGTACAGCATCTTGCAATGGGTCTGGTCCACAAGATTCGATACACCACCAAGATACCCATGTACCTGTCTAAATACTTCCTTAATGTAAACGAAGTCCACACCCACAACACCAGAGGGAGTGCAACAAACCATGTACAACCCAGATTCGGCACAAACAAGGGACTAAATTATTTTCGCTCCTATGCCACCAAAATGTGGAACGCCCTACCAACAGTCATTAAGACATGTGAATCCCTTGACTCCTTCAAAACCGCTCTCAAAGGGCACCTACGGATGGCTGCAATTCGAAACTGGCCTCTGTAAAATCTGAATCCCCCCCACCGCCCCCCCTTTTTTCCCCTCACTGTAGTATCCTTTCCCTTTTTGCTTCCTATATGATGAATTCCTGTTCTGTTCTTTAACTACATAGAAGTGTCTATTTGTATGTCTCTAAATGTTTTGATGAACAATGTGGACCCTGTTGTAAACAAGTGTAATGCTTAATTGGGTCGTCCACTCACAGTTAACAGTCTTTGTATTGAGTTTGTGCTTAAAATGTACTGTCAATTCTACAAACTGTTAATAAATATTTCAATCAATCAATCAAAACATTGTTTAAATGTTCTGATGAATTGAAAATGGTGGACACTGTTGTAACTTGTAAACAAGTGTAATGCTTTACCAATGTGTCGTCCACAGTCAGTAACACTAACAGTCTTTATATTGAATGCATCATGAGTTGTGCTTTCATGTGAAATGTACCCATTATTCTGCAAACTCACCGTCATCATCATCATCGTCGTTGCGGGTATCATAAGCTCTCTGGAGCTCTGCGCTTCGTGTCTCAAGGTTCACCGCAACCTTTCTGAGCTTAGCGAAGAAGCGAGACGTGGGGTCCATGTCTGTCTGTTTGTTTGTTTGCGTCCAACAAATACAGAAAATGTCAACTATTATTAAACTGTTCAGTGTTCAGTGTTCACCCTAGTCTGTCCGTCTGGGGCATGGAGTATTCTGGGGACAGTGGGGAGGGACAAACGCTTTTTTCGAATGAGGCGCCGTTTCGTTTTGTGTACCTCCGGTTTGTTGTTGCTGTGAGCAGTGTTGCCAGAGTTTTGCGCAACAGATATAAGCGACCAGGTATATAAACGAGTCCCAAAGTGATTGATTGATTGATTGATTGAAATATGTATTAACAGTTTGCAGAATTACTGTACATTTCAAGCACAAACTCAATACAAAGACTGTTAACTGTGAGTGGACGACCCAATTAAGCATTACACTTGTTTACAAGAGGGTCCACCATGTTCAATTCATCAAAACATTTAGAGACGTACAAAGACACTTCTATATAGTCAAATGCAGCCAGCCACTCCACAAAATGAGCAATTTAAATTTAATACCGTATTCATCTGATAATTTCCAGAGAAAACGTGTGGTTTTAATATCTATATATATTAAAATTAAAATAATTTAACACAAATTTGTTTAATAAGGGTTTCTGTCACAAAATATCTTCAGATGGGGTCCGCAGACAATTACATGGGCGTTCTTGGCTTCACATGAACATGTTTGAGAACCACTGGTTTAAACAACATTTAGGAAGCAAGCCCAAAAAAACGCATTCATCATAAACCCCCCACCAATTCCAATATAATATTTAATTACAACCACAAGCAACTTTACAGAAAAAGAAGCCCAACGTCGCTTATAATAAACCCACATGGCAACACCGGCTGTAAGGCCAACATACTTCGTCGCCCAACGGTGTCGTGCGTCAAAATATCAGAACTACAAGCCCACAGCCTGTGACGAATGCGATTCGCTATGGGCTTGTAAGTCTGCTGCTTTCGTAAATCCTTTTTTTCTTATAGCGGAAACAGTTTTATGCCTTTGGTTGACTCGGCTATGCTGCCACCCAACGCTTTGGAGGCGAATTGCAAAAGAGAGGACAAACATTGCAGTGGATTTGTGAAGTAAAGTTCATAACTAAACAATAAGTCACAAAGATTATCTCAGTATTTGGGAAGAAAGTCTCCAGCTACACATTTATTTTCATAAACTTTGTTAAAAGGAGTTTTATTCTGTTCTGTGTTTAGTCACTTTTGAGATCCGAGGAGGTAGTTGGTCGGTGGTGACATCTTATCACTGATCAGATGTAGATTATTTTGGAGAGTGAATAAATACTGAGCACAAAGCATGAAGGTCACCAGTCTCACCACACACACACACCTGTCCTGAACAGAAGCTACCTGGCTGCAGAACTAGGCTACTGAGAACTCAGAGGGCCCCACATTCAACCAGAAAGTTCAAAGTAGGTAGCCTCTATCATGTGCCATATTCAGATAATTTAGAGCATTTTATGTAGACATAGCAGCTATAGTGTACGTATAGTTACATTATATCAATATTCCACTGTTCTTAGCTTACGTACGATTCATCATGAGGACTATTTTTATGTGGGCATGAGGACTATTTCTATGTATTTGATCATGTATTACCATGTTTTTGTTCTCGCTTACTGTAAATCGCTCTGGATTAAGAGTGTCTGCCAAATGCCTAAATTGTATAAATATTTGACAAATTTTGACTGATTTTGACTAAATACATGTTTATTTTTATTTTTTACATGTGTTATTATGAATACATTTACAGTAGCCTATATTATCACTGTCGATGTTTGTGTTTTTTCATAATATACTGTATTTTATACTTTGTTTTGTAGGCCTATGTCAAGCTTTCCGCCCGACAGTGACAATCAAAATAATGATTATCTAATTATTATTGTTTTCTTATACATTGCTGTCTTTCAGGAGAGCTCTCTCTACTCATAGTACTCAGTGCTCCAGCCATGGCCCTGTTTGGAAAGGTTCTGGAGCCAGTGGGCTACATGCAGACCATGAGGTGAGCTCTTATTAAGACAGACTGAACCTATAACAAAAACACAGAACCAATGTCGTTCGTAGGCCACTACTAAAATGTTTAAAATACAGGGAGTAGCCATTATGTAGCATATTGTACCTTTGTTAATAAATATGTTATATAATATGTTAAATAATATTTCACAAGTCCATCAAATGTAATCTTTGATACAATATAATAAAGTAGTGTGGGGGTAAAAGTTTGAAATTAAATTGTGACTATGTGGGGCTTGATATACTTATACAACACATACCACAAAGAAAATACTGAAGTAAAAGTGTTAAACTAAACGTTGATGTTGCTGTATAGTTCAGCGGTTTTCAAACAGTGGTCCGGCCGGGACCACCATTCCAGGTGGAAAATAAAACGTCCTTGAAACAAAAAGGAAAAAAAGAGTAGTTATGGTTAGTAGAATGAAGTGATAATGAATTTGAATTAACTGAAAGGTTTTGGTTCCGTTGAGGGTCCTGGTCCAGGGGATCTGCTCCCACATGGGAGGCAGCGCCACGGCCGAGGACACAGAGCTGCTGAAGAAGAACCTGGACCTCATTGACCAGGAGCTGGGCACATCGGGGCAGGGCCTCATGAACGACCCGGAAGTCCATCAGCTGGAGGACGACCTGGCTGTGGTCTACTATCAGCTCGGCACCGCGGTAAGGCCGCCGCAGGGGCAGACAGGGGTCATCGGTCGCCATGCTGGTGGACATTTTGTTTGCCATGCGGACATACAGGAAAATAATACTACCAGAAATACATACATAAAGGGCCTTAAATATACCTTTAATGGTCTGTAACTCTGAAAGTGCACAAATGGAACCAAATGGACCCTGCACTCTCTGCAGCGTTATGGCGGCTCTTTGAAAATAAAAAGTTAGAGAACCACTGAGCTATAGCGGACGCCTAATGTGCCATAGCGTCATAGTAAATCAGTGTCACGCATATTCTGAAGAAAGAACAGAGACTGATATTCAGTAATTGGGTTAACTTAACCCATTCTGAACGGGCACCCATTTTGGTGTTAGCGTGTCATGCTTTAGCTATTTAAAAATAGCAGATCGGCCCAGGCCGTAGCGTAACGGTCTGGGCACCGGACTGGTGATCCAGTCGCGGTGTGCCGCGGGTTCGACTCCCGGACCCGACACGGCCTTTACCGCATGTCATCCCCCCATCTCTCTCCCGTTTCCTGTCAGCCTACTTTCTATCCCTTAAAAAATCAATAAAGGCGTAAGCCGCAAAAAAATATCTAAAAAAAAAAAAAAAAAAAAAATAGCAGATCTACAAGCTCAGATCGCGCCACCGAGTGGCGCGATACAAGCTTGTAGGTCTGCTATTTTTGAAAAATCGAAGACACTTTTAGAATCTGATCTCAGGTCAGAATGGGTTAATAATGAAACTGTCAGGATGTAATAGACATTTTTAGAGTCTGATCTCAGGTCAGAATGGGTTAAAACACTAAAAAACTAAATATTTGCCACGGACAAGGCCAAGTCTTGCCACGGGACGGACATGTCGGACACATTGATGACCCCTGCCTCAGAGGGAGGGGGGTGGGGGGTTGGTGGCATGAGGCACGCCAACAGCACACAGGGTGAAGGTGCCCTCCAACAAGTACTTCTAGATTAGATTAGGTTGACTTTACGAAGGCCCTTTGACTGACAGCGGGAGCACGCTGCTGCAGCCTGTTCAAACGGACTCATTTGATATTTGAACATTTCTTTAGGTGCCAATTAAATGTGACATGTCATTTGCGTATATTTCATTTGTGGTGCTGATTCAAACCGACTCATTTGATATTTGAACATTTCTTTAGATGCCAATTAAATGTGACATGTCATTTGCGTATTTAATTTGTGGTGGGTGCTGATTCTTTTACATCTTTTTAATAGTTTTTATGGTAATAATATTAACAATGCATGCCTTCTCCACTGCCATGCCATTTTCATACTGTATAAACTATATGAACTGTATAGGTTGAAGAGTGTACAAATGGACCCAAAAGGGGTAAAATAACACCCTGAATCTTATACTCCACAGGACAAATGAACACACATGTTCATTTGTCCTGTGGAGTGGACACATGTGTCAGAACACACAGAATTGCACTACGCCCTTGACTGACCTATTCTTACAGAGTTGATCCTGTGGCTCTTCTATTATGGGAGACTCTCTAGGACACCATGCACGCCCCAGAACACTAGGACATCAATCCACACACAAATAGTATATGTAGGCTAAGTGTAGTGGGGTTGGCGTTACGGCGTAAGGGCCTTTCCAGTGGATCTTCTCCCCGTGACCTTCGCAAAAAACATGCAGTAATCCTGGTCTCTATACTGCCTCCCCCTGGTCAGCCGGGGTGCCTGAAGGAGGGGAAAGAAATAATGTGTTCCTTCTATGCATAGACATATAAAGCCTCTTCCGGCTCTGGGGCGTCATCTGTCATCTCAACGGAAGGCAACATGGAGGCACCGGGAGGCGATGGGGACGCGTGATTGCATTGGCAAGCTTTTCCGAGAGTCCTTGCGAAGCATGGCGGAAGCAAAACGGAAGAACGGTTGGCCCTTATAGGCCAATCAGAGACGCGCGTTCCATCAAGATTCTGCTCGGCTTCCTCCTCCTGTTGGAGACAGGTCGCTCCAACAAACTGCAGCGACCAATGAGGCATCTACTGTATATATTTTAATATCTATATGCTCCCATGCGCTACGTCCTATATAAATAACACCCCCCTGTCAGGTGATAAGAACTTAAGAAGCGGCCTGCTCACTCCTCATGCATTGAAGGAAGCAGGAGCTCAGTTCGGGACTCAGGCCAGGTTGGCAGAGTGAGAGTATATAGCGCCCAGGATTACAGTTGCGGCAATTGCGGCACTGGGTGAATAATGGGCTACAAAAACCATGGGATAAAAATGTATAGGAATTTTCTTTTAGGAAAAATAGCCATGATTCTGTTTGCACGTCAGGTTCGGGCACAGCCGGAGTTCGCCAAGCGGGAGAAGGAGGTGTTCTTACAGTACGTCCAGGACTACCGTCTGGAGAGGCAGCTGACGGCGCTCCACAACCGCCTGATGGGCGTGTCCACCCTCACGGACCAGCCCACCCTGCTGGAGGTGCTGGTGCAGAACCACAAGCCCAGACGCTGGGAGATGAAGGAGTTCTGTGTGAAGGTGGGTGGAGGGTACTGGGAGATGAAGGGGTTCTGTGTGAAGGTGGGTGGAGGGCACTGGGGAGATGAAGGAGTTCTGTGTGAAGGTGGGTGGAGGGCGCTGGGAGATGAAGGAGTTCTGTGTGAAGGTGGGTGGAGGGCACTGGGAGATGAAGGAGTTCTGTGTGAAGGTGGGTGGAGGGCACTGGAGATGAAGGAGTTCTGTGTGAAGGTGGGTGGAGGGCACTGGGGAGATGAAGGAGTTCTGTGTGAAGGTGGGTGGAGGGCACTGGGAGATGAAGGAGTTCTGTGTGAAGGTGGGTGGAGGGCACTGGGAGATGAAGGAGTTCTGTGTGAAGGTGGGTGGAGGGCACTGGGAGATGAAGGAGTTCTGTGTGAAGGTGGGTGGAGGGCACTGGGAGATGAAGGAGTTCTGTGTGAAGGTGGGTGGAGGGCACTGGGGAGATGAAGGAGTTCTGTGTGAAGGTGGGTGGAGGGCACTGGGAGATGAAGGAGTTCTGTGTGAAGGTGGGTGGAGGGCACTGGGAGATGAAGGAGTTCTGTGTGAAGGTGGGTGGAGGGCACTGGGAGATGAAGGAGTTCTGTGTGAAGGTGGGTGGAGGGCACTGGGAGATGAAGGAGTTCTGTGTGAAGGTGGGTGGAGGGCACTGGGGAGATGAAGGAGTTCTGTGTGAAGGTGGGTGGAGGGCACTGGGAGATGACAGAGTTCTGTGCGAAGGTGGGTGGAGGGCACTGGGAGATGAAGGAGTTCTGTGTGAAGGTGGGTGGAGGGCACTGGGAGATGAAGGGGTTCTGTGTGAAGGTGGGTGGAGGGCACTGGGAGATGAAGGAGTTCTGTGTGAAGGTGGGTGGAGGGCACTGGGAGATGAAGGAGTTCTGTGTGAAGGTGGGTGGAGGGCACTGGGAGATGAAGGGGTTCTGTGTGAAGGTGGGTGGAGGGCACTGGGGAGATGAAGGAGTTCTGTGTGAAGGTGGGTGGAGGGTACTGGGAGATGAAGGAGTTCTGTGTGAAGGTGGGTGGAGGGCACTGGGGAGATGAAGGAGTTCTGTGTGAAGGTGGGTGGAGGGCACTGGGGAGATGAAGGAGTTCTGTGTGAAGGTGGGTGGAGGGCACTGGGGAGATGAAGGAGTTCTGTGTGAAGGTGGGTGGAGGGCACTGGGAGATGAAGGAGTTCTGTGTGAAGGTGGGTGGAGGGTACTGGGAGATGAAGGAGTTCTGTGTGAAGGTGGGTGGAGGGCACTGGGAGATGAAGGAGTTCTGTGTGAAGGTGGGTGGAGGGCACTGGGAGATGAAGGAGTTCTGTGTGAAGGTGGGTGGAGGGCACTGGGAGATGAAGGGGTTCTGTGTGAAGGTGGGTGGAGGGCACTGGGAGATGAAGGGGTTCTGTGTGAAGGTGGGTGGAGGGCACTGGGAGATGAAGGAGTTCTGTGTGAAGGTGGGTGGAGGGCACTGGGAGATGAAGGAGTTCTGTGTGAAGGTGGGTGGAGGGCACTGGGAGATGAAGGAGTTCTGTGTGAAGGTGGGTGGAGGGCACTGGGAGATGAAGGAGTTCTGTGTGAAGGTGGGTGGAGGTTATACTGGGAGATGAAGGAGTTCTGTGTGAAGGTGGGTGGAGGGCACTGGGAGATGACAGAGTTCTGTGTGAAGGTGGGTGGAGGGCACTGGGAGATGAAGGAGTTCTGTGTGAAGGTGGGTGGAGGGCACTGGGAGATGAAGGAGTTCTGTGTGAAGGTGGGTGGAGGGCACTGGGAGATGAAGGGATTCTGTGTGAAGGTGGGTGGAGGGCACTGGGAGATGAAGGAGTTCTGTGTGAAGGTGGGTGGAGGGCACTGGGGAGATTTAGGAGTTCTGTGTGAAGGTGGGTGGAGGGCACTGGGGAGATGAAGGGATTCTGTGTGAAGGTGGGTGGAGGGCACTGGGAGATGAAGGGGTTCTGTGTGAAGGTGGGTGGAGGGCACTGGGAGATGAATGAGTTCTGTGTGAAGGTGGGTGGAGGGCACTGGGAGATGAATGAGTTCTGTGTGAAGGTGGGTGGAGGGCACTGGGGAGATTTAGGAGTTCTGTGTGAAGGTGGGTGGAGGGCACTGGGGAGATGAAGGGATTCTGTGTGAAGGTGGGTGGAGGGCACTGGGAGATGAAGGGGTTCTGTGTGAAGGTGGGTGGAGGGCACTGGGGAGATGAAGGAGTTCTGTGTGAAGGTGGGTGGAGGGCACTGGGAGATGAAGGAGTTCTGTGTGAAGGTGGGTGGAGGGCACTGGGAGATGAAGGGGTTCTGTGTGAAGGTGGGTGGAGGGCACTGGGAGATGAAGGAGTTCTGTGTGAAGGTGGGTGGAGGGTACTGGGAGATGAAGGAGTTCTGTGTGAAGGTGGGTGGAGGGCACTGGGAGATGAAGGGGTTCTGTGTGAAGGTGGGTGGAGGGCACTGGGAGATGAAGGAGTTCTGTGTGAAGGTGGGTGGAGGGCACTGGGAGATGAAGGGGTTCTGTGTGAAGGTGGGTGGAGGGCACTGGGGAGATGAAGGAGTTCTGTGTGAAGGTGGGTGGAGGGCACTGGGAGATGAAGGAGTTCTGTGTGAAGGTGGGTGGAGGGCACTGGGAGATGAAGGGGTTCTGTGTGAAGGTGGGTGGAGGGCACTGGGAGATGAAGGAGTTCTGTGTGAAGGTGGGTGGAGGGTACTGGGAGATGAAGGAGTTCTGTGTGAAGGTGGGTGGAGGGCACTGGGAGATGAAGGGGTTCTGTGTGAAGGTGGGTGGAGGGCACTGGGAGATGAAGGGGTTCTGTGTGAAGGTGAGTGGAGGGCACTGGGAGATGAAGGAGTTCTGTGTGAAGGTGGGTGGAGGGCACTGGGAGATGAAGGAGTTCTGTGTGAAGGTGGGTGGAGGGCACTGGGAGATGAAGGAGTTCTGTGTGAAGGTGGGTGGAGGGCACTGGGAGATGACAGAGTTCTGTGTGAAGGTGGGTGGAGGGCACTGGGAGATGAAGGAGTTCTGTGTGAAGGTGGGTGGAGGGCACTGGGAGATGAAGGGGTTCTGTGTGAAGGTGGGTGGAGGGCACTGGGAGATGACAGAGTTCTGTGTGAAGGTGGGTGGAGGGCACTGGGAGATGAAGGAGTTCTGTGTGAAGGTGGGTGGAGGGCACTGGGAGATGACAGAGTTCTGTGTGAAGGTGGGTGGAGGGCACTGGAGATGAAGGAGTTCTGTGTGAAGGTGGGTGGAGTAGAGGGAGGGTTGGCGAAAGTCTGCCTGCCTGCCTGCCATCATGCAGTGTGATGAAATGGTGAATCTGAGTTATTTGGCTTTCACACATGTGCAAGCGTGCGCACAGTCCGCACACACACACACACACACACACACACACACACACACACACACACACACACACACACACACACACACAGAGCTGGAGTATTGCAATCCAATTAAAGTGAGATTTAGTGATTGAATATTTAGTATTATGGTTAAAACATTGCAATCTGCTGTCTGCACAGACAGTGCCTGCTGTGTTGTGGGGTAACACAGCCCCAAAGCGCACCATGCACAGTGAGTCAGTGACTAGTCTGTCTGTCTGTCTGTCTGTCTGTCTGTCTGCGCACGCGCGCACACGCACACACGCACGCATGCACGCACACACACACACACACACACACACACACACACACACACACACACACACACACACACACACACACACACACACACACACACACACACACACACACACACACACACACACACACACACACACGAAAAATATACTCTCTCCTCATGCCTTGGGCCTGGTGGAGACAAAAAAAGAAAAACTTTGTAAAACTATAAGAATAGGTTCATTTCAGACAGTGGACAATATTTCCTCTGTATTTGAAATGTAGCGGAGTGAGCTTGCAAAAAATATTAAAAAAAACGTATTCACACAGATCGACCCACAGTAGCTATAGCTACTAAAGTAAATGTACTTTAGTTATACTCTGTCTGGCTCCTTTATAGGCTAGAGTTACATGAACATCATGCCAGACAGCCTTACATAAAGAGATATGCCCAATCCAATCCCAGTGTCCATTTAAAAAAGAGAGAGAGAGAGAGAGAGAGAGAGAGAGAGAGAGAGAGAAAAGAGAGAGAGAGAGAGAGAGAGAGAGAGAGAGAGAGAAAAGAGAGATGAGCACTTTATTTGGCTTTCACACATGTGCAAGCGTGCGCACAGTCCGCACACACACACACACACACACACACACACACACACACACACACACACACACACACACACACACACACACACACACACACACACACACACACACACACACACACACACACACACACACACACACACACACACACACACACACACACACACACACAGAGCCAGATTTACCGTTGGGCTAGGGTGGGGGTCGGGGGGGGGGGGGAAGTATTGCAATCCAATTAAAGTGAGTGATTGAATATTTAGTATTATGGTTAAAACATTGCGATCTGTCTGCACAGACAGTGCCTGCTGTGTTGTGGGGTAACAACAGCCCCAAAGCGCACCATGCACAGTGACTAGTCTGTCTGTCTGTCTGTCTGCGCACGCACACACACGCACGCACGCACGCACGCGCACACACGCGCACACACACACACACACACACACGAAAAATATACTCTCTCCTCATGCCTTGGGCCTGGTGGAGACAAAAAAATTAAAACTTTGTAAAACTAAGAATAGGTTCATTTCGGACAGTGGATAATATTTCCTCTGTATTTGAAATGTAGCGGAGTGAGCTTGCAAAAAATATTAAAAAAATGTATTCACACAGATCGACCCACAGTAGCTATAGCTACTAAAGTAAATGTACTTTAGTTATACTCTGTCTGGCTCCTTTATAGGCTAGAGTTACATGAACATCATGCCAGACAGCCTTACATAAAGAGATATGCCCAATCCAATCCCAGTGTCCATTTAAAAAAGAGAGAGAGAGAGAGAGAGAGAGAGAAGAGAGATGAGCACAGCTGTACAGGATTAAATGTTCAGTCTGTGTTGTTGTCCAATAGATAAATACCACAGAAACGCATCTCAGTCCCCGGGGCGGAGGGAACGCATGCTGCAGCCATCTTCTCCGTTGGAGAATAAACTCAATATTTAATTCTGCAGAGTTGAGGGACCTATACTGTTATCTTCTTCTTGCATTCTAAGCTGGCAAAGGCTACACGTTTTGTTCTTAACCACTTTCAAGCCCCGTCCCTGTTTTGGGCACAGGCTGTAGCTGAATGGGTAGAGAGAGAGAGGGCACCATGTGGAAACAGGAGGTGCCAGCTTTGATTCCTGGCCCTGGCTACGTGTCTTGTGTCTAAGTGGTTAAAGATGATATGTATACCGATTATTGTGATATTTGGCCAAAATCTGTAGGAATAATGTAGGCAGTTTCACGGCAATCGGACGCTGCGTTCATGATATGAGGCATTTTGTTCAAAACGAGCCACTCCTGCAAACTTTGGAAGCCAATCTTATAGCTATTAAGGATGGAATATGAAAATTCCAAAAGATGCGTCTTGATCACATGACTATAGTGATTTGCGTGATTAGGAGTAATATAAAAAATAATGTGTTTTGCACTACACTATAGGCTACGTAGTGTAGCCAATACAACAGGCCAATATTTGGGCCAGAGATTCTGCTCTGGCATCCATGCAATGTGCATGGATTTCCCGAGAAAGCTACTATTTTTATGGCAGCATAGGAAATAATAAAAAAAGGAGAATGATCAAATGAAAGAACATTTTAATGAAGTGTGTGTGTGTGTGTGTGTGTGTGTGTGTGTGTGTGTGTGTGTGTGTGTGTGTGTGTGTGTGTGTGTGTGTGTGTGTGTGTGTGTGTGTGTGTGTGTGTGTGCAATGATAAAGCTGTGGTATTGTGTTGCCAATGACAGCAGTGCCTCTCTCGTTTCCAGTCTATTAACCACTTTGTTGTTTTATGACACGTTTCTCTCCAGAAATAGGCTGACTGCTTTTCCATATTAAATGAATGAATGAGCATGGTTGCTATAGGTCAGAACACAGATGTTTACTGGCCAACAAAACAACCCACCCTGGTATTCACTCACTCACTCACTCACTCACTCACTCACTCACTCATTCATGAGCCGACTTTTTCGTGAACCAACTTGACATTGTGAAGTCAATGAAGCACAACGAGGCCTGTTAACCTTTAAGAACTTATCAGCTACAGACATGGACCATACGTAGTTGATAAGCTCACACGTCATCCTTCACTCCAACACACATGCTGTGTGTGTGTGTGTGTGTGTGTGTGTGTGTGTGTGTGTGTGTGAGACTGTGCCTGCGTTTGTACAAATTGAAAATGTCAAATTGAGATATTGGGAGGAAACTAATGTGATTGAAAGTAGGCTACATGCCTGCCTGGGTACAGTGGGTAATACTGAGGCTAGGGGGAAAGACCCACTCAAAATTATTATATAAAACAAAAACATGATTGATTTTGATTTGATGGGAATTAAATGAGGTCTGTTTGGAAAAAAAGAACAGTTTGTGAATTCTAGTCTCACAAGGCCATGTGTGCTTTCCTGTTTAAATGAGTGAGCCAAATCAGTCTTAAAATAGCCAGTGTCCTGTTGCTAAACAATTCCCCAAATGCAGCAGTCTTCTGTTTCTCAAAAAAGGCTCAAATAGAAATTCGGGAATATCTGCCCCTACGAAACAAAAAATCACACCTGTGTGAAGTGAGGGGCGCTCTAATCAATTATTTACCTTATACCAACATTGAAACATACCTTAGTTACGTCACCAAGAATGGTGGTCCCTTATTGGCCAAGGGCTTCCACCGACATACCGGCAGCCGCTTTGCTCAGACATATATGACGTAAATTCTCCATTCATTGTCAATGGGGTTGTGTTAAGACAGAAACTACATTATAGCTGTTTATAGCGCCCCTCAATAATGTATAATAATAGAAAAATGATCTGTTCTCTGCTCTCACAGAGGGAAAATGCAATGAGAGAGAGATTACTCTCGTGGTCTCGGGATTCACATCATTACATTTATCCGTATTGGTATGTATGACGATGATATCGGCTCTCTCCCGTTGCAGATCAACTTTGTCCTCGGCACGGGGCTGCTCTGCCTGTTCACGCAGGCCTCGCTGACGGGCCGCGACCAGCCTCTGCTGATGAAGACCTGGTCCGACCGCATGGGCGCCCTCTATAGGAAGATGAAGACCACAGGGGGCCGCTGCTCCGGCTACTTCCTGGAGCAGGCCGAGGAGGACATCCGGCGGGACCTCCAGGAGGCCATGTGTAACCGCGCGCCGCCCGACGAGGCCGCAGCGGGCATCCTCAAGACCCTGGAGAAGAACTACGACTGGCTCCGCTGGGCGGTGATGCTGCACCCCGCCGTGGGCCCCCTGGAGGACGAGGCAGGGGACAACAAGACCGAGTCGGAGGACAAGAAGGAGGAGGAGAAGAAGGACGAGGAGAGCGAAGGTATGAGAATGACCACCTTAGCCATGGGTGCATGTGTAGCATGGCGGTATGAATTGATATATAGCCAACTACGCCACCTGGGGAGTTGCACCCCAGGAAATAGTTAAAAATCTGATTTAAACCTGAGTTACTTATGACTCACAGATTTGTTGTACATTTAATTAATAAAGGCAGAAACGGGTTTACAAAAGTACAAAGCTTTTGTCGGCCTAATGCCAGCTGTCGGACGGTTAGTACGTCTAACCAACCTATGCACCATCTTAGCCATAGACATAGAAAGGTAGACGCCTCCTTCGGCTCTGGTGCGGGCAAGTTTCCGCATGCGTCACAGAAACTGCCGTGTGCGTCACAGAGGGGACGTTCTGTAGGCCAATCAGAGGCAGGTTGGGGCGTGAATAGACATAAATGTGCCTGATGTAGGGGAAAGGAACTGGTCGGAATAACGTGTAATAACTTCCACGCGCTACGTACGGCAGGGGAAACTCTCCCCTGTCAGGTGAAAAGAAGCAGCTTGGACTCCTCATGCATAGAAGGAAGCATGAGGTCAGTCCACTGCACCCAAGGGGCCAGCTATGCACTCCAATGTTGAAGCGCTGGGCCCTAGTGGTAAGAGGAAGGACTGCAGGCGGACCCGTGGATTCTTGACGAGGAAACCCCGTGCAACCGAGCGCCCAATGTTAAAGCCCAGCTGCACTTCCGCATTTCCGGACACCAAAATTTGTTGTCCAAATGCTGAATCAGCAAAAAAATGCGGAAATAAACGATCCTTCCGGGTGCTTCAAAACGCCACTGAGCAACTTCCACTGACATGAATAGCGGAGGGGGCGGAGCTTCGCGCCAGATCAGTCTCTATCCTTTTAATACTCTATGACTGCACCACAGGTTGGCAGAGGAAGTGTAGTGCCCAGGATTAATCCGTTAGATTATTGACACTGGGTGAAAAAATGGGTTGCAAAATCGTGGGATAAAAAACAAACAAACAAAAAGCACAAACATAAGTAACCGAGGACCTATCTCTCTGTTACAGAAGGCGAGGGCGGGGAGGAAGGTGAGGCCGACGACGCCGCCACCGCCGCCACAGACGCTGCGGCCGCCGCCGGCACAAACGCCACTCCCACGCCGCCGCCGCCGACCACCAAGGACCACTTCCTGTCGGTGGCGTCGGAGCCGCCCAGCCCCCACGTGGTGGCGTGCTACCGGGACACGCCCACCTCGCTGGACAAGAGCCGCATCCACCAGCTCATCGTGGACCTGGAGTGGAAGATCCCCAACCCGCCGCCCGAGGTGTACGCCTCCATCGAGGAGGACCCGGGCCGGGCGCGCCGCTACCTGGCCGCGCGCATGCAGCGCAAGCTGCGCGAGGGCCTGACGCCCGGCGTGGCCGTGCACGTGGTGCCCGGACGCATGGAGATGAGGTGCAACTTCCCCCAGGCCTCCTACTACCTCTACGAATACAAACACCGCCTGGCCTCGGGGACCGTCTGTGTGTTTGGATAGGAGAGAGAGAGAGGGAGAGGGAGAGGGAGGTATCCTATACTACCTGTACAAGTACAAGCACATGACATTGCAGTACTTTTACTTAACCGAATGTATGCCAATCCCGGGATTTCTCGGGATTCATGCTTGCAACCTCCTTTGTATTTTATTTACCGGTTTTATTAACCTCTGGTGGCTCCTATACTGTGTACTAGTCATCGAATATCCAAAATCTCCTCGTGCACTCGCACGCACACGATCTAAAGCATTTTAGGGCTCAGATTGAGATAAAGGACCATGTTTAGATCTTAGTAAAACATTAATTCGAGGTCGCGCTATGCATAATAATAGTTCGAGCGGCAGATCATGGCTATGAGCGAGCCTGCCGCGTACAATGGAGGGCAATCGCTTCCGGGTCGGCCAGATGAGGGCTCTTCTTCTTTGCTTATGTTGCGCATTTCTCTGGCACTAGCCTCACGTTACCGCCTGTGGTAACGGGAGGTAGGGAAAGTAAAAAAATATATGTACTTTTCCACCACTGGAGAGAGGTGAAAGAAAGAAAAGTGAGGGCAAGAGATGATGAGAGAGACTGGCAGAGCAAAGTGGGTGAGGAAATGGTGAGGTCAGCACTCGCAGTAGGTATAGACTAAAATCCTCCGTGTTAAAAAGCATTACATAACCTTCAGTTCCTGCCCCACATTTGAACTCTGGTACTGCCGCGTCTAAGTGCCGAATTGTTTTACAGCTCAGATGATAGCCTGCCCTGGTTGCTCAGCAGAGGAATTTAAATTTGTCCTTCAGGCAAGTAACACTTGCAACCAGTCGTGTCAAACCAGAACACAGGCCCATTTCCCACCGGTTGGGAACCGGTTCAGTTCTTTTTGGTTGTTAGACCTCCAAAATTGGAACGTTAATTATGAATTGAGTGTGCAAAACCATACCTATAATAAATTGTTATCACCATGAAACTTCCCCAGTTGATTACTTACACAAAGACAATGATTTATTGTATTACAAATCTTAAAAATGTAAATATGCAAATTAGGCATCATATAGGAAAATATGCACGCAAAAAAATAAATATGAAAAAGCTACTATACTGTGGAAGGGTTATCATATATTAATTTACTTATATTGATCCTATAAACAATTTAATATAGGTATGGTTTTGCCCACTCAATTCATAATTAACGTTCCAACTTTGGAGGTCTGGCTCATGCGGCTAAAAACTGGTTCTGAACTGAACCGGTTCCCAAACAGTGGAAAAGGGGTCTGGATGTCTCAATAGAAGAGCAAGGAGACCATATACAACCACCCCAATTGTATAAGTTATTATATTGTATGTACATACTCTGTAAAGTTACACACAGTAGTACAGCTCGTACAAATGGCCCCCAAGGCTCCATTTGGTTCCGTTTTGTACACTCAGGGTTACAAATGGATACATCTAAGGTTAGGTCTTTACTGTGTACACACTGTACAGTGTCATTATGTGTGAATATACCTCCCCTCCACTCTCCAGGAAGCCATCTTTCATATTCAACTCAAGCTTACAAAGCTGTATTCTTTTTTGGTCATATCACGGGTATCAATGTATCAACAATTGTTGTTGTCTTTATGTGGTATTTACCTCCAGGTTATTCTATAAAGGTCAAAGCCAGGTTATTGTAAATCGCTCTGGATTAAGAGCGTCTGCTAAATGCCTAAATTGTAAATTGTCATATAAACATTGCATCAAATAAAATGTTGAGATTAACTGTGATGAATAATGTTCAGTTAACAGTCCAAATCACCCGAATCGTTCTCATGCAACGAACATTGTAACAGATGTGTCATCGGACTGTCATCTGCAATACCTTCTCTCAACATCTCTCTGTGTTCATGAATGCATGTCCCAGGCAGGCAGACAGGCAGGCAGGCAGGCAGGCAGGCAGGCAGGCAGGCAGGCAGGCAGGCAGGCAGGCAGGCAGGCAGGCAGGCAGGCAGGCAGGCAGACAGACAGACAGACAGACAGACAGACAGACAGACAGACAAATGCCTACTTGACTAAATGTCCAGGTGCTATCCATGGTCTCATATACCTTTATTGTCGTATTCTGTACATTTGGTATTTGTCAGGGTAATCTATACAGTCTTAACATAACTTCTGTACAATTCGACACAACCGAATAATGCCCATAATACGTCTTATACAAGCTCAGTGTCCATGTAATGTCTGTGCAACATCCATGGTACTTGTATTATAACGTTATTGTCCGGCTCATTCTGTACAATATACTGTAGGTAAATGTGCGTGGTCTTAAACCGCATCGTTATAGGATTAGTATGTACTGTATGTTGTGTGATATATAAGATTGTTATATTAGTAGCATCTCTAGGCTAATATATCTGCGGTGTGACACACAACTATAGAGAACCTATCGCTGACATCGCTGTATATATATATATAATATATTCATATATATATAATATATTCATTTAAAAATGTCCTAACAGATGTCCAATAGGCTCTATGCACACAGAATAACTCTTCCTCAGGGGCCGTTACTTCCCTAGTTCCCTCACAGGTGTTAGCGCTGATACTGATGAATGAAGGCTCTGTTCCATTCGGGTCAAACTGAGTCACAGTACGTTTTAACAGCGGGTGATAGCCTTGCATATTTTATTTGTCTATGGGACCCGGCAACTGCTGGCGATAGCAGGCGAAGAGGCCATAGTCAAAGAGTCGACGGAGGAACGTGAAAGTATTTATATATATCTTTGGACGACATCGTTCCGGCGATATAGCCAATCAAATTCATGTGTTTCTTTGTTTACCCTCCACACCTCGCCAATACGAGGACATAGCCAATGACAGCAGGAACGCCCACTGGGAGATTTGTGTCGCCCAGACTCGCCGCTGTTCGCCCGATGTTAAAACGCACTGTCAGGGTGCTGCTTTCGTGATATGTTGGCTCACTGGAAACATGACTCTGCTACACCAGTGGCTCTCAAAGTGTCCTTGAATGCATGTCCTATTTCAATGGTTTTCAACCAGTGGTCTGAAAAAATATACTTCTGACTGTGACCCAGGGGTAGCGAGAGTGACGCCAGGACTTCAGTACTCTATATGGTCCGCCATTCCCTTGTACAACGTTGGGGGCCAATGTTCTTGGCCCCACACAGCTTTATTGTCCTCCCGGTTCGTTACAATAATACAGTAGATAAGTGGTTCCCAAAGTGTGGTCCGGGGACCTTCAGGGGTCCTTGAGGGAGTCCCGGGGGGTCCCCAGCTAAATGATAGTTTGGAACCAAACGGACCCTTATGGGTCTGTAACTCTGCGAGTGTACAAATGGAACCAAATGGCCCTGTTAGGGTCCATCTGGTTCCATTTAAATGTCCATAGACTAATTGACACTAATTAGCCTGCGGACCCCTATTTGAAAAGACATGACAGGTACCCCCATAAGAGAAGATCTTTACGGCTCTAGCAGTGATTCTCAACCATTTTCATTTCAAGGACCCCCAGTTTGACATGCAATAGGCTACGGACCCCCATTTAATGGCATTTATTGAGACCCCAATTTGTATTGTTAAATCAATGCTAATTTAACTCTGAGAGCGTACGAATGGTTCCATTTGTACAGTCTCAGAGTTACAGACCCATAAGGGTCCATTTGGTTCCAAACTATCATACAGATGGGGACCCCCTGGAACTCCCTCAAGGACCCTTTGGGGGAACCAGGGTTCTAACTAACATATCGTCAAGCGATCGTCCTCCTCGTGTAACTGTAGGGTCAACTTCTCCACGTCGTTCCTGATCTCTGTGAAGTACTCCAGAGCGTCTTGCATGCCGTCCCAGGACAGGGAGTAGCACTGGCAGTCGGTCATTGCTCGCATCGTGACCAGATGTCTGCTCCTGGTCAGCATGCACATCTCTGGAAGAGAGGGGAAGGGAAGGGAAGGGGGAGAGAACTGATTAACTCAAACCCTAACTCGCACAGTGGTCAGATGTCTGCTCCTGGTCAGCATGCACATCTCTGAAAGAGAAGGGAAGGGAAGGGAAGGGAAGGGAAGGGAAGGGGGAGAGAACTTATTAACTCAAACCCTAACTCGCACAGTGGTCAGATGTCTCACCCTGGTCAGCATGTACATCTCTGAAAGAGAAGGGAAGGGAAGGGGGAGAGAACTGATTAACTCGAACCCTAACTCACACAGTGGTCAGATGTCTGCTCCTGGTCAGCATGCACATCTCTGAAAGAGAAGGGAAGGGAAGGGGGAGAGAACTTATTAACTCAAACCCTAACTCGCACAGTGGTCAGATGTCTCACCCTGGTCAGCATGCACATCTCTGAAAGAGAAGGGAAGGGAAGGGGGAGAGAACTGATTAACTCAAACCCTAACTCGCACAGTGGTCAGATGTCTGCTCCTGGTCAGCATGCACATCTCTGAAAGAGAAGGGAAGGGAAGGGAAGGGAAGGGAAGGGGGAGAGAACTTATTAACTCAAACCCTAACTCGCACAGTGGTCAGATGTCTCACCCTGGTCAGCATGTACATCTCTGAAAGAGAAGGGAAGGGAAGGGGGAGAGAACTGATTAACTCAAACCCTAACTCGCACAGTGGTCAGATGTCTGCTCCTGGTCAGCATGCACATCTCTGGAAGAGAAGGGAAGGGAAGGGAAGGGAAGGGAAGGGGGAGAGAACTGATTAACTCGAACCCTAAAGGTGGCTCCAGACAGAGCAGACTCGTCCAGAGACTCCAGATTAGTCAAAACTAGTTAAAACTGTCAAAAGACGGGGTGCATACTTAGTTTAGACTAGTCATTGGTTAGACATGGGTTAAGGTTAGGTTTAGGTGTGCTGCCCTGTGGGAGGTTAGGTTTAGGGTGAGGGTTTGCGATAGGTTGTAGTTGTAGGACTAATGACTGGTCTAACCAATGACTAGTCTAAACCAAAAACTGTCTAAACTAAGTACTGCACCCCAAAAGACTGCAAACAGACTGCAGCAGACTGAGCACTATCAACCGACCGCCGATGAGCAAATCCTGTGCAATAACTTTCCATACCAGGAGGTGGCAGTACTGACTCCTCCAAAGGGAGGAGGAGGGGGGAGGAGGAGGTGGGAGGAGGAGGAGGGGGGAAGAGGAGGGCGCTCAGATCGATGAACCAATAGGATCCATCGGCTGTTTTTGCCTCTAGACCAGAAATCACACTAAAGGCTTTCATAGTCTGGATTTTGGGTGGTGAGGTGACCACTGCTCCGGTGGTGAGGTGACCACCGCTCCGGTGGTGAGGTGACCATTGCTCCGGTGGTGAGGTGACCACTGCTCCGGTGGTGAGGTGACCACCGCTCCGGTGGTGAGGTGACCAGCGGAGCTGAAATAACGTTGATCGGTGGTGAGTAAAAACGGAGAGTGCTGTGGCGGTGGTTTGCTCTTCACCGTGACGTCATGTTGTAGTTCAGTGGTCACCTCAGTGACGTCATGTTGTAGTTCAGTGGTCACCTGAGTGACGTCATGTTGTAGTTCAGTGGTCACCTCACCACCGAAAATCCAGACTATGAATAACGCTTAACTCTGCCATGCAGAAATCACACAGGCTGCGGGGAGGCGAACACTGCCATGCAGAAATACTCATGTTACAATTAAAAGTCTTGTAATCAAAATGTGCTTGAGTAAAAGTATGGAAGTATTGGCGTCAAAATAATAAAATATACTTAAAAGTACCAAAAGTAAAATAACTCATTATACATGATGTCACTCCCATTTCAAGTTTTCAAATGTAGGCCTATATAAAAAATCATTTGAAAATAGTCTTCAAAAATCTTCAAAGTAATTTCAAATAATTGTAGTGGAGTAAAAGTACAATATGTGCCTCTGAGATGTAGTGGAGTAAGAAAAAGTATTGAAAATACTCAACATTGTACTTAAGTACAGTACTTGAGTAAATGTATTTAGTTACTTTCCACCACTGCCAATTAAAACACACATGCGACTAGTGATGCAGTAATGAGCTTAATCACATGGGAGATTGAATCCTAAACTTAAAAAAAGAAAAAAAGAAAAAAAAGACCTGACACACCAGAAGGGATGATTCGGAACCAGGGTTATGATAGTTAAGCTATATAAAACTATAATTGGCATTTAACATTTTAATTAACTGAAATAAAACCATTCTGTTCATGATAAAATAGCACAATTATTTTCTACTAGGTCTGTGTCTCATAGGGAGGGCTGTGGGCGGTTCAGAAACCCACCCGTCTTCTCATCATCATCATTAACATCATCGTTAGGCAGATTTATTTTCTTATATTTAGATTTTTATTATCGCGGGAACAATGGCTTCCGCTATACAGCATGGTAACTTTCCAGGAATAGAAAGCCTGCTGTTTCTAGTAGCTTGGATTCCCCATCAATGAGACACAGACTGAGTAGAAAATAATTGTGCTATTTTTATCATGAACTTTAGTGAGGACCAATTATATAAAGATAGGTTGAAAAGTGGTGAGTTAGTTTGAGTCTGACAAAAAACAGATCTGCAAGCTCATCACAATGGGCCGCATAGCGATGCACTGTGAGCTTATACAAACAAACTAAACTAATTTTGTTATAATAATGAAAACTCAAATTGCACACAAAGGTAAAAAAAACTAAATAAAAAAATGTAAACTAATGAAAAATGAAAAACTATAATAGCTTTGTTTGGAACCTGTTCAAGAAGCCTGAGTCTTTAGTGTTACTTGATGTTCAAATTGATTAAGAAGACCAACTCATAACAAACCCCACAATCCCTGGTCCTCATAAGGGTTTCTAAAAAGCTATGTCAGCCGAAAAGTATACAGTGTTGGCTAAACCTAGAAGAAAGGTTTTGTCCTTAACCTTGAAGGAACTCAAAAAACTCTTTTAATAGATAGGGTACATTTTAACCTTTCTGAAGTGGTCCATTAATAAAGGAGATATTTTAACTTGTGTTGACTTTGTCACCACCAAATGGGACTAGAGCCCGGCGCGCATCTTTAATTTCAAGGTCTAACTATTACCCACTTTAACCACATGAACCCCAGCGTCTCTCTTCTGAGGCGGACATAATTCAGTGAGAAATAATAGCCAATCTACAAGCTCACAATGAGCTATTAGATTGGCTATTTTCTGTGAAGAAAAAGAAGAGGAGGAAGTATAATATATTAATATATCAGAGACCCTGGTCTCTGCATTTCATTGCATTGCTGCACGGCCCGAATCGCGATGCATTGCTGAATCGATTATTTTGGGCACCACTGTTGTTATTTACCACAGTCCTACTAGACCATAGGGAATTACATCTGGCCACAAAAGATCACGCGATATACTGAATCTAAAGGGGGGTACTAGGGGGGCTGCCATACTGTGAGTTTGTTATCTCCCCCTTCACATTCAATAGATCCTGTGATCTTTGTGGTCAGATCTAATTGCCTGGGGTCTAGTAGGACTATAGTAATAAATAATAATAAAGAAATGAAAGAAAGAAAAAAAATCAGCACTCATCTTTTTTACCTTCTCTAATAACAACCTAAAACATGAACCTCGGTTACTTAATAATAATTGTCCTTTAAGTACAGTACAGGCTTAAAGCCAAAAAGAATCCCAAGACGGAAAATTACTTTTTGCAAATCTGCACTGATCTCCTTAAATAACCCCTATGAAATCCTCAGGACTGAAATCCGTCCCCAGGACTGAGAACTTTAAGCCCCGAGTACTTGAGTAAATGTACTAATAACTTAGCTCAAAATGACCTCTCAGACCTTCTAGTGTTAGTGGTTACCTCCAAAGTGTTCTCCGTCACACAGCTCCTTCTCGAAGTCCTGGTCTCCTTCTCGAAGTCCCTCAAAGACCACCTGTCCGTGGTCTATGAAGTACATGCGGTCTGCGGGCGCGTTCTGGCGGACGATGACGTCACCCTGCTGGTACATGTTGTACTCCATCTTGTGGAGGACGGCGTTGAGGAACGTTGGGTCCCGGTTCTGGAAGAACGGAGCCTTCTCCAGGAGGCGGAGGCACAACACTGACAGGAGTTGCTGAAACACAAAGGCAGGCAGGCAGGCACGCACGCACGCACGCACGCACGCACACACGCACGCACGCACACACACACACACACAGAGAGAGTACACGGCAACGGTATGACATTGACAACAAAGTATATAGGTCTGCACAGACATACATACATACACACACACACACACACACACACACACACACACACACACACACACACACTCGGTCACTCATTGGAACGGTTTGGCACCGCAAAAAGAAAACCTGCGTGCGGCCGTGCGCACTCAGGCACGAAAACCTGCGTGCGCACGCACGCACATGTGTGAACTGAGCGGTGCAGGCTTGTGTGTGTGCGTGTGTGTGTGTGCGCGTGTGTGCATGTGTGTGTGTGTGTGTGACCCGAATGCGACCCCAATTAGCTGACTGCTCAGTGAGCTGCTCAACAGTGTGTGACTCGAATGCGGCCCCACTCATCTGCAGGGGTCAATAGGTCGTACTCTAAACAGACAGACTTAAGCTAAATTCCAATACCGCAACTTTCACACTCGCTCACTCTCCTCGCGTCCTCCACTCGCTCCTCGGCTCCGCCCCCAGCGAGGAGGAGAGGAGGAGGAGAGGATTCTATGCGAGGACAGAGTGGTGGTTGAATTTTCCTCTGGAATCGGAATGTACTACGCTGTCATTTCAAAGCGACGGCACATTCCGCGATCACTAATGACGTGTATCAAATTCAATTCAATTCAAAGGGCTTTATTGGCATGGGAAAACATACGTTAACATTGCCAAAGCAAAATTGGTGTCACACAGCTGGATGCCTGGATCACTGGAACTCCGAACAGAGCCGTACAGTCTACAGAATAGACAATTCATCATGTTGTACATGTAACCGAGGGTCCGAGGCCAATGTGTATGTATTGGTAACATGTGCAAGGCAAGGGTATTTATTCCTGAAATAGTGAATAAGCGCCAGGATGCGCACACGTATAAATCACCCACTACTCCGACAGTCAGTCCTCCTCCGCGGTCTTTGCAAATAACGGACACTATAACAGGAATTAGGTATAGTCTCTCTGACTTACATATTCAGTTCAGTCCACATATAAATAAATACATTTTTCATTTTTGTCACCGTCATTCATAGCAGTCTGTGCATTCAGGCATGCACAGAGATAAATTAACTATAGCTTTTGAGGTGCGCACAATATAGCCGGCCTAATTTATATATCCTACTTTTATTATGCTTATATCACACAACGCAATAAAGCCAGTGGCTTGTTGTGGTCCTTTCACTTTCACATAAGTAGGCTAGATAGGCTACTTTATCATTCTGAAGCTCTATTCATTCAGCGAAAATGTGTCTCTTCAACAAACAGTTGAACAGTGCGTGCATGTGTGTGTTGGCCGTTGGGTCGGCGACTTCAGCCAGTCAGCCGGCCGGCAGCTAGTGGATGGGGGGGGGGGGGGGGGGTGCACAGTATCGGGTTTCATCAGTGTTTTCTGTGCCACATGTGGAGGAGGCGGACTTATGTCACTGGAGAAGGAAAAAAAACATGTACACGTGATGCGGAAATCCGCTGCGAGGAGACAAAATACCCCACCGAGCCTGCACCTGATGTACACTCGCTCTATGCGGTCTCGGAGAGCTCACTCGGCTCCTCCACTCGACTCTCCTCTCCTCCTCGATGGAGCGCTTTAACAATCGGAACGTTAACCATTTCCGGGTCACGCTGGAATGACCCCGAGTGACCGAGTGGGAGTGAGCGAGTGTCCGAGATTTTGGGTATTGGAATTTAGCTATAGAGAGACACACCGCCCTTCATTGGAGCGGCGTGCACCGAGAGAGAGAGAGAGAGAGAGAGTATGATTGTGTACCTCTTTCAGTGCACTGGAGACAGTGTCCATAACCTCCTTCTCGTCGAACCATTTTCCTCCGTAGCGGAACTGGTAGTACTTGCTGATGCGAAGCTGCAGTTCTGGCGGCAGCTTCATAAAGGTCATGTAGTGTTCCAGTCGGCTCACCTGTGGAGAAACGTATGGCTGTTGTGAGCGGTGTCACGGGAGGCGACCTTCCCTGACATAAAGTCAGTTGATGGAAAAAGTACATACATTTTGTTTCACGAGCAAAAGCAACACTACTGTGCCAAAAGTGCCAAGAGTACAAGTACTCTTTATGCAGTATGCACATTGTCTCATTTCAAGTTTTCAAATGTATACAAATCTTTAGAAAATAGCATATCTACAAGCTCACAAGGCGACGCATTGTGATACTTTGTAGATCGGCTATTTCAAATGGCCGAAATGTATGTAGGGCTGAAGTGGGTAATGTTAATGTATGTTTATTGTTTTGTAATATTAATTCAAATCTATAAAGTAACTACAGCTGTCAATTGTAATTTCCACCACTGACACTTTGTAGTGAATGCTTGGCTAAGGATCCCTTGGCTTGCATATATTATATAGGGATGGTTGATTCCTATTTTTAGCCGTGTTATTAGCGAGATGGGGGGTGGTGGGAAAATTATACTTCAAAATAGTCCAATCAAATCAACGTCTGAACTCTTCTCGGCTGGCCGATCAGAAGACATTTCAGAGAAGATGAAGGTAATAGTGCCACACTGCTTTGAGCAGATTACTGAGTGGTCTGGGCCTGCATGGCGTTCAGAACACCAAGCACTCCTTTCTCCTCCGGGCAGCACACCCCCCACCCCCCGCCCCTCCTCCTCCTTCTGCCCCTTTTTCCATACACGTCTGTCACGTTTTTTTCCCCTTTACTTTATACCTGATGTAAACAATGAACCCATTCTGACCTGAGATCAGATTCATACGAGGTTTCCACTGGACACACACTGGTCTGATTAACCCATTCTGACCTGAGATCAGATTCTAGAAATGTCAGTCGCTGTTCGATTTTTCAAAAATAGCAGACCTACAAGCTCGTAGCGCGCCACTCGGTGGCGCGATATGAGCTTGTAGATCTGCTATTTTTCAATAGCTAAAGCATAACATGATGCTGACACCAAAATGGGTGCCCGTTCAGAATGGGTTAAGCAGTTTTTGTATTGACCTATTTACAAATGTCAATCAAGCTTGTTTGTTAAATGTAAGCTATATAATTGTACAGTCCTATGCAGTATAGGCTACATTCATGTCCTAGTTATGAATGCCTGTACAGTACATACAGTAGCCCACTTTATTTATTAGTGGGATTCAGCGTTTTAGCCAAAGCGATGTAATTAAGCATAACAACAATATCATTTGAAAATGTATCTCTCTTCAACAAAATGGGAGCCAGCGGATATGGCTTTTTCTCATTGCGGTCCTTTTCATAATTCAGTGTTTTAGCCAAAGCGATGCAGGCCTAATTATCATATTATTTTCATTCCATACCAAAACTGTGTCGTGTGTGTGTGTGTGTGAGTGTGTTTCATTCTGAACTGTGTGTGTGTGTGTGTGTTTCATTCTGAACTGTGTGTGTGTGTGTGTGTGTGTGTGTATGTGTGTGTGTTTCATTCTGAACTGTGTGTGTGTGTGTTTCATTCTGAACTGTGTGTGTGTGTGTGTGTGTGTGTGTGTGTGTGTGTGTGTGTGTGTGGGTGTGTGTGTTTCATTCTGAACTGTGTGTGTGTGTTTCATTCTGAACTGTGTGTGTGTGTGTGTGTGTGTGTGTGTGTGTGTGTTTCATTCTGAACTGTGTGTGTGTGCGTCTGTGAGTCTGATCTCTGTGTGTGTGTGTGTGTGTGTGTGTTTCATTCTGAACTGTGTGTGTGCGTCTGTGACTCTGATCTCTGTGTGTGTGTGTGTGTGTGTGTGTGTGTGTGTGTGTGTGTGTGTGTGTGTGTGTGTGTGTGTGTGTATGTGTGTGTGTTTCATTCTGAACTGTGTGTGTGTGTGTTTCATTCTGAACTGTGTGTGTGTGTGTGTGTGTGTGTGTATGTGTGTGTGTTTCATTCTGAACTGTGTGTGTGTGCGTCTGTGAGTCTGATCTCTGTGTGTGTGTGTGTGTGTGTGTGTGTGTGTTTCATTCTGAACTGTGTGTGTGCGTCTGTGACTCTGATCTCTGTGTGTGTGTGTGTGTGTGTGTGTGTGTGTGTGTGTGTGTGTGTGTGTGTGTGTGTGTGTGTGTGTGTGTGTGTGTGTTGACACACACGCACGCAGAAGAACTGGGAGGCGGAGGCGTGGGGGGTGCACTGCCCGGAATGATGTAGAAATGATTGCTTGGCGTTCATAACTCTGCTCTGGTGTTACTGTACCAGACCAGAGTTACTGTATTACTGTATTACTTTCCTTCTCTTCTTGGAGTAGCTATTCTTGGAGTATTTCTGCGACCGAAGGTCTCAGATTACTATGACAAAGATGCAAAACCCGTCAGTCGTTCGGTCGGTCGATCACGCCTCCCTCCATATATGGTTGCATGCCAGTCCGTTACGCCTCGTGACGTCACGCCTACTAATCCCTGTTATGCCCATCATCACCTACATCTGCATATATGGAGCCGGCCAGCAGATCTACATCTCTGACCTCACTGACGCCAGATTAACAGTTTCACTCCTGCTTCTCAAACGTATTAACCCATTCTGAACGGGCACCCATTTTGGTGTTGGCATCATGTTATGCTTTAGCTATTGAAAAATAGCAGATCTACAAGCTCATATCGCGCCACCGAGTGGCGCGATACGAGCTTGTAGGTCTGCTATTTTTTTTTAAATCGAAGAACGACTGACATTTTTAGAATCTGATCTCAGGTCAGAATGGGTTCATCAGACCAGTGTGTGTCCGGCGGAAACCTCGTATGAATCTGATCTCAGGTCAGAACGGGTTAACAAGCTCTGTTGTTTCAGGCCTGAAAATGTCAATTAATCTTTTTTTAAAAGAGGGGAAAAACAGGTCCATATATATATGGGCATTCCCAGACGACGCCCTAATAATACAATCCCTGTTATGCCCATATATGGAGCTCCCAGATGTAATCAATATTAAGGCCATATATGGCCATGTTGTGACAGTCTCATGATAACCAGCGTGGTTGCCATGACGCGAGTCACACTTGCAAATGAACCAAGTTGGTACAACACATGGATCTTCATAATTATGTGGAGCTCACTATCATCACCTGGATCTCCATATATGAAGATCACGACACTGACGTCATCAAACCCTGGGTAGCCATTCATGGTTTGACACACTAGATCTGCATATATGGAGCCGGCCAGCAACTCTACATCTGATCTGACCTCACTGACACCAGAGTCATAGTTTAACTCGCCCTCAGGGCGTTCTAATGGTGTTATATATGTTCATGCTGACGTGTATATGTATTGTATTGTATATTGTTTCGTTTACTCCGAGCAGAGCACAACACGCCAAGAGAAATTCCAATCAATGTTTCATTGAAATGGATATCATATATGAATTATTGAGTCTTGAAACTTGAACACTGGCTTGGCTTTTCTTGCATTTTATTTTGTCACGGTATATTTGCACTGTCTGTGCCCTGTTCCGTTGATATTGATACGGTTCTCTTCAGATAAAGGGGACGAGGGACGTCATATTTCTTCGAAACGTCTTAACAGCACGTTGTCAGCAGAATGTCACTGACAATTGATAACGTCACGCGATTTATGTACGAATTAAGCTTGCTGCTGACACACACACACACACACACACACACACACACACACACACACACACACACACACACACACACACACACACACACACACACACACACACACACACACACACACACACACACACACACACACACACACACACACACACACACACACACACACACACACATTATGAGGAACCCACATCCACAGTTTCAGCCCACAATCCTTCTCTTTTCTTTTCCTTTCTACGCCTGCATGTAACTCTGAGAAAATACTGTGTATTTCATTTAGCCGACAAACTAGACTAGAGTCTGGCTCATATGGACAGGCACGTCCACAAAGAGCTGGCTGCATAGCAGCTGGACCTCATCCCTAACCATCCATCTTTCTAGCCATCAATCCATCTATCCATCCATCTATTTAATTTAGAGCAGCGAATTATTTTTACCCCCTAATTCTCCTCAATTTAGTCGTTATGCCAGTTAATTCCTCCCCACACACATGTCTGTATTGTCACTGCTGTTGTATCCTAGCTGGCTCTCCTGCCAGTGAGGAGCCCCCACCGGGAGGACGTAGAGCCCAATTTGTCCTACTCCCCCCCCACCCCCCCCCCCCCCCCCCCGACACTACACCACCTGGTCCGTAGGAATACATGCAGTGACAAATAGCACCCTCCCCGCCCGGCTCTGTGTTAGCACGCACGGACGCCCGAACAAAGCCGGATTGCACCACGACCACGGTAGGTAGATTCGAACCCACAACCTGGATTATTTTATTATCATTATTTACTTTCTGCACGTCTCTGCTACCAACATGTGGCTCACTATTTACACACACATTTACAGTCAAAAGACCACAATAAGCTTTTTTTGGTGTTTTGTCCATTCGAACAGATATGTACAACAAATATGTCCATGCAAGAAAAAAAAAATCAATCAACTTTTACAGCATCATCCAGCTGGCTCAGACGGCTGTGATTAGCGCACCGGGGGGGGGGATCTGTTATTATAGGGGATAAGTACATGTCTTGCTCAAGGACACTTGGACACGTATAGTGGTGGAGCCGGGGTTGGAGCCGGAGACCTTTTGCTCCAGCCACCCGGAAGGTGGAAACCTTTTGCTCCAGCCACCCGGAAGGTGGAAACCTTTTGCTCCAGCCACCCGGAAGGTTTTTTTGATTGATTGAAATATTTATTAACAGTTTGTAGAATTTACAGTACATTTTAAGCACAAACTCAATACAAAGACTGTCAACTGTGAGTGGACGACCCAATTAAGCATTACACTTGTTTACAAGTGTAATGCTTAATGGAATGGTGGAATGGAATGGTGGAAACCTTTTGCTCCAGCCACCCGGAAGGTGGAACTGCTTTTTCTGTCGTGACTTCCACGTCACCCACTGAGTAGTAGTAGTCTCTGGAGACCTTATTGACTCACGTCAATAAGGAAAAGAAAGGTGCCATTTTCCCTTTGTTTTCCCAGATTGCCCGCGGAGCAACACAGAGAATGCATGTGGAACCCCTAATGTACGTGGTGGCATTCGTCTTGTGCTCTACTATACCAAAGTTTCAGCTGCACTTAGGGTCTTCTTTAAAATACATTTTAAATAAAATGGTATAGTAAAAGTACAAGGTGCCACTGCTTATTCTGCTTAAAGGACAACTTTAGTTTTTTTCAACCAAGGTTAATGTTTTAGGTTGTTATTTAAGAAACTAAAAGGTGAGTGTTCATTTTCTTTCGTTTTGGGGATTTTAGCAGTTTTTGACAGGGGGGCGGGGGCATTCGAGCATGGGGCTAAATATGTATTTTTTTACAAAATATTATGGCGATTTATTTTTTTATTATTTACTATAGTCCTAATAAACCCCAAGAAATTACATCTGGCCACAAAATATCACAGGATCTACTGAATGTGACAAACTGACATATTGAGCCTATACACACAGTATAAGCCTTCCCCCAGTAGGCTACCTTCACATTCAGTAGATCATGTGATCTTCTGTGGCCAGATGTAATTTCCTGGGGTTTATTAGGACTATAGTAAATAATAAATAAATAAATCACCATCAAATTTGGTAAAAAAATACATATTTAGCCCCATGCTTGAATGCCCCCGCCCCCCTGTCAAAAAGAGCTAAAATCCCTAAAACGAAAGAAAGCAGCAAATGAAAGAAAATTAACACTCACCTTTTAGTTTCTCTAATAATAACCTAAAAAATGAACCTTGGTTGAAAAATAAATAAAGTCGAAATCATATACATAACACAACACATAACAAACACCGCAATACAAATCTGTGTTTTGCTAGTGGAGTTGATTAATAAAGCAATGTGTCATATTATAGACAAGTGAACGCCTTACACAGTAAAACCGTAAAAGTGTTAATTTAACTTTGAGAGGGTGCCAACTGGAACCAAATGGAACCTTAACACGGGTCCATTTGGTAACGTCTCGTTACCAATGTGACTCTCAGAGTCCTTATTCCTTAACACATAAGGGTAGAGAGGTCGTTATTAATAAAGTGTCACCCATCATTAGGACCTTGCTCTTGTACTCTTTGGCTGCTGGGTCGGTGTTGGCTATCATGTTGGTAGCGTTGGCCACCAGCACCGTGTACATCATGCAGCCAGACACCATGCTAACCATCACGATCCACATCTCAACGTAATCTGAGAAGCAGACAAAAGCAAACAAACAAAACCTGTGTCACCACTTTCTACTTGCGGGTGGGATTTCTGCAGGTATAACCAGGGGTGAGCTGTTGGTATAGGGGCTATCCTATCCAGGGCAGGGCGCCACCCGGGTAGTTTTGGAAGATGCACGCAAGCCCGCACAGCCATTCGCAGTTTTCGCACCTCGCTAAACTCAGTAAAAACCTGCTGATCGATGCTGAGTGTCACAGCTTGACAACAGGAACGATCGACCTTGGATGCATATCTGCATATCAATGGTGACGGTCCATTGTGTTCGATCTATTAAAGTGTCTGAAGTAGGCCTAGTGTAAAGAACAGTGGCTGATGGATTCATGAACAAAGTAAATTACAGATGTGACGTTTGCAAGGTAAATGCATAATTATGATGACACGAAAGTTTCCCCATTATGCAAGTAAATATAGAATACAATTTGACCTGCTGAATGTTTTGGCTCAATAAATAGGCCTACATTAAATCTCAATTCATATTCAATTAGTGATCGCTCGCGAGTGTGTGCACGTGTGCGCGACGTAGCCCCACTTTAGTTAAAGTCCACAGCACATCCCTGGGTATAACGTCTATATAAAACACTGCACGTATATGTTTTGCTACTTTCTTTCTAGAATTTGTAAATAATATACTGCTTTGATTTGACTCATGTGCCAAAATAAAACAGAATTAAACTGCCTCGCTGCACCAAAGGGCAGGGAGTTCTACACCACGTGGTCTTCTACGTGTGTGTGAACGGGGACTTCAAACGAGCGCTATACTCAGCACTCTGTGGAAAAAGGATAGAATATACATGTAACTTTGGTCTGTTGAAGGTCGGCGATTGAATTACGGGGAAAGGAAAGGAAAAATCAATGAGGCTTACTTGTTGGTGCGTCCATGGAGCCATAGGACAACGCCACCATCTGAGACAGAGCGCGGAACACCCCCCACGAGTACTTCACTCCCACTGAGGCGTTCTGCATGGGCGGGGAGAGATTGCATCATCAGTTTGCTTCACAAACATTAACAACTGGCATGCCACAAAATAAGCTTTTGCGTCCCTTCGGCGAAATTCAATGTTGCATATTGCAGATAATTAAACGAAGAACGCAACACATATTACCATAACAAAGGAACCCCAAACTAGACCTGCTATACATAGTCACCTAACTCATCTAGAGAACAGTTTAAAGTAGGCTAATTAATACACAGTAAGACAAATTAGGGTAAACATTTAAATTACACTCTGCTGCAACAAAGAAATTGCATAACAAATCCATACATTGTTACTCATTCTATACCACACACACACACACACACACACACACACACACACACACACATTTCAAGGACCCCCAGTTTGACATGCATTAAGCTACGGACGCCCATTTTAACAGCATTTCTCTCTCTGGGACACCAATTTATATTGTAAAATGAATGTTAATTTAACTCTGGGTGTACATTTGGTTCCATTTGTACCCTCTCTGAGTTACAAGCCCATAAGGGTCCATTTGGTTCCTGACTATCATTTAGCTGCCTCAAGGACTGCCTCAAGGACCCCTGGGGATCCCCGGAACCCCACTTTAGGAACAGTTGCCTTACGGGAACCATACACATGATGAAAGTGTGTGTAAAGTAAAGTGCGCCTCCCTCACCATCAGTGTTATTTTTGTCGACTAAAACTAAGACGAAAAATGTTCGTCAACTAGTCAGTTTTCACTGACGAAAATTAAATGGAAACTAAATTAGAACTAAGCTATGCTGACTAAAACTAAGACTAAATGTATTGACAATTTCGTCCACAGCTAAGAACTAGACAAAAATCCTAGGAAGGGGACTAGTGGACACGAGATCCAGTATAAGTCATTTTACACTTGGTTGTTGTCAGCAAGTGTAAAACCAGTCATTACGACGGCATCAAGGCCCACCAAAATACATTTTAGTTGGCTAAATCAGCTGTAGATTAAGATTTAACCCATTTTGGGCGGGAACCCCTTTTGGTGTTTTAAACATCATGTTATAATTTAGCTATTGACAAATAGCAGATCTACAAGCTCATAGCGTGCCACCGAGTGGCGCGCTACGAGCTTGTAGGTCTGCTATTTTTGAAAAATCGTGAAAAAAAAATATTTCAGAAAATTGGAGGATTTAGAACAGGGGTCCTCAACTAGAAATTATGAAGGTCCACAATTTTTTTTTGAATAAGACCGAGGTCCGGTCCCATGCGCGGCGTCCTTCGGAGAGCGGGGCTCTATGCCCGTTTAGTATGGTCAAGCCAAGCTTATACAAATCAGATCCCCTTCCACCCAACCAATAATGGGGTGCAGAGTGCAGGCCCGGAGTGGAACTCCAAATCAGGCCGGGAGTTATACGCCCTGGCAGGCCACATTGTGCGCGCCAGAATTTTGGAGGCCCTTGGGGGACATTTTGGGGGCCTTTGCAGCAATTTCACATGAGAAATGTACCAATTGATGTTATTTATATTATTAACTTTTTTTCTTTTGGGTGGTCCGCAAAGAGGTGGTCCGCGATCCGGTCGCGGACCGCGGTCCGCCAGTTGAGTACCCCTGATTTAGAATATTTGTTTTAAATTTCAAGGTTAACACTAAAACATTCCAGGTGACTAAAATGTGACGTCTAAAACCAAATGAAAACTATTCAAGGGACTGTGACTAAAACTAAAATAGAAATGTGCTCACCATGAGGTTTTCGTTGCGCACCCAGCAGTCCGAGGGGAACTCCTGCAGCATGGGGACAAAGTACTGGATGCAGCCGTTCCAGTGGCACAGCAGGAAGATCATCATGAACAGAGACAGGATGCGGAAGAAGATGCGAACCACGTCCAGGTTGGCGTTGGAGACCTGCGTGACCGCCGGCCGCCACAGAACACGTTATGTGACCATTGGGTGATATTTGACCCATTCTGACCTGAGATCAGATTCATACGAGGTTTCCACTGGACACACACTGGTCTGATGAACCCATTCTGACCTGAGATCAGATTCTAAAAATGTCAGTAGTTCTTCGATTTTTTTCAAAAATAGCAGACCTACAAGCTCGTATCGCGCCACTCGGTGGCGCGATATGAGCTTGTAGATCTGCTATTTTTCAATAGCTAAAGCACGACATGATGCTGACACCAAAATGGGTTCCCGTTCAGAATGGGTTAACATATAGGATAATAAAAACATATGGCACATGGTTCCTAAACTCTTTAGCTCAATAGACCCAAACTATTGTGAAAATATCTGATCTACAAGCTCACAACGTCACGCATTATAGGCGACGCCTTGTAGATCAGTTATTTTCACTAGTTCTTAGGTTTATTTTTTATTTTTATTCCTGTCATTTCTTTGATATATTTTTTTAATTGATGACATTCTCTTGAAAAATTAAGTTGAAATTTAGTTTTATTTTCTGAAAATGATCGATTTGTTTTCCAAAATCCTTTGAAATAATGAAAAATCACCTGTGTGAACTGAGTGGTGCAACAGTACTGTACTATACACTATACTGTACTTAAGTTCTCGTACTGTACTGTACAAGCCCATATCTGTGTGTGTGTGTGTGTATGTGTGTGCGCGACTGCGTGCGCGCATGTGTGCGACGCTGCACAACAGTGCCATCCAGTGGTATTGCTGAGGTGTTTCAGCTGTCCGTGCTCGGACAGACACACGCATACATAGGGAGGGACACACATAGCTGCGTAATGGAGCGTAAAAATGACCCGTCTGAAGTGAGTGGTACTGTACTGTACTGTACTGTACTGTACTGTACTGTACTGTACTGTACTGTACTGTACTGTACAAGCTCTCCTCCCTGGCCTCTGTGTATGTGTCTGTGTGTTAGGCTGCACAACAGTGACACTTGGTGGTGACAATATGCTATTTCCGTGCACCACTCAAAAATGTGACCCATACAAATTGGATACAGATGTCTCACCTGCACGCAAGACTATATTTACACAAATGCCCATAATGTTCTACATCTGTTACTGTTCCTGTTGGCTGCATCTTGTGGGCATCCACCCGCCTGGAGTGGAAACCAATCAAAGCTGCCAGAGCTATAATAGTCTGCCCATGCCATGCTATACTGTATGTACAGTTTGTACACTCACACATCTGCGCCTGCTGCTATTTTCACCTCATCTCTGACCTGCTTGTAAATGTTATTCATGTCAGGAAGCGAACATTTGATCATCCGACCTGTTTTAGTTTTCCTTGTTCTCTCTTCCTTCCTGTCTCTATACTAGTGTACTCTTCCATGCTAGAAGGCTTTCTTACCTTTATTTGTAGTTGTTACGTCTCCACCGAAGAGGTCCAGGTGTTATTTTGTGCAAATTTCCCCTAATATAAGCCCTCAATGGGGTTTGGGTTTTTGTGCTATTTCGCTTAGTTCCATCGAAATAAGTAGTAAAGTGTGCCGCTTGGGATACTATTTACATTATGAAGAGAGGATATATAAAAATATAATAAATAAAATATAAAAAAAAATCAATTCAATGCAATTCATTGGCTTATGGTAGGGGAAATAGCCAATAATGCGCTTTTGCACAAAATAACACCTGGACCTCTTTGGTGGGGACGTAACAACTACATATAAAGGTAAGAAAGCCTTCTAGCATGGAATTCTCCTTAATTTACAAATCCACATCATAATTAGAAAATGTAGAATAATTATTTTGATCAATGTTTGCCTGTTATCTCTCCTAACGGGATCACAAATGTGGAAAAGGTTTGGGTCTGAGACTGTAGGCTAAATCTCATGATGGTCCGTGGCTCAAATGCTGAATAAATAATGGGGTTTGAAAACCACTGGTTTAAAGGCCTTGTATGTAACTTTGCCCTAAGTCTACTCTTTACATGATACGCCAGCCCTTATCAGCTACCGGAGTAGTGTGGTGATGGCGTTTACCTGCAGAAACACATTGTTTTGGGGCATACAGTAGCAGTCGTGGCCATTTTGCGGTTTCACTCCAAAAAACAAACAAAAAACGAAGGCGTTTTTCCCATAGAAATTTCCAAACATATTGATATCAATTATTTTAAGCCTAGAATCAAGCCATCCATGGTCCTGGTGAATCATGACCTAAAAAAATACAAAACAAACCACAAAACAAAAGTGTTTTGATTTAAGTATGTATTAATTAAATAACCAATCAAATGTTTTATGGTCATGATTCACCAAGACCAATGCTATTCCGTATTGAGGGAAATGATTTGTTAAAAAGAAAAGATAAGCTATATACTTTTGTTATGTAAACACAGTGCAAAGTTACATTTATAAGTAGCCTTGCCGAGCCATGAGGCCCACAGGGCAGGAGCCTATCTTCTGTTTCTGTAGCGTGAGGCAGCTTGATGTACAAGTACACCCCCTGGACATGACCCTAGGGCCTAGTGTGTCGCAGGGACTGACCCCCAATCCAACTGTTGATGCTGAGTGTCAAGCACGGAGGCACTGGGTCCATTTTTAGAGTATTTCGTATGACCCAGCCAGGGATCGAACCCCAACCTCCCAGTGTCAGGGCGGACAGTCTAACCACAAGGCCACTGAGCTGGTTACATGCATACTGTGCCTTTAATGTAAACTTAAATTTGCACTCTTGGTTGAATGCTTGATTCTGATTGGTCAAACGCTGTTATATGTTATTTCAGGATAATGACCGAGCAACTCTATAACAGACCGCTGTCTAATCAAAGGCTCAGAGCACCTGGCTGTGCTGCTTGGCTTTTACGCTGTATCCAACATATAGTCATGTAAACAAACACAATATCATTTACAACTAAATGTTGCTCTGAAGAATGTTATTGAAAACTTTCTAAGCAAGAAATAGACAGTAGCCGGAAGTTGATTCTATTTGATCAACACTCACTTCCTTGTTTTCCCGAGGCGACATGTGTGCTGCGCTGGGCAATAAATTAATTAATTGACCCAAAAGTAACAATAAAACTAAGTGCTGTGCTGGCCAGCACAGCACTTAGTTTTATTGTTACTTTTGGGTCAATTAATTAATTTATTCATTAAGTAGCCGTGTAATAAGCCGGATAAGTGATGGGTCCGCGGTCATTATCAAGAAATTAAATCCCTTCGGGATGATTAGACACCTCCGCTAATGCACCGGCGTCGGTACCTAATCACCCTGTCTGGATTTTATTTCTCGATAATGACCGCCACAACCATCAATTATCCCTAGTTGAACTTGCATGACGCGTATTTTCTTTCTTTTTTTTCCAGGTAAAACTCCTCATACGTTAGTAGTGAAGGTGACACAACGAGAGCACCTTCTAAACTAAATTTGTTGATATGGAACAAAGCCTCAAAATGCTCCTTCTTATAAACTAAGTTGTGTTGTATATTTGGAACATAACACTGTGAAGCTGTTCACAAAAAGTTTACCTGACTTTGCTACAACAGGGAAAACATGCACACTATTTTTTTTTACTCTTTCTTGCTTTTCTTTATGCTATCCCTTTGTTTGCTGTGCTTGCTGTGTTTTGGTTTGCTGTTTTGAATGTTATGCTATCTATGCTGCTGCATTGTCTGAAGGAAGCCAAACTAAAAGAAGTTTTATTCTTATGTAGCTGCACAGAAGATGTAACAATAAAGTACAACCTTGAACCCTTGAAACTCTTAACCACAAGAGACAAGCTGTGCCTGTCAAATGAAGTGACCTAGTCGCTAATGATCAGCACGGTGTCATGAACTCACTGCACTTCCACACAAAGTCATTAGACATTTAGACCCGACTAGGCAGGTGGAGTATCTGGTAGAGAGCTTGGTAGGATTCAAACGTACGTACTTTCTCCACTTCGTTGAAGAACCTGACCAGCCGGGACACGCGCACCAGTCTGACGAGGCTGAGGATTCGGACGAACATGAGGATCCTCATCATTTTGTTGGTCTTCTGGTCGCTGTGGTCTTTCGGTAAATAGGCCTACGACATTCGATAAACAACAAACATTGTGTTTGAGTTTAGTTCCATCCGTAGACCTGCTACCATTATGCAGGGCTCTGAAGCCTGATTTAACCATGGTTGCGCATTGTGTCTCACATCGTAAATAGCAGATCTACAAGCTAAATAAAGTAAAATCGAATCAAATTGAATTATATATATCTGTGATGTTCGGTAGCGAGACACCGGAGCGCAACTATAAATCAGCCGTAATTTGATTTGACGTTAGAGTCCTTTCATGCAATTTGCATTTGATCCACCCTAAGGAGCTATGAGCGGCCGCTGTGAGTGTGAAGTGCTGTGGGAGCAGGTTGGTCCCCGGGCGCTGCACAGGCAGGGACACAGTCAGGGGTAAAGCGTTGGTCAAGGGCACTGTCAGGAGTCCCTATCATGGGCTCCATCTTGCGCCACCCTTATCCCTTATCCCTAAACTTATTTGCCATTTTTTTACTATTTTCGAAAATCATTTTAAAATAGTTCAACTAGCCGATCTACATCTACACGTTGTGAGCTTGTAGGTCAGCTATTTGAACTATTTTAAAAGGTTTTTTTAAATAGTATAAAAATGGCAAATAAGTTTAGGGATAAGGGTTAAGGGGTGGCGCAAGATATGGCCCATAGTACGCATGTGTTTTGGCATAGAAGGAAACGGGAGAGCCTCGAGAAAAACCCAACGCAAACACGGGGAGAACATGCAACTCATGCAAACATGCAAACCTCTCTCTGCACTACCCGGGAGTCCGGGACCTTGCTGTAAGGTACCCGGGAGGACCGGGACCTTGCTGTAAGGTACCCGGGAGGACCGGGACCTTGCTGTAAGGTACCTGGGAGGACCGGGACCTTGCTGTAAGGTACCCAGGAGGACCGGGACCTTGCTGTGAGGTACCCAGGAGGACCGGGACCTTGCTGTAAGGTACCTGGGAGGACCGGGACCTTGCTGTAAGGTAACCGGGAGGACCGGGACCTTGCTGTAACGTACCCGGGAGGACCGGGACCTTGCTGTAAAGTACCCGGGAGGACCGGGACCTTGCTGTGAGGTACCGGGGAGGACCGGGACCTTGCTGTAAGGTACCGGGGAGGACCGGGACCTTGCTGTAAGGTACCTGGGAGGACCGGGACCTTGCTGTAAGGTACCGGGGAGGACCGGGACCTTGCTGTAAGGTACCGGGGAGGACCGGGACCTTGCTGTAAGGTACCGGGGAGGACCGGGACCTTGCTGTAAGGTACCGGGGAGGACCGGGACCTTGCTGTAAGGTACCGGGGAGGACCGGGACCTTGCTGTAAGGTACCCGGGAGGACCGGGACCTTGCTGTGAGGTACCCGGGAGGACCGGGACCTTGCTGTAAGGTACCCGGGAGGACCGGGACCTTGCTGTGAGGTACCCGGGAGGACCGGGACCTTGCTGTAAGGTACCTGGGAGGACCGGGACCTTGCTGTAAGGTACCTGGGAGGACCGGGACCTTGCTGTAAGGTACCCGGGAGGACCGGGACCTTGCTGTAAGGTACCCAGGAGGACCGGGACCTTGCTGTAAGGTACCGGGGAGGACCGGGACCTTGCTGTAAGGTACCCGGGAGGACCGGGTCCTTGCTGTGAGGTACCCGGGAGGACCGGGACCTTGCTGTAAGGTACCCGGGAGGACCGGGACCTTGCTGTAAGGTACCGGGGAGGACCGGGACCTTGCTGTGAGGCCACAGTACAAGTTAACCAACGGTCTGTGCCACCGTGCAGGGTCACAATGATGGCTGTGTTGGTCAGACAGCCTTTCCCTTTCCGCCCCGAAAACAAATATCTTGCAAATGACTGCCTGGGTTGCCATTTTGTTGAGCACCTTTTTAAGCTGTCCCCAGACATGACCCCTACTAGTTTCGGTGACCCAACGATGGCCTTTACTCTAGCACCACCCTCAGGCCAAACTTTCCACTTGCACACACACACACACACACACACACACACACACAGTGATCTCAAACTCTAATTGCCAAGCTCAGTTCGCCATGAAACATGGTGAGTGCCTTCCTGCTCCCTGAAGGTGAACCCTAACGGTGCATTCACACTGGATACTGCGACACATTGTGAGCTTGTAGATCGGCTATTTTCAAATGGCCGAAATGAAGATGAAGATCTACAAAGTAAATGTAATGGAGCATTGGATTTGGATCTGAGATATAGTGGAGTAGAAGTAAAAGTAAATCAATCCAGGAAAATTGGAACGCAATCTTATAGCTAAACAGTACTAGTTGAAATATGTTTCTGATAACATTTCAGATGAGAAATAGGCAATGCAGAAACATAATCTTCAGTCTATTTGATCAGCACTGTCAACCTTTATCGTCCGATCAAATCGCAGAGAGCTGGAATGAGTCACGACGGTGGACAGACCTCATTTGCATTTAAAGTTGAACTCTATGTAAATGTCAGGCGCAATGACCAAAAACCTTGCCATGTTATGTGCATCAGGCACCGCGCAGTCGCACCAGACGGCATCCATTGAAAATGAATGGGATCCTCCAGATCCTCTGCTAAAGCATCCAATGTTGAATGCACCACTATTATATGCACTATTATATATCGCAACTATGATTTGAATGACCCCATGTCTCGTCCTCTAGTCTAGCGCCACCCTCAGGCCAAAGGAATAGGAATACACACACAGAGACACACACACACACACACACACACACACACACACACACACACACACACACACACACACACACACACACACACACACACACACACACACACACACACACACACACACACACACACACACACACACACACACACACACACACACACACACAGCCGGAATTACCCTCCCAAGGGCCCCTGGGCTAGACAAAATTTCATGGTCGCGCAGCCCCCCGAGAGAGAGAAAGACTGACTGACTGACTGACTAACTGACTAACTGTAGTCGCTGTGCATGGCAGGCTGCCAGGCACAGCGACATTGGCAGGAGTTTCCACAGCTATCCCACCACAACACAGCGTCACTGTCTGCAGTACAGACAGCAGAGCACAGAAGCTCTCAATGTTTTAACCATAATACTAAATATACAATAACTAACTGGATTGCAATAATTTACAATTTCAAATCATTATTATTCAAGGCGATCTCCACATGCAGTGCTTTATTTTACAACCAATTATATCTTTTTTGGAGGCCCCCCCCCCCAGGGCGACTGGTATATATATATATATATATATATATATATATATATATATATATATATATATGTGTCCATATCCACCTTTCCCTACTTTTCTATCTTTCTCTTTCATCTCTCTCTCTCCCTCCCTCCCCATCTGTCACTCTCCAGTTCTTTTCTTCCTCCCATCCCTCCCTCCCTGAATGTCATTAATATAACATAAACACAGGGAACCTCAATGGTATCTCAAATGTGAGGCCCAAAACAGCACCAACGCAACTCCTTGCAACAAAACAGTTTGAAGGACATGTCACACCAATGCAACTCTTTCATGCAACTACTCGCAAACCGCTTGGCTGCAAGGAGTTGCCTAACAGGCACCTCCAGGATAAAACAGACAGATTTTGTGGACCCCATGACTTTTCCTCTAGCGCCACCCTTTGGACAAAGCCAAGTTGGTTGTAAGGAGCAGCACAGCCTCTTAAACCATCAATCAACGGTAATGAAGCGCATACAGTAATTCTATCATGCAGCTAAAACAAACCATACCATGTACATTAGAGTTTGAGCAAGTGAACTACATCAACAAAGCATTCCTTATTACCGCAATTAAAAGTATGTATCCTATGGGGAAAGCTGCTATCACATCCGGTATGAACCATGACCTCAGGTAGTTCACACGGATCAGTTTGACATCCAGGATAGCCATCTGTGAAAAGGCACAGGACAGCAATGTGAGTCAATGCACACAGCCCTGTCAAATCACAAACCTAACACTCCAACTACATTTTTACGAGAATATTTTTGCTCAAATCGAGTCGGCATGAAATCAGGACATCGGTTCTCTAAACAGATGCCAAAATGTCTTATTTTAATTACACTTACACTCAAACGAACTCTGCCTTGGGTATCATTTGACAGGATCAAAGCAGATTTATTTGACCAAAGCAGATGTTCAAGGTCACTGTTAAACCACAGCACAGACGCGTCCAACGTCCCATCTGGGCTGTGATCAGTTGCCATTATACGTATGCCGGATAAGAGACACTTGCCCCCAGCAAGTAAAGCTGGAGGAAAACAAACATTCTATAATCTAAAAACTTGATTGCAAATGTTCTATGAAATGACAGGTGCCGACTTTTGCCAAAGGCAACGGTGGGGGATTTATTAATCTAGTCCTTCGTGTAGCTATTGCTTAGATTACATATAGAGGAAAGTGAGAGATTGCATTGGGCTGCACAGGGATTATAATCCCCCTGATTGTAGCTGAAAATAGAGTAGCCTATAATATAGCAGCCGTTTTCACCTCAGCATCCTCTGGTATGATTCCCATTCGGAAATTCAGGGCCACGTCTATTAGGAACAGCGTGTCTGAGAACACGTTAAAGCCCTCCCATCCAAGCCCATTATTGCTGTCCAGAAAAGCAATCTCCATCGGAATCCCAATCAGGTTCAGAAATGTGATGGCCATCATGCCCATAATGTAATAACTCCTGAAAGAGAGGGGAGACAAAGAACTCTCTGAGATACAAATTGATGAGTTAGAACTCTGAGGAGACTTATTGCATTTTAACTTGATTTGTGATATTCATTCTGCTAGGTTTGCACATTGCAGAAGCTGCCACCAAGTTATGCCACCACTGTGTGTACTTTGTCGTTGATTTGATATTATGTTGATGTTATTAGTTACTCTACATTTGGGGCTCAGATGCTGCCTCTCAAGTAACTGCAGTCGCAATTAATTCTCTCTGCTCTACTTTCACCTGCGTACAGTCAACTTCAAAATACACATAACAACACACGGGTGATGAACACTAACCCTCACAAAAAAGACTGCTTCTACATACTGTACCGTATACTGTACTGTAACAGCAAACGATTCCAATTTGGGAAGGGAAAAGGTTTACAAGAACACCCAACTTGCTGAATCTGCAGAACTTTTTGCATATTCTGCAATGGCCTAGATCTGTCAAGTCAAGTTTATTAGCCCTACCTCATGGGACTGAACGGGTGAATGACGAGAACTTTGCTCTTCAGCTGGCGGACGCATTCCTTCTCCACGGCTACCTCGCTGCCGTACACGTACAGGGACTGCCGGTTCAACTGCGGGAGAAGGAGAGCCCTCCATCCACAGGTGGCCCTGGTGAAGCCCCCAGTCTCCGGCCGGCTAACTTTCTCCATCCCCCCCCCCAGAATATCACGCCGCCCCCCTCCCTCCCTCCCTCCCTCCTCCTCTTCTTCGTCCTCCGCTGCGTACCCTCTGCCTCAGCCCAAAGCACGGGCCATGCTCCTCTTTACACTTGGCTCAGCAGCTCGTGTTGTTGTTGTCCCGGAGGAGCGGAGTCCGACTTCGCTCGTCTCCGCCTGCCGGTCCTGACCTCAGCGTTTGGTAACACGGTAATTTTCCATCACCGGCGTTCCGTGAGCAAGAGGTGCTGTGTGGCGGGGAGCGGAGCGGAGCGGAGAGGATACCAGACTTTCCGCTCACCCTGTCCCTCCCTCTCCCTCTCTCTCTCTGCCACACACACACACACACTCTCTGTATATATCATACACGCACACACTGAGTGCTTTCTCTCCCTGTCTCTCTCTCTCCGTCTCTCTCCCTCCCTCTCCCTGTCTCTCTCTCTCCGTCTCTCTCCCTCCCTCTCCCTGTCTCTCTCTCTCCGTCTCTCTCCCTCCCTCTCCCTGTCTCTCTCTCTCGCCGTCTCTCTCCCTACCTCTCCCTCTCTGTCTGCCTCCCCTTTTCTTTTCTTTTTCTCCTGGCTCATCAACTATTCAGTAACTGCCTCATCCCCCCACATGAATCAAGCCGTGTCAAAGGGGTGGTTATAGGGCACCGTCCCGCTCACATTAAGACAGAACACAATGGATGGTGGGTGAGGGTGGTGGAATGGTGGGTGCGGGTGGGGGGGGGGTTTGAATATCACAATTATCGTCATCCGAAGACATCTGGCAGGGCACACGGATGGAGTTCAGTCTCGGCCATCTATACTTGGGATGTAATTAAATACGGGACAGTGTTACGTGATACTGTACATATGCTCGGTGCTCAAGGCGATCTCCACATGCACGTGCATTATTTTACAACCAATTATAAAACCAGATAAAAAAGCGTGACATGACTGATTCAGTGTGAGTATTGCATATATTGCATATATTATCCTCTCGCAAATTTCCTTGATGGATTCCTTTTGTTTTTGTTTTCTTAGAAGAGTGATGTGATGCGATGTGAAACCAGAGAAAAGGGAAACAAGAAACAGGATTAAGAGATGTAGTCGGACAATTAGCTTACACAACGGGCGGCGGAGAGGCGTCTGAGGCTGTCACGTGACTTGGGCAAGCCATGGGGAGGACACTTTGGACATCATGGCAACTCTCCACAACTGCATCACACTTCAAGGACACCTCTGAGGAAAGGATGAGAAAGCCATTTGATTAACATCATACACAGACAAATGCGTCACTTAAGCAGAGAGTGAGTCAGTCAGTCTCCCAACCTTCGTTGCTAAAACCAAGTGTGGAAATCAATCCAGGTCTTTAGGGCGGACATGCATACACGGCGATGATGTGATTGGTTTTCAAAGCAGGTGTTTTTGTGGCTGTTTTCTTGCCTCTGTCCTAGCAACTACCGTCCGCAATTAGAAGGCCCCAGACATTTCGGTAGGCAGAGATCTCTGATCGTCTGGCAAGTTGAGACTAGTGTCACAGTGAACTAATGGGTGAATGAATCTTTTACAATTACAAGGCTGCTTTCTTAGTAAATTAAACATCTCCTGATGCACAAACGAACAGACACCCTCCTCAAGGCGACCCAACCATGGCTGATTAAACCCCAGCATGTGTCCAAGTTTCATGCTAACAGCCCCCACTGTCTCTTTCAGATTCAGAGACAGTAGCTGGGGAGTCACAGGCCCAAAAGCTCAAGGAATAAAGATGTCATGACATACTTTATATAAGGCAAAATCTTCCAAATTTCATCATACTTTAAGTAGCATGTGACATGTCTAACTAGGGGGTTTTCATGATTCTGAATCCATTCCAAGCATTAGTTTTACACAAAAAACACTCCTTGGCCTAACTTCAGCCATAGCCACACGCCCAAATGTGACCAAATGCGCTGACCTCATCACATTTGTGATGACGGCTATGGCTATAGGCCAAGGAGTGTTTTTCGTGCAAAACTAATGCTTGGAATGGATTCAGAATCATGAAAACCCCCTAGTTTGACATGTCACATGGTACTTAAATTTGTAATTTTTTACCATATAATAATTATCTATGGTGTGGTATACTAAAATGGCCATACATTTTTCGCTCTGTTCCCGGCAGAGCAGACCTCTCATTCTGCGGACCTTTGACCAAATTAATAGAAAAAATCACACCCATGTGAAGTGAGGGGCGCTAATATATTAAAGTCTAACGCATGTTGATGTAATGGTGATGTAAAACAAACGGTAACGAAACAAACATTAAATTATCTTTATTGTTAATGGCATTTAATGTTTGTGTTAGGGACAAGATGATGAAATGTTTCCCTTCATTGTCAATGGCGATTTTAAAACAAACATTGAACTAAAATTAAACGTAAAATTATCTTTATTGTTAATGGCATTTAATGTTTGTGTTAGGGACGTAAATGTCCCCTTCATTGTCAATGGGGTTTTTAAAACAAACATTGAACCTGCTCAAAAATAGAAATAAAAAGTATGTCGAATGACATCACAGGTCCTCTCAAATTTTGAGTGACTGGCTCCCTGGCTACAGTCAGTGTGGAAGATGGCTGATGAGATGTTGGTGACATCTCATCATCTTATAGATATAGTTTACTGTGAATTATGAAAACTCAGTTAACTCAATTACTGTATACGGTAATCAATGTCAATATGGGTTTGAGTTCCATAATCCTCTGTTAGTGGGGAGAGTCAAGAAACAAGAGAGTCCCCTGATGTTGTGGGTGTAAGTTCCATAACTAAGACAGTTACAGTTTCAATTAGAATCGATTTTTAACATTGTGTGGGTTCAAGTCCCAAAACTATGTGGGTTAGAGTTCCATTTGTTGTGCCACTTTCGTGTGGTTCGGGTTCCCCTTGTGGTATGGATCTGTTCATTTGTTTGGGTTTGTTTGTTGGCAAGATAACCTGAGAACGAAAGGCTATCAGTAGGCTGCTTCTGCAGGCGAGATGATTAAGGTCGTATTGGTCAGGTCTGACTATAAGCGAAATAACTTGAAAACTGAAAGTTTTCTGAAACTTGGTGGGAATGGTTTTGGGTTGAAAAGAAGAATGATCAATATGCTGCGCTTAAGGGATGATTATGTTTGGGGTTGAAGGTCAAATGTCAAAGATCAAGGTCACAAGCAGCAAAGAAGATGGTTGCTAATTGCTATGCGTTGAAAACCTCCTCACATGCTAACATTTTAATTAGATGGTTGCTATGCGTTGGAGACCTCCTCACATGCTAACATTCCGCCAATGGGCTTTAACCTTTTTAGATATCGTCTATCTGGAGATGTCAACGGCAAGGTTACATGGAGCAATTTTTTTCTCCTATTACAGAGTGGTAAGGAATTTGGCTTGTCTTTTGGCTCTGCTTCAAAGTGTTTGGTAGAATTCGCAAGTAATAGCAAGTGTTAACAAGTATTACTTGACAGGGATCGCGACGTGAACGTCATGAATTAAAAAAATAACAAAACAACACGCAGGCGGGTTCAAATCTAGCTCATGATATTATCATCAGTATTTTCTTGGATGCGGATTACTATTAGTTAAACTATTCATGTTTTATCACTGCATCAACCAAAATAATTTCTGAAATACAAATGAACCTTCAAATGGTCGCCTGGTTCTAAGCCAATGCAGCTGGTAGAGCTGGTATAACCTTGAGAAGTGCCAAAGGGCACGCAAGCACATCCAAACCTAAAAAAAACAAACTGCTGGACAGAGGTCATACGAGGTCAGACCAGAATACAGCCTTTAGCTCCCATTAGCAATGCATTTTTAATCACCACAAAAAACCTGAGGGGGAGATAAAAACCTCATTGCTAATGGGAGCTAAACTGAGTGCACAAACTCATAAGCCACAGCCCATTTCACCAGCCTGTGGACGGTGGATAATTCCCAACCCTGCCATTGTCCTGGCTCTCTCCTGCGTCATTGTCAAAGCACAGTGGAGGACAGGATGCATTGAAATGTAGCCCAACACAGACTTTAAAAGCACGCCAGATTATAGATGCTAAAGTCTGAACATTACACATGGCAATACCATTTCTCATACATCATTTCTAAGAACATCAGCCAGCGCTGCACGCTGAGAGTTTGTTGATCGGCTATTTTCAGTGAGGAGATTTGGTGTAGAGGGGAAAAAGGTATAGAGGACACTGGTCAATGAAGTACATGGGATTGAATTTGTTAAAATAGTGCTAAAGTTCTCCATTTGGTTACTTGTAAAATACTAGTTCCTACCTACCGCACCTACTTTTTAAAGTGCTCATTGGCGAATGATTGCTCTGCTGCTAAAACTGCTTGTACCATATATAATATATATATATAATATACGTGAACCATAGCAGTGGTTCGCAAAGCTTTTTGCCCGTGACCCAATTTGATGTCTCCCCGGGGACCAAAGTGCATGGTGAGTGATGAAAACTGCAGATCTACAAGCTCACATCGTGGCGCAAAGCTTGTAGGTCGGCTATTTTCACTACATCTTAAACGTTTTGTTTTCTAATTTATGGAATTTCTTCGATTTTTTCCTTTAATTTCTTCATGAAATAAATGAAAGAAATATTTGAATTATGTTTTGAATTCATGAAAATGTTTTAAAGAAATAATAAAACAGTAGTTTATTAAAGGACCACTTTACCACTTTTCAACCTATTATCATAATAGGTACTCACTAATAATCATGAATAAATTATTGCAATTATTTTCTACTCGGTCTGTGTCTCATGGGAGGGCTGCGGGCAGTTCAGAAACCGTCTTCCAGTCACATCATCGATGGGGAATACAAGCTAATAAAAACTGCAGGCTTTCTAGTCCTGAAAAGTTGCAATGCGAAAATGGAAGCCGTCATTCTCACGATAATGAAAATCTAAATGTTTTTGTAAAATAATCTTGTCTGCCTAATGATGATGTCACTGGAAGACGGTTTCTAAACTGCCCACAGCCGTCCTATGAGACACAGACTGAGTAGAAGAAAACCGTGCCATTTCTTCATGATTATTAGTGAGGACCTATTATATGAAGATATAGGTTGAAAAGTGGTGAAGTGGTCCTTTAAGCTACTGAGTTCAAGGTTCAAGGTTCAAGGTTTCTTGATTTTGTCTCCCGAGGGAGAAATTTGTCTTGGACCCCAAGAAGGACCTGCTCTGCAGCATACAGATACACTACAAGACAACAAAGGCACACAGTGACCCGTACAACATTAAAATACCACACGCCACCATATCTAGTGCAAAAGAGGGGAAGAACATTACCTCAAGCTACTGAGTTACAACGTTTCAGTCTAACAGCCTTCATCAGGTATCCTGATAAACGCCGTGAGACCGAAACGCTGTAACTCAGTAGCTTTAATAAACTACTGTTACATAAGTGAAGACCGTGTGCAGGATCTCCTTTCTCTCATTATTCGCACTGGTTGCCTGCTCCGGCGCACCTGGTAGGTGTGCAAAAGGGAAGAAAAAAATCCTACAAAGAAATAATAATTAAAAACAAAATGTGGCAAACAAAGATTAAAAGGGACCCATAAAAATGTGTCCACGACTCACAAATGGGTCCCGAGCCACTGTTTGGGAAGCAGTGAAGTGAACTGCAGAGTTCACGTATGGCACAAGCCTCGGGACAGGCGAGATTTGTCTCGCATTTAAAACTGTGGAATCTCCTTCTGGAGAGAGGAGGGGATTTGGAGAGAGAGGGAGAGCCATGTGGGGTGAGAGGAGTCAGCCGTCACCATCTGCAGTGACGTGCAGAGACTGTTAGAGAGGACGCTAGGGGCTGAAATTCCCTAAAAGGACAATTTTGGCAAAGAAATTAATAAAATGAAAAATAGCAGATCTCTTGTAAATCAGCTATTTTCATTAGCTACTGAAGATGCTGCTGGTTTCATATACACAGTGCAAAATGCTGCGTTCAAGTTCAGGAGAGTTTGGAAAAAAGGCAATTCTCCTGAATGCTGCATGCAATCAGGTATGGCGTGGAAAGGAAAGGGGTAGCATTTGCATTTCTTTCACCATAGTAAAAGCTACATTCGTGGTCTTGGAAGTTGGAGAGGGCATTTTATTTTACAGACGGGTAAAAGGGCAGGTGCTCATGCAGCCTCAAGCCCCCGGCTTTGATGCCTTATGTGTGGACGTGCCTGACCATCTGCGTCTTGCGTATGATACACGTGACATACTGTACATGGGAGGACACAGAAGGAAGGTCACGGCCAATAAATAAGCTTTGACGCTGCATGCGTACAACAAATCATTCCGGCCGTCACCTCTCAAGGGCATGGGTTGTGTTGTTGTCCTACCACAATGTGACTGAGAAGACGAGTATACCCTCTCCACGGGAGGTCTGAATTAAGTGCTGCGTTAATGCCGCTCCACTCACAGCTAAACTTTTTAAGCTGACGCAGGAAGCGGAGCCTCCGGTGGCTGGTGGGCCTTGTTAATTAATACACCGGCATTTGTTTGGCAGTGGTGGGAGATGTACTCAAGTTTTTTAAGTAAAAGTATCGATACTGTAATGTAGAAATACACCGTTACAAAGTGCATGGCCCTATGATTACAAATTTACTCGAGTAATAGTACAAAGGTAGTGTGTATCAAAATGTACTTAAAAGTACCAAAAGTAGAAAGTACTACTGCTCGATTCGCATGGAAATCGATTGATAAGAACCACTTAGGAAACACGGAGATGTCCGACATGGCGTTGCTCGTGTTGTCCTACTATTACTAACACTAACCCTAAATTTAACCCCAACTCTAACCATATAACCCTAAATGTAACCTCAGTCTTACTCTTAACCAGCCACGTAAGTCGCCTAACCTCGATATCAGTCTTAACCGGCCACGTAAGTGCCCTAACCCCCTAAACTCATACAAGTCTTAACCGGCCACATAAGTGCCCTAACCCCCTAACCTCATACAAGTCTTAACCAGCCACGTAAGTTCCCTAACCTCATACCAGTCTTAACCGGCCACGTAAGTCCCCTAACCTTATATCAGTCTTAACCGGCCACGTAAATCCCCTAACCTCATATCAGTCTTAACCGGCCACTTAAATCCCCTAATCTCATATAAGTCTTAACCGGCCACGTAAGTCCCCTAACCTCATACCAGTCTTAACCGGCCACGTAAGTCCCCTAACCTCATACCAGTCTTAACCGGCCACGTAAGTCCCCTAACCTCATATCAGTCTTAACCGGCCACGTAAGTCCCCTAACCTCATACCAGTCTTAACCGGCCACGTAAATCCCCTTAACCTCATATCAGTCTTAACCGGCCACGTAAGTCCCCTAACCTCATATCAGTCTTAACCGGCCACGTAAGTCCCCTAACCTCATACCAGTCTTAACCGGCCACGTAAATCCCCTAATCGTAAGTCCCCTAACCTCATACCAGTCTTAACTGGCCACGTAAATCCCCTAACCTCATATCAGTCTTAACCGGCCACGTAAGTCCCCTAACCTCATATCAGTCTTAACCGGCCACGTAAGTCCCCTAACCTCATATCAGTCTTAACCGGCCACGTAAGTCCCCTTAACCTCATATCAGTCTTAACCGGCCACGTAAATCCCCTAACCTCATATAAGTCTTAACCGGCCACGTAAGTCCCCTGACCTCATATCAGTCTTAACCGGCTCACAGTGCTTCGCATGGCGACACATTGTGAGCTTGTAGATCGGCTATTTTCAAATGGCCGAAGTGGTTACTGTATGTTTTGTAATAATAATCTGAATCTACAAAGAAACTATTAACTATACCGTTTTTAAATAACTGTAGTGGAGTAAAAGTATAACATTTGCCTCTGAAATGTAGGAGTAAAAGTATTGAACATTGGAAATACTCAGGAAAGACAAATACCTAAAAATAAGTACAGTACTTGAGTAAATGTACATAGTTACTTTACACCACTGCTATTGCATGTCATCTCCCCTCTCTCTCCTGCTTTCTCTCTTTTCACTAGATCGCACAAAATAATTCAGAAATGCCAAAATATCATATTTGAAAAAAAAAAAAAGTCCACTCTCATCATGCATCACATTGATGACAATAGACATATTTGGCTGCAGGCCAGGGATGACAACAGCAGATTTGTAACATAAAAATACAAATACAAATACAATACAATGGGCCTGACACACCAAAGCTGACGTCGGGTCTGGTGTAGAGTTTTGGGGGTAGCGACGCGCGGCGTCTGTCTAGACCGGTCACTCCATTTGCATGTAGTAGCATTGATAACAGAGAGCGGGATGGAGAGGAAGGGAGGGACGGCCGGCCAGCCCTCTCGTGCTTTGCCAGTGCGAACCAGAAAAGTAATGTGGACAGCATGCATGCACCGAGAGAAATAGAGCGAAGCAGAGAGCATTAGTGTGTGTGTGTGACTGTGTGTACAGTATGTGTGCATGTGTCTGTGTCTGTGTGTGTGTGTGTGTGTGTGTGTGTGTGTGTGTGTGTGTGTGTGTGTGTGTGTGTGTGTGTGTGTGTTAGAGAGAGAAAGAGAGAGAGAGAGAGATAGAGAGAGAGATTTGTTAATGGAAACACCGGCACATCATCAGATTTGATCGTTTTATCATCGTTATTTATGGCATGCTCTCACGTCTGGCAAAAGACGTGAGAGTCTATCAATATCAAAACTCACGTAAAGGTAAAACCCTGTATTCAACAAGAGCTGCATTGTAAGGGCTATAATGTAATAGTATTTATTAATTGTATTTTCCCCTTATGGTAAAAAACAAAAATGCTAACGTAGTGTCACCCAGTGTCAATTATCTAATGTAATCCTGGGCGCTACACTCCCTCTGCCAACCTGGGGAGAGCAACGGACTGAGTTTCCCCGGTTGGACGTACACAGTTCGAGTTTCCCCTCCATCAGGTGCCCCGGCTGGCCAGGGGGCGGCAGTATAGAGTCCAGTATCACTGCATGTTGGTTGTGAGGGTACCTATAGAGTGACGAATCCAGGAACGGGTCTCATGGTCGCAGCTTACGTATTTCCTGTAGGCGGACTCGACGTAGCTGCGGGGTTTAAACCCTCACCAGGCGCATCTCTTCCATTACAGTGAACGGCAGAATGACTGATGTTAGTCTGCCTCAAACTTTACTCCTTTACCTGATTTTTTACTAACACTAACATTACAAAGATGCCCAGAACATCGAGATGAACCTGTGTTGTTTATGGCTGCGCCAACAGTAGTGGCAACATAAAAAAATGGAATGTCAAAATATAATAGTGAGTAATGGTTGAGATGAAGCAGTGAAAGATATATAACGCCAGTCTTACCCAATACCCAATCTTTCTGTTTTATTAACACAAGGCTGCTGTAGCCTACTTTATACCTCATATTTGAAATGCTTAGTATGAGGTATAAAATACAGCAGCCTTGTGTTCATAAAACAGAAAGATTGGGTATTGGGTAAGACTGACATTATGTATCTTTCAGGACCTTTCACTGCTTTGTCTCAACCATTACTCAATGGCTCTGGTCTCAGCCACCACAGTGAATATTTTGACATTCCATTTTTTTTATGTTGCCACTACTGTTGGCGCAGCCATAAACTACACAGGTTCATCTCGATGTTCTGGGCATCTTTGTAATGTTAGTGTTAGTAAAAAAGCAGGTAAAAGAGTAAAGTTTGAGGCAGACTAACATCAGTCACTCTGCCATTCACTGTAGTGGAAGAGATGCGCCTGGTGAGGGTTTAAACCCCGCAGCTACGTCGAGTCCGCCTACAGGAAATACGTAAGATGCGACCATGAGACCCGTTCCTGGATTCGTCTATACTAGGGGACACGGGGAGAACATGCTAACTTCACACAGAAAGGCCCTTTTGCCAACCCCACCCAGGGTATGGGCACTGATGACACGGAGGAGGGAACACGCCCCCCCCCCAGCACCCACAGCGGGACTCGAACCCAGGACCATCTAGCTGTGAGGTCGACATCACTAAAACACCTTTTAACACCGATGTCTCCCAATATCGTCTTCCAACATAGTCTATAGTCAGGATAAATCGGCTCAGGGTGTAGGGGCTAATGCGCCGATCCAGTTATGAATTAAATATATAATACATAATATAGGGTTATTGATTAGTAACATAATATACCAGGATGCTTCGCTTCTGAAAACCTTCAACACAATTCCGGTTACGGTATGTCTGAAGATGACATCATAATCATCACTATACCCACTTTACACAGGACACCAAAACCAACTGTATGCACTCTTAACACAGTAAGGCAGTGGTATCTCAAAGTGGGTGCGGGGACCCCCCCAGGTGTGCTTGAAGGGGTTCCAATCCAGGGGGTCTCCAGCTAAATTAGTGGCTGTTGGGCACTGTTCTACTTGGGCACGAATGTTGAAAATGTATGCATTTTAAAAACAATTTGACTCGTTTGGAAAAAGATTCACACAAATCTTCTCTTATGGAGGTTTTTCTTGGCATAAAGTCTTTGGACCGCAGCCAAATAATATAATAATAAAGTATAAGGTGCCTCCATCAAATGGAATATCTTATGCACAGTATATCAGACCTGCCACAGTTTTAGTTAGGGTCATTGTAATGTTTGTACTGTGCGTGCTGACATTTGCGGTGTAAAATGCTCATCATTGACCTGACCACTTTAATAGGTCAATAGGCTTAGGCTTAGCGCTTCCCCTCACACGATCAGACTCGTGTAGGGAGAGCTGGATGAAGAGACACTTACTTCATAGCATCTCGACGCTGGTGGGCTGTCGCCTCCATCTCCCCGCTTCCGTCTGGGTCGCTCCACTGAACCGGTGGAAATCTGCTGGTCATGGTCGGGAGGAATTGCACCGTGTCTGTGGTCACGCACATTGCCCCCCCCCCCCTCCCCCAGAGGAGGAGGTAGCTCAAACTGGAACAATAAGGAGTTTCTTTTGTTTTTTTAAAGAGCAGTGTTTGATGAGTTCGCAACATGCACAGTGAAGAATGTGAAGAGTGCGTTTCGGATGTGGATGCAGATTTGTCAAAGGGACAGATTATGCCGACAGCGAAAATAATGTGCTTATATTCGCTTGTTTATGTGGCACACAGCTGGCCCTAAAACCTTGAATAAGTGAGTCAGCATTTAATGTGCACGGCTGCTCTACCGTACTGTGCACAGCAGAGCATGTGCATTATGTAAACACATGCACATTCACATCCCCCCCCCCCCCACACACAGTTATTTATACATTCATAAGTGCAGGTATCATTACCTATACAGTAATGTCACAGTAATAAATTTATCCTGTGTCTAATCAAGGGTGTTGTAAGTGGGCAATAATGATGAAACCGTTTGTAACTGTTGCACCTTAAGGACATTTGGGAGATTAGTCAAATGTAAGCGGAGAAAATACTTTCTTGATCCCAGAGGGTACATTGTACTTAGTTTACAATGTAGGCTAGGGGAGAACAGGCCAGGGTAAGTCTATCCACCAGGTAAGAAGAGCCACCCCATATTTCAGGGAATCCATAAAATATATATTACACAGTACCAATTGTAGGTTTATCTTAAATGTCATGCAGCCATGTGATGTTTTGGATCATATCGTGCACATAGTGAATGAACCAGTATATAATATGATGTAAAGTGATTTTTATATGACCCAATACCCAAATCGTAACTAGATGATAGGCATCCTACTATTGTATGGGTTTTCTAAACTTCTTCATTTTCATTTTCACTTTTTATTTTACATGACTAGTAGCACTTTCATATTTTTCTGTTGTCCTATTATTCTTTTACTTATCACTTATCATTTGTTTTTTTTAACCCTTTCAGGCCTGACGTCGAAATAAAAAAATGTTTTCTAAATCATGACAATTTTCTGAAAGATTTGAGGCACATTTTAACGATCTTTCAAAAATAGCAGACCTACAAGTTCATAGCGCGCCACTCGGTGGCGAGCTATGAGCTTGTAGATCTGCTATTTTTCAATAGCTAAATTATAACATAATGTATGTAACCACCAATAGGGGTTCCCGCTCAAAATGGGTTTGTTTTTAATAATAAAATAATTCAAATTGCATGTAATGAAAACGGTCAGGTTCTCGTAAAAGCCCCGATAGGGTTTCTTACCTCACCGTAGCTGCCAACTTTCCTGTGGAAAGAAGTAGCATTTATGCATAATGCATACGTATGTTCTGGTGTGCAGAATCAAATAAACCAAGTGGAGCAGATGATATAATGATGTCTCTGTCTGCGGGTGAGCAGATCATTGTAAGCTTGGTATTGTACTAGTTCAAGCACGGACTGGCGAATCGGGAAGTTTGGGATTTTTATTGTATTTTTAACATTTCTTTCTTTTTTTTTTCTTTTTTTTAATATATATTTTTTATCCCACGATTTTGTAACCCATTTTTCACCCCTGTGTCAATCATCTAATGTGATCCTGGGCTCTACACACCCTCCGCCAACCTGGGGAGAGCAACGGACTTAACTCATGCTTCCTTCATGCCTGAGTGTCCAAGTTGCTCCTTTACACCTGACAGGGGGGAGTTTCCCTGGTTGGACGTAGCGCGTGGAAGGAACACGTTATTCCAGCCAGTTCCTTTCCCCTCCATCAGGCGCCCCGCCACATTTCTTTCTTGCTGCCAACATGAAATAATATATGGTGCTTTCTCTCGCACCCAGAGACTTGCACAATGGGGTGCATACGTGTGACTGTGACCCCCTCATATAATGGAACTAACTGTCACTCACAGGAATCAAATAATTCCTGTGACATGACTGACACACTGTTTTCTTTTTTTACCCTGCACCTGTTTTGAGGGGCACAAGCTGTTGTGTACCACGGAAATTATTTGAAGGCTCTGAAACAGCAGTAACTCTGTGAGGCTAGATTATCCACATCATGTGTGCAATTGTGTAGTGTTGTGTCTCCCTCTGTAATGTATTCTTGTTTGTCATTGATGTTTTATGTGTGGCTCACCTCGCAGATTCCCTCTCAGCACTCAAGAGCTGCTTTCAGCCCACCTGGACTGGACGGACCAGCCACTGCATGGGGGTTCTACCTTGACCTCTTGGGGTGGTGGCCGGGGCCAAGGTCAAGGTAAACTTTATTGTCCACAAGGGAAATTTGTCGTGGGCTTTCACCCCACTTGCCTGGAGAGGAGGCCGTCCTATAGCTGAACCCTTACTCATAGAGTGGTCACACTTGCCTGGGGTTTAGGTCTCGTGCCTGACTGCCAGTGCCTGGGCTGGGTGGTACTGGCCTGGGAGGGAGGTGCCTGGGCTGGGTGGTACTGGCCTGGGAGGGAGGTGCCTGGGCTGGGTGGTACTGGCCTGGGAGGGAGGTGCCTGGGCTGGGTGGTACTGGCCTGGGAGGGAGGTGCCTGGGCTGGGTGGTACTGGCCTGGGAGGGAGGTGCCTGGGCTGGGTGGTGCTGGCCTGGGAGGGAGGTAAGGACATCGAGGATTACATGGGACTAGACAAATCAAATCTCAGCACGGCACCTGTTCTAAACAGGAAGCTGTCATAGCACGGACCAGCAAAACAAACAAACAAACAAAAACAAAAGCAATGTAACAACTGTATGAGCAACAGAGACAATACGAACCACTTCCGGCGCTTATATCTCATCATGACGTTTGTTTATATTATGTAATTAATTTGAAATGAGGACCAACAGGCACATTCGTCCTGTTATCCCCTGACCCTGACATCTGCGGACATTTCAGCACACGGCCCATAGGTGGCCCTCCTATTTCTTTTGGTGACTCCATGTTGTTTACATAGACAGACATATAGGCCTATCTACTCTCAGGGACTTCTCCTTAAGAAGTCCTTAAGGACTTGTCACTTCTCATTAAGAAGTCCTTAAGGACTTGTCACTTCTCCTTAAGAAGTCCTTAAGGACTTGTCACTTCTCCTTAAGAAGTCCTTAAGGCTATGGCCTTTGCCCTTTATATCAACCACGACCATTTATTATTTATTTACCTGAACCTGAACCTATTTCAGCTCGAGACAGCCTCCAACAGTGGATTTCAACCAGTGGTCCGGGGTTGAGGGGGTGCCTGCCGGTCCCGCTAAATGATGGAGAGTTAAATTATTGTTAAACATCTGCATTATTAATACAAGAAGTTTACACACTTTTGATCAACATGCCTGTTAGTGTTAAGCCTATTATCTATGCTGCAAGTTCAATACTGATTGATTGATTTAAATATGTATTAACAGTTTGCAGAATTACAGTACAATTCAAGCACAACTCAATACAAAGACTGTGAGTGGACGAACGACCCAATAAAGCATTACACTTCTTTACAAGAGCTAGGGTCTACCTTGTTCAATTCATCAAAACATTTAGAGTCGTAGGCCTACAAATAAACACTTCTATATAGCCAAAGAACAGAACAGGAATTAATCATAAATGGAGCAGCATGGAATTGTCAATTGTGGACAAATGTTTATCCAACGACAACATTTCAACAACAACATTCTTACGTTTTGGGTCAGCGATGCTAAATGTCATCCGTGGCTCAAATGCTGAATAAATAATGGCCCTCACTGGCCCTCACATGACAAGGGCTGAAACATGAAAACCACTGATTTATTGCATCCGCACCCTCCCTAGACTGAATGTTAGTGAACCGTGACTACATATCCCAGAAGTCTGCGCGTTTGGCCCACGTGACAATATTAGGAAGAGAGCCCACACGTGTTTCACAACCGACACTCACTCACTCCTCCTGTTTGATCTTGAAAGTCGAAGTGGCAACAAGAACCACCGTAGCTGCTAACCGGCTAACATGTGAGTTACATAATATATATATATAATATGATATTAATGATGACGCTATCTCGTTGCTAACTTGCTATGCGGCTGAGCAACGTCCCGTTGATGAAAACGTTCAGTTTGTCTTATGAATCAGCTGTTAAATAAATAGGTAGACGCTCTGTAGAGGGTTTACTGTGGTACTGTAGGCAGTGTTGCCAGATTGCGTGGGAGAAATAAGCATGTCAGGTCATGTCAGCCCAAAATAAACCACATCGGCTATTTAAAGTGGCGGAATAAAGTGTCAAATGTGGAATATTTTGTAATAATTTTGAATCAATCATCAACAACACAAATCTGGTATAGACGAGGGTCCCTGGCAACAAATAGTTTTAGATGTAGTGTCCTTTGACAAATCTATGTCCTTTAATATTATTATTGACATGGAAATGTGCGAGAATCACGGGTTTAAACAACATTAGGAAGCAAGCCCAAATAAGCAACCACACTTAATAGAAACACGCCCCGAAAACAGCAACCACCAACCAATATCTTAAGCAACTTTACAGAAAAAAACAAGCCCAACGTCGCTTATAATAAGTGGACATGGCAACACTGATTACTGTGGTTAGCCTATATGTATAGCTAACATTGAGCTAACGTTTTATTCCGTGGCACGTTGTGACGTTGGTGTCGCTTGCAAATAAAAACAAACAAACAAAACGAGCAACAAGCTTTAATTAACAAGGCAAGCGACACCCTTCCCTTCCAGCGGCTTTTCTCTTCGCAGATATAAGGCTGGGACCGAGGTTGCCTAAACCAGTGGTTTTCAACCAACGGTCCGGGGACCACCAGTGGTCCTATAATAATAATAATAATAATAAACTTTATTTGTATAGCACCTTTCATACATAAATGCAGCTCAAAGTGCTTCACAGGGCAGGACACAAAAATCAAATACAATAAAACACAAGTAGTTAAAATGATAGAACAAAATTGAATATAAGAACATAAAATAAATAAACACCACATGCAGCAAATCAGTCAGGGCAGGGTTTGATTGATTGATTGAAATATGTATTAACAGTTTGTAGAATTTACAGTACATTTTAAGCACAAACTCAATACAAAGACTGTTAACTGTGAGTGGACGACCCAAGCATTACACTTGTTTACAACAGGGTCCACATTGTTCAATTCATCAAAACATTTAGAGACATACAAATAGACACTTCTATGTAGCTAAAGAACAGAACAGGAATAGGAAACAGGAAAGGTAGGAACGTGCATAGTAAAACTCAACTAAAAGCAAGAGTGAAGAGGTGAGTCTTGAGTTGAGATTTAAAAATGTCTACAGAGGGTGCGTGTCTGAGCTCGAATGGAAGTTTATTCCAGGCTGTTGGGCCTATAGCCTATTTATACTCTCGTAGATGTATGTATTACTGTTTATCGATTCTTTCTGACATTTTGTCAGAATCGATAATTACATCTACGAGAGTCTAAATCTTAGGCTACAGTAGGTCCTCGGGGGAGGCTCCAGCCAGGTGGCCCCTATAGCTAAATGATGTAGAGTTTGTATTAACCGAATGAACCCTTATAGATCTTTAACTCTAGACAATGAGAGTATGTAGAATAATTCTTTTTTTTTTTTTTTTTAAGATATTTTTTTGCGGCTTACGCCTTTTATTGATTTTTGAAGGGACAGACAGTAGGCTGACAGGAAACGGGAGAGAGATGGGCGGATGACATGCAGTAAAGGCCGTGTCGGTTCCGGGAGTCGAACCCGCGGCACACTGCGACTGGATTACCAGTCCGGTGCCCAGACCGTTACGCTACGGCCTGGGCCATAATTCTTATTTTGATCTGTTATCTCTCCTAATGGTACCTAACTAACATCAACACACCATGGAATTGTGGACAAAATCGTATTCAACGATAACAAAACATATTCTTTAGTTTTGGGCCTGAGAGGCTAAATCTCATCAAATGGTGGTCCTTATTAGCCAGGCTAGGTCCATGCCAAAAAAATGCTGCATAAATAATGGACCTTGATGTGAAAAGTAGGGATGCACCGAAAGGGAAATTCTTGGCCGAAACCGAATATAGGAAACAGTTGGCGGAATACCGAATATGATTCATATATATCATTTGTACCTTAAAGCTACCTGATTTATGGCAAAATAAATGGTCATGGCAAAACTTAAAATAATAATCACTATGGGTCCATAAAACATTTATTCAGCTCTTTTGAATGCATTCATTTCATACCCTATTCGGTGATGTATTTTCTGCCTATTCGGGCCGAAACCGAATAGGCCGAAAATGCATTTTTAGCCATTTTCTGCCGAATGTTCTGTGCAACGCAAAAAAGGGTTGGAAACCACTGTTTTAAACGTATTGTTGTCTTTTCCAGACAGATAGATCATCATCATGTCGACAACACTGTCTGCTGCCAGTTGCGAGGAAGTTCCAGCGGCCGATGCTGCAGCTGAGAAGAAGCCTCTCAAAGCTTGTTGCGCCTGTCCTGAAACCAAGAAACCAAGGGATGCTTGGTAAGTTTTTGAGTCGAATGCGAACAAAAATAAAAGCCTGCGTACAGAGGCTACTTGGTAAGGAACTAAAGTAAGCAGTGGTGTGGAAAAAAAGGGTTTTATTTGAGTAAAGGTATCAGTGCTGCAATCAATGTAGAAACACTCTGTTACAAGGAAAAGACCAGAATTCAAAATGTACTTGGGAGTGAAAGTACCAAATTATTGGCATCAAAATGTTCTGTACCAAAAGTATAAAGTGCTCTTTATATGCAGAATGTCTCATTTCAAGTTTTAAAATGTATAAAATAAAATGTCAGACCTACAAAAACTCACAATGCTTTGTGAGCTTGTAGATCGGCTATTTTCAAATGGTTGAAATGTGTGTGTATATAGGGCTGTAGTGGTTTTGTATTATTAATCAAAATCTACAAAGTAACTAATAATAATCAAATAAAGTAAAAGTAAAAGTACAATATTTGCCTCTGAAATGTAGGAGTAGAAGTGAGAGAACTGAATATTTGAAATACTCCAGTAAAGTAAAAGTACCTACAAAATCGTACTTGAATATACAGTACTTAAGTAAATGTACAGTTTGGTTACATTCCACCACTGCCAAGGCGATCATGTGTCAGGGAATGTTGCGACATTCATACTCAATATATATATATTATATTAGCGATGCACTGACATATCGGTCATAAAAATGCCATAATCAGTATCTGATCGGTCTAAAAAAATTATCCAGATTATTTTCACAGATATTGATGACGCAATAATAATGTGACAGTCAATGACTCTGTCGCTTTTGTTTTGTGTATTTCTAATAGTTTGAAGGCAGCATAATCCGTATTATATCAGAATCGGTCAGAATCTCTATCGGCAGATATGACCCTGCAAATAAGAGATCTGTCATATTTTCATAATCGTGCACCCCATAATATTTTCATTACTCCCTTCCACCCTCCTAGCATCATCGAAAGGGGAGAAGAGAACTGCACAGACCTGATAGAAGCTCACAAAGAATGCATGAGGGCGCTTGGATTCAAGATCTAACTTTCCCCATAATGTGTGTGTTGGTGTGAATGTTTGGTAAGTATCGTCGTCACCACCAGACTTGCAAACAATCAAATGGCTGCTGCCACATATTTGTAAATTAATGCATGCAGACACAATCTCACGCCAGCAAACAATAATGGCTCATGTGGGTCCATCGTTAAACCATTACATTTAATGTCGCCTTGGCTTTTAAACACTTTTTCAGCGGCCAATTACAGATAATTCTGGGGGTCCTTCCTTGACATGGAAAAGTTTGAGCACCACCAGTGCACCAAATATGTTTTTCAGAAAACTGTCGTGATTTAGAAGACATTTGATTTGTAGAATCTGGTCTCAGTTTTTACGGGTTAACCCATTTTGGGCAGGAACCCCTTTTGGTGTTAGCATCATGTTATGCTTTAGCTATTGAAAAATTGCAGATCTACAAGCTCATAGCGCGCCACCGAGTGGCGCGCTACGAGCTTGTAGGTCTGCTATTTTTTTTTTAATCGAAGAACGACTGACATAGAAACATAGCTTTTTCAGAAAACTGTCATTTTCAAACAGACATTTTTGGAATCTGATCTCGGGTCAGAATGGTCAGAATATTGGTCCAACTCGCATGGCTTTTGTATTGAATGACTGGGTGGAAGTTGGAGGAACAGCATGGTCATCATGGAGGCACTTTGGCCGTGGGAGGGGCAGTGAGTGAGTGATGCGTGATGCCTGTATTGTGTGTCCATCCATTGTGTGTCCCGTGGGGCATGATGATGTGCCTCCATCCATGCGCTGCCTGGCTGGCTCTGTAGCGTTTTACTTGTATGCGTCAGTCAGTCCAGGGCAGGATAGCATGGCGTTGTTATGACTGCAGAGTGACCTGGGCCTGTGGGGGCCTTGCCTGTGTGTGGGGGCCTAGTCCGATGCTCGCACTGTAATATCCCAGTGTACATGTCATGTGGAAAACCAAATGGATTTGGTTATTTGCAGCATTGTGCACTCAATTTATAAATTGACATTGTTGCGTTTGTTTTTGTAGAAAATGGCATGTTGAGTGCTTGTAAAAGAGCCTTTTGTTTTGCCCTTAGTTCGCAAACATGACATGTGTTCTGCTCAGCGAGGCTTCATCGGGAAGCCTAATGAAGTTTGGGTGATTTTTCTTTGCCAACTAAGCCATGAAGCCATCCGAAACTGAACAGAGTGCATTGGATCCTAAAATATGTTTTTGTACCATGGAAAGTAACTTGTACTCTGCTATTGCTTCTGAGCTAATGATCTCCAAAGAGCACCTAACTCCTGTGGGATGTAGTTTTTAGATCCATGCAGCAGTCTTATATTTCTTAACCCATTCTGACCTGAGATCAGATTCATACGAGGTTTCCACTGGACACACACTGGTCTGATTAACCCATTCTGACCTGAGATCAGATTCTAAAAATGTCAGTCGTTCTTCGATTTTTCAAAAATAGCAGACCTACAAGCTCGTAGCGCGCCACTCGGTGGCGTGCTATGAGCTTGTAGATCTGCTATTTTTAAATGGCTAAAGCATATCATAATGCTAACACCAAAATGGGTTCCCATATAGAATGGGTTAACCCATTCAGGACGGGAGCCTCTTTTGGGGTTCTTGTTGCTATGTACAGTATATAGCAATATCAAAAAATTGAAATCTTTGAATAAATCTTTTGAGAAAATTCAGAACAGTGATGGTTTTGCAATTAACCTTAACTGGTATATGCCTTAAGGGGTATGAAACCATATAGGCTGTAGTTTGTTTGCTGTACTATTAATTTATTTTTACGAGTGAAAGCCACGTTAAGACTAAACTCTCTTTTTTACAAGTATGAACTGGCCAAGAGAAGAGGAAAATGTTAACACAGCTCTGCCAGTAACACAAATACAGGACAAGAACATTGACAGACGTATAACATTCGTAAATACAGTACTACCCACTACCTAGGGAGCTGAAGGAGAAACGGCAGGGAATCTAAAGTGAACAATATAAAACTAATATATACATTTGCTACTAAATATATATATATATCTAGCACAACAACATTTGCTACGGTAACAAGAAGACTCACCCCGGTGCGTGCCCGTTTTTCCTCCCGGAATTTTCCCCAGTGAGGGGGATAACTTTGTAATATGCTATTGGCTGTTTGTATTCTTTTTGGAAGAATATAAAAAGATACTCCTGTGGAAAGGCTATATTATATTACTTATATTGACATTATAAACAATTTAGTATTATTTAGTATATGTAAGGTTTTGCCCCCTCAAATGGTACCTCGTCAGATAATCCCCACATATCCTACAACAACTTCTGTGAACAGACTTCTGTAGTAGCTTTTCATAAATTATATTTGTACTTAGGCTGTTCTGCTGTCATGAAAGTTTATAGTTAGAGAAATTCAAAATCCAGCCGTCTGCTGTCCAGCCTCTCCCACCCCTCACTGGGGAAAATTCTGGGAGGAAAACAGAAACGGGGTGAGTCTTCTTGTATTCTTTGCTACACGTCAAAGCAGTGCAAAACATAACCGGATGGTCAATAATTGCACACCTAAATCAAACCCACCCACGCATTCATGTGCTGCAGCATGAAGCAAATCATGAATGGAAGAAAATAAAACTACAAAATAAGCCTATAGGGTCTCATGCTCCTTGGTATATGAATGCAATGAATGAGTAACAGAAAACAGAACAAACTACTCTGTGGTTTTCTGTTCCCCCTCTCATCTCCACACTTAGGTCACATTCATACCAGAGAGCTTTGTTGCGTGCGATTAAAACGAATCCTGCTGCGCGTTTTCAGAAAGTGCACTTCGTTTGGCAGGTGTGAAGGCTCATTCGAATCGTAATGCGTATCAAAGAACCGCATTATACTCCGAGGAAAAACAGGGGTTTCGCTTCGCTTCCAATCGCACTTGATTACGATTCGGTGCAGGTGTGAATGCAATCCGCAGTAAATAAAGGAAATGAAGCAAACAATGTGGCGGGTGAGGAGCTGAACACAGTTGGAGACGGAGAAGGCATATTTTACGCAGCGCAAAGATGTCCCGTTACCGTGGATAGACGTGGTCAAATGAGGAGACTGAAGCCCTGATCGAAATGAGGACGAGTACATTAATCAATTGCTTAAGAAAACACATAAACACTGCAGTGTAATAGTATTATAGCCTACAGAATATTCTGTCTGTCTGTGCGTGCCGTAAACATGGAGTGCTGTCACTGTGTGGGGACTAGTGGGGAGTAGGAACTTTCATCTCAATAAACGTGTAAACATTCTGCGCTGCTGTTTGTTATATCAGTGCGCTCAGCGCTGTGCCTCCATGCCCAAAAGAACAGTGTGTGGCTGCGTGTGTATAGTGAGAGAGCGAGAGAGAGAGGGGGGGGGGGGGGGGAGACCAGTCCCAGACGGCACGACACATGCACGTTATGAGTATAATTTTATCACCATAGATTTCACTGTGTAGGCTAGTTTATGAATGGAACACATTGATAAAGGTCCCCCCTGCTGCGTTTCCAATTGCTGCGGATGACAGTGTGAAGGCAAACCGCAGCAAATTAAATAATGCAATAATCCCAAAATCTCCGCCCATACACATTGAGTCTACCGAAGTATTAGGTGAGAATGTGACCTTAGTCAAGTTCCCCTTTCAGAGAAGAGGGAGGTGGTTGGTTTGGAGGAATGGGAATAATTCATTCTAATTGTAAAATTGCTTAATACATTTCTCTTCTTTTGCAGTGTGTTGCTGACTGTCTGAGAGGGGGACCGTGGATATTCCTTGTCTTTTTATTTATGTCAACCCGAAGGGAATGAGCCATTGGAGAAGATGTGACTATGCTGTTCTTAATATTTTCAAGACTTGAACTTAAAGAAATGATGTGAATGTGTCCTGTGCTGTTTGTAGAAATTCAATAAAATGTATCCTATGCAATAATCACTTCTATTTATTTTTTTTGCTTGACATAATTCCCCAATTAGTAGGGATGCACCGATATGGATACCGAAAATAACAAATAAACAATTAGCCGATACCGATATGTTTAATTAGTTTTTGTTGTTTTTATTCCCCCTTTTGTGCCAGGGAAACAAATACGTCATCTTCAATACAATAAATAAATGTTCATCGACAGCTTGGTAGGCTGTAGATGACCAACATAGCCAACGCAAAATGTATGCTTATTAACAAGAGATAAATATCAGCTACTGCCATCTGCCGATAATGGCAAATGTCGTCTGATGCGATATGTTACAATTATTCTTGATACACGGACTCAAATATTTAATTGACAAAAGTTTAAAACCCATTTAATGTCCATTGACAATGTTATTACGGGAACCTCCTTTCATGTGTTCTAGGTTCTCACTCAGAATAAAGGCTGGTTCTAAATCTTCCTGTGAAAAGGGTTTGCCTGCCCTGCCACAGTTGCTGTCCCCGGTATGCACCCGGCTTAAAATAACTCTGCCCCTGGTACAGCCAACACTTCACATATCGGCATTCTTTCCTCAATAGTGTGTGTGCCACTTTCTTTTATTTTTTTTGTAAGACAAGTAGCATGAGCTGTATTTAGCGACGGACCGTACAGCTCCGATGGCCCCGAGCCAAGTTGCAAAATGTGCAGAAATGTCCCCCACTGCAAATCAGTGATCCCAGGCTGGTGTTATATTAATGCACACAAATGAAACGGGGATAATGTCACTGCGTGCAAATATGTCTCACAAAAACATAATTGTGAGACAGACGGTTTAGGTACCACGTGAGATGAACGTCCTCGGGAGTAACTTAACGCCCGAGTGTACAACTATTTGTATACTTGTGAGTTACTCTATAGTGTAGAGTTGAATTGACACCAACACCAAGGATTGTGTTGTGATTGCCGTCATTACGATGAGTCTCTTGTGGCTCTGTTCCTTGTATGGATGTGACGCCATGTCAGGGGCTTCTGCTGTGTGACCTTTCCCATTTTTACGAGTGCCAGGACATGTTTAGGTGTGACATGCTATGTGTGCACACACACACACACACACACACACACACACACACCGTGTTAGATTATGAGAACTATATAATCAGTGAAGGGCCTTTATGCTACCAGGTTGGGGTTATTTTTTTATATCAGTGATTTATACATGATACTGTAGTGTAAGCATCTGCTGACCATACAGCAATAATTAGGTTGGGTATATACATAAATGCATATATGTTTTGACATGTTTTGGCAATGACAGTCGGTCAATCACAGTTAACTTTGCATGCACCTATATCGGAAAACATTGAATTGTATGAGAAATTACTTTGGTAATCATGTCACAATGTCCTTCAGAGGGATGAACTGAAGATGTGGAAAACGTAATTTATTATAATCTTCTGGTTATTGACTAACTGCCACCTTTCTCGTCTTTAGTCTAGTATTTGAGGTTTTTATTGGCCATGACTTACACAATACAATACAGATTTGACAGAAAATGAGTGTGTATACATTTGAATGAAGTGAACTAGTAAAAGTGTGTGTACACTATGGGGGGCATGCAATGGAGTGGGCCCGTGTCTATCAGAGGGCTGTGTGAAGTGTGGTACAGCAGGCGGTTCGTTGCTGAAATCTGACCTGCTCAGTCACTATCTACAGTATTTCAGTGACTCTAAATATGCACTGGCGAAGCCAGCGCAATTGGCGCCACACCAAGCCTGTGAAGTTATGGGGCTCTATTTTGTTTCGGGATACTCTGGGCTGTAACTCGGGCAGAAATGTTGTAAACGGAGATCTTTGTGCCAATCAGCCGGCATTACAGTCACTCAACCTCGATCCCTCGAGTCCCTCTTGTCACTGGCCATCATCCCCCTCTCCTCTCTCTCTTTCTCTCTCTCTCTCTCTCTCCTGTCCGTCTGTTATGTTAAGTAGCTGGTCTGCTTTCTATCAGTGACTCCCCTTCTCCTTGGGTTTCAATTCCAAACATGGTTATCCTTCTAGGGGTCTATCCTCTCCCAGTGTCCCTTTGCTCCCTCTCCCTCTCTTCCTGTCCCCTCTCTCTCTCTCTCTCTCTCTCTCTCTCTCTCTCTCTGTGTGTCACCAGCTGTTAGCTCTCCAGAGCACACACTAATGAGTGAGAGAAATGGAAAGAAAAGTAGAAGGCAGACACACAGAACAACATACTTTCAGAAGGGAAGAGAATAGATCTATTCCTACTATGTTTTTAGTCCAGTGGCTGAAAAAGCAGTGATAACTTCTCCATGAAGAGGCATTTGCTTCCAACTGTATGGCAGAGGAACAAAAACTCTTGATTTTGAAAAACGTTGAAGATCAATTAATGCTAGAAAGAATCCGTTTTGAACTTTGCAGATGGAAACGCGCTTGAGCAGACGAGCTTCATCGGTATAGCACGGCATTCGTTTCTTGCTGTCTTTCTTTCGTGTGCATACTACACATCGAACACCTTTTTATTTTAAAACTTTTTAACTTCTTGGATCCGTACATAAGTCGGCCGTTTCAAGAGGTCCCTCCCCGGCGTCATCATGAGCTCGTACAACTCCTCCATCATCTACGGCCACCGGCTCTGCGACGGCTGGACCAACAACACGGAGGGCGCGCTGTACCACCTGGGCAACACCATGCTGGTGCTGGGCTACATGGGGGGCAGCACGGCCTACGGCTGCCTCTACATCTTCGGCTTCATGACGCCCTCCTTCCTGTGCCTGACCCTGTGGGGCTGGATGACCGTGTGCGGCCTGGACGTCTTCGTCTGGAACCTGCTGCTGCTCCTGGCGTGCGCCGTGCAGATCTGCCACCTTGTCTTCCGGCTCCACAGCGAGGGTCTGCACAGCGAGGAGCTCACGGTGCTGTACCAGGCCGTGTACCTGCCCCTGGGGGTGCCCGTGCAGGCGTTCAAGGAGATAGCCGGGGCATTCGACAACAGGGTGGTGGAGCTGAAGACGGGCGACACGTACGCCCTGGAGGGCAAGACGCCCATCGACCAGCTGTCCTTCCTGCTGAACGGGAGGTGGGTCTATAGTGCTGTGGTGGAAAAAAAGTACACCAATTCTTTACTTAAGTAAAAGTATCAATTCTGCAAATGTAGAAATACTCTGTTACAAGTATAAACATCTGGAATTCAAAGTGGACTTGAGTAGTAAGTGCAAAAGTATTGGTGCAAAAATATACTTAAATTTCAAAAGTAAAAGTAGTCATGCTGAATGTCCCATTTCACAAGTTTTCAAATGTATAAAAATCTTTCGAAAATAGCCGATGTACACAAGGCGTCACATTGCGACGCATTGCGAGTATGTGAGCTCGGCTTTTTTCAAATGGCTGGAGGGGGTAATGTATGTTTTGTAGTAATAATCAAAATCTACAATGTAACTAAAGTTTTAAAATACTTGTAGTGGAGTAAAAGTGTAATATTTACCTCTGAGATGTAGTGGAGTAAAAGTATAACAATTGGAAATACTCGCATTTAATACTAAAAGTAATTCAAAATTGTACTTCAGTACAGTACTTAACCCATTCTGAACGGGCACCCATTTTGGTGTTGGCATCATGTTATGCTTTAGCTATTGAAAAATAGCAGATCTACAAGCTCATATCGCGCCACCGAGTGGCGCGATACGAGCTTGTAGGTCTGCTATTTTTGAAAAATCGAAGAGCGACTGACATTTTTAGAATCTGATCTCAGGTCAGAATGAGTTAAGTAAATGTTCATAGTTATTTTACAGCACTGTGTGTAATGCAGTGTGTCTGATGGCTACAATATGAGACACAACAAGGCAGGGGAGGGGATGACATTCAGTAAAGTGCCTCGGGTCGGATTTGAACCCAGGTCACTTTAATACTCTGTGAGCCACGGATTTAATTTATCTTATATATACAGATTTGAGAGTTTCAAGGACTTTTTTTTATTTTAAATGACAAAAGCCGCAACATTTCGACCTGTTAAGGTCTTCATCGGACAAAATATCGTATTTATATATCATATTTTGCAGGTCGAAATGTTTTAGCCACTTTTGCCATTTAAAATAAAGTAAAGTCCAAGGAACTAGTCTCTAAACTAGTGTGCGGATGTTTCTGCCTTTTCCTTGATTCTCGCCTTGAGGCCTTGACGTCCAGCACCTGGCCTAAATACAGACACAATGCTCTCTGTTATCAGTGACTTTCCTCATACATTACACAGTACAAAACCCCAAGACAAATACATTCATCATTGGTATTGAACATATCTTTCATCATAACAAGTATTGTCATCGATTAATATAATATATATTTGCAGCGCTGCCCCCATAAAGATGTTGTGAACAGTGTTGTTATTATGATTTTTCAATCAGTGACTCGCCATTTGTACTCCCTCCTGCTTGTTAACCCATTCTGACCGGGCACCCATTTTGGTGTCGGCATCATGTTGTGCTTTAGCTATTTAAAAATAGCAGATCTACAAGCTCATATCGCGCCACCGAGTGGCGCGATACGAGCTTGTAGGTCTGCTATTTTTTGAAAAATCGAAGAGCGACTGACATTTCTAGAATCTGATCTCAGGTCAGAATGGGTTAATCAGACCAGTGTGTGTCCATGTGGAAACCTCGTATGAATCTGATCTCAGGTCAGAATGGGTGTGACTTCAACACACCGAGGTCTCGAGGCAGGACTTGTACACAACACTGTAATGTGTCTCTTGTGTATAGTGTCGATCACAGCGTCGACAGCCAATGATATTTATATCTCTACAATATTAGCAGCCATAGGGTACACCGTGTGTGTGTGTGGGGCGGAGGGGGGTGGTGTGTGTGTGTGTGTGTGTGTGTGTGTGTGTGTGTGTGTGTGTGTGTGTGTGTGTGTGTGTGTGTGTGTGTGTGTGTGTGTGTGTGTGTGTGTGTGTGTGTGTGTGTGTGTGTGTGTGTGTGTGTGTTCAGTAGTGCATTCATGATAATGTGCTGCAGAGCACTGTCGGGTGCTCATACTTTTTTTGTTTCCTACATTATTATTTAATAAAGAAAAATCATCAAAAGACATTTCATAAATTAGAAAACAAATGTTTAATTGTATTAATTTTTCAATCTTTATCCCACGATTTTATAACCTATTTTTTTCCACCCAATTAACTAATGTAATCCTGGGCGCTTACACCTCCTCTGCCAGGGCAGCAGACTGACCTCATGCTTCCTTCTATGCATGATGATGGTTGGAATAACGTGTTGCTTCCACACGCTACGTCCGGCTGGGGAAACTACCCCCCGTCAGGTGAAAATAAGCAGCTTGGACTCATTACAATTTACAATTTAGGCATTTAGCAGACGCTCGCTCTGGATTAAGAGCGTCTGCTAAATGCCTAAATTGTAAATTGTAATGAGTCCAAGCTGCTTATTTTCACCTGACGGGGGGGTAGTTTCCCCAGCCGGACGCACAGTAGCGTGTGGAAGGAACACGTTATTCCAACCAGTTCCTTTCCCTGCCATCCCGCCCCCGGGCTGGCCAGGGGAAGGTAGTTTAGAGACCAGCATTACTGCATGTTTTTTGTAGAAAACAAATGTTTAAGAAGTAGTAGTTTTCACTAGTTTGGGTCCCGGGCAAACATTTAATCTCGCAACCTGAAAAGTTTGGGAACCACTGCTGTAGAGGTCTTTTTACGGTGACCTCCAGCCCTCCCTTTCCTCATTATCACCTGCTAATCTCTCTCTCTCTCTCTCTCTCTCTCTCTCTCTCTCTCTCTCTGTCTCTCTCTCTCTCACACACACACACCAGTGGCGTGCACAGATAGACACTAGGGGTGCTAGAGCACCCCCTGCCCTTTTGGCAATTTGCTCAAAAAAAAAAAAGTTTTATTTTGTTTCTTACTTTTTAGTGTGTGGACCATGCGGTGACATTGATCAAATCTTGATAAAAAACGCTTCTACTATATTATTTAGGCCCCCACAATCTAAAGCTATGTTTCTATGTCAGTGGTTCTTCGATAACAAAAATAGCAGACCTACAAGCTCGTAGCGCGCCACTCGGTGGCGCGCTATGAGCTTGTAGATCTGCTATTTTTCAATAGCTAAAGCACCAAAATGGGTTCCCGCCCCAAAATGCGCTGCACAAGGTGCCCTTTTTTTCACTTGAGCACCTGCCCCTCTAAATGTCTGTGCACGCCACTGACACACACACACACACACACACACACACACACACACACACCTCCCTTTGTTTATAATTGTGTCTGTGTCTAATCAGGATCAGTGTGTCTCTGGAGGGACAGTTCTTACATTACATCCAACCACACCAGTTCCTGGACTCACCTGAGTGGGAATCGCTCAGGCCCAACGAGGAAGGCAACTTCCAGGTAAGGAAACGTCCAACACTCAATACAGTGGCGTGCACAGATAGACACTAGGGGGTGCTAGAGCACCCCCTGCCCTTTTGGCAATTTTGCTCTTTTTTTCTTAATGTGTAGTGTGTGGACCATGCGGTGACATTGATCAAATCTTGATAAAAAACGCTTCTATACTATATTATTTAGGCCCCCACAATCTAAAGCTATGTTTCTATGTCAGTGGTTCTTCGATACTAAAAAAAAATAGCAGACCTACAAGCTCGTAGCGCGCCACTCGGTGGCGCGCTATGAGCTTGTAGATCTGCTATTTTTCAATAGCTATAAAGCACCAAAATGGGTTCCCGCCCCAAAATGCGCTGCACAGTCAAGGTGCCCTTTTTTTTCACTCGAGCACCTGCCCCTCTAAATGTCTGTGCACGCCACTGCAAACGTCCAACACTCAATAGGTCGGTTGCCAATGCCATAGCAACATTTTGGGTACTGATATATTCCCCTCACAATGTACACAATAATTACGGTAATAAAATACACAAATAACTGAAATTAGCCTACCCACCCTCTTTGCCCTGAATTTGACCTTATAGGCTTCAGGCAGGAGGCTTAGAGTGCCATTAAAAAAAAACAAAAGGTTACAAGACTTTGTGCCAACTACAGTGGACCTTTAATTTAATTTTTTTATGTTTTATCATTTTGGAGATCCTTGATCCATGAAAACTAAGAACCACTGATATAGAAACACATCTGTGTTTCAGAAAACTGTTTGGAAGACATTTTGTAGAATCAACCTCAGATATTAAATGGTTTAATTCTAGAGCACCACCCTAGGCAAATCCAACCCTGATTATAGCAGAAAAGAGAGCCATTTAAGAAGTCTTTTGACCATAACATGGCTGAGAAACGAATTAGAAACTACATTAGTGTGGTGCCGTTCAAGGACTCCGAACCAGAAACCCAGGATGATTCTTGGGTTGCGGCCAGTTGCGTCTTTCATTTTTTGTATTTCTTACATTTTTTCATTCTTTTTTTAACGAAAAGGGGGTTTCCCCCACCCCACCCCCATGATTTAAGTTTTTCTAATGCTGTGGATAAGATGACAAGTGTGTTTTCTTGTGCCCCATTGGATGGAGCTATAGAGAGTTCCAGAGAGATCATGTCCATTAAAGAGAGGATCCATTGTGAGACCTCAAGTTTATGGGGAGGTTTCCATCTTAGGACGAGCAGTTTTTTTTGCAGCTGTCAGCCCTATAAGAGCAGGAGTCTTCTACGTGGCATTGTCAATGTCAACCTAATCGCTGAATCATCATTCAACAACAAAATATTAGGCAAGAGGGGAATTCTAGATCCCATTACCTCCAGATAGCACTTCTGAAACTCTAGACCAAAAACGATTGACATCTGGACATTCCCACATCATGACTTGTGCATTTACTTCCCCAGTTTGTTATTGTTGCATAGGGTGCGGCCACTTGCGTCTTATCGCAGCCTGCCATCAGGAGGATCAATTGAAAAGCGGAATTGCCCTCAGGCCTATCCTGACAGGCTTAGAATGGGGCGAGTTGGACCAACTCACACCTACTGTAAGACACACTTGTGTCCTGTGTGTGTTCTGTGTGTCATTTTCCAAACACACAGCCTTTCCAATGGGAGTCACATGGTTTCACCACACATTGTTGTTTGACGGCCAGGACACAAGTGTGTCTTTTGCGTGTCTTAGGTGCGTGCAGCGCTTCTAGTTTAACCCATTCTGACCTGAGATCAGATTCATACGAGGTTTCCACTGGACACACACTGGTCTGATTAACCCATTCTGACCTGAGATCAGATTCTAAAAATGTCAGTCGTTCTTCGATTTTTCAAAAAATAGCAGACCTACAAGCTCGTATTGCGCCACTCGGTGGCGCGCTATGAGCTTGTAGATCTGCTATTAAAGCATAACATGATGCTAACACCAAAATGGGTGCCTGTTCAGAATGGGTTAAGGACTTCAGTGTTTTGTACCATACAATTCCATGTACAAAACAAAGAACAGAAAAAAATTATGTTTGCTGGGCAATTATGTTTTATTTTATTGTATGGTAGTGTTACATTTCTGTTGGCTAAGACTAGACTAAAACCAAATAGTTTAAATTGCCTATAGGCAGGCCTAAAGTTCATTGGTGTGTTCAGAATTAGTAATGACAACGTGGTTGTGGTCAGGGCTAGGGACAGGGTTAATAACGGACCAACGTGCCATCAGAATAATGTGCCACTGCTGTTGGGTTAGGAGTCCGGACACCAACACATCTGTTGGGTTAGGAGTCCGGACACCAACACGTTTTCTTCATGTATCATGTTTCAGCAGTGAAGCTTTAAAGGTATATTCAGTGATTTCACTTAATTCAAATATCACTAATTTTTTTGTTTTGTTGTGATAATCCTCCCTACTATAGAGTGTGCTGACCATATAAGGAGTTCCTCCCTGTCCCCAGTTAACCCCTGGGGGTCAAAAAACCTTAGGTTTCGTTTTTGGCTCTCTATCCTGATTGGACGAAAGGCTTAGGTCCCAGCCAAAAACGAAACCTAAGGTTTTTTGAGTGAAATCACTGAATATACCTTTAAAGGTATATAATGTACATATACATAATGTACATAATGTATCATGTATATCGTACAGAAACATATTATTTCCCCATTAATGGCTATATTTTTAGATGTTGTGTTATTTCTTATTTTCCAACAAAGTCACCATTTTACATAGGACTGAGGCTGATTCTTAAAAACTTCAAATATTTATTCAAAAATGTGGCCTACATAGCAACAAGAACCCCAAAATGAATCCGTGTTTTCCCCAGGACTGTTTTCAGATAGACCGCAACTAAAACATAACCTTGCGGCCTGGGCCATGGCTCAGTGGTCCAGGCACCTTGACTGGTAATCCAGTCTGGCAGTGTGCCGCGGGTTCGACTCCCGATCCCGACGGCCTTTACTGCTTGTCTTCCCCCCCCCCCCATTTCCTGTCAGCCTACTGTCTGTTCTCCATAAACAAATATATAAAATGAAGGCGAAAGTCACAAAAAAACCCATAATAAACTAAAAACATAACCTTGCATCACCAATCTCAAGCACGTTTCAAGTCTCTGCAAATGTAATTTGCAGAGACAAATTTTGTACCGTACTGAAAATAACGTAGTCCGACGGCTTCCTCAAAAAACAAACACCACGGCTGAGGCTGTGTGTTTGGAAAATGGTCGGCAGCAGTGATGCTAAGCATGATGTGAGTCTCACTAATTAGCCGCCAGCAGAGGAAGAGACTGAGCTTCCTAACCGTCTGCCCACTGTCTGTACCAAGACATCAGAGACGTAATACTTTCCACGGATTACAATAACCCAAGGAGAGTTTGAAAACATGACTAATGACCAAAAATGACTGCTGTGACAGGAGAAGGATGTCAAAAGGAATACGAGCAAGCACCTTAAAGGAGAATTCCATACTAAAGGCTTTCTTACCGTTCTTTGTTGTTGTTATGTCCCCACCAAAGAGATACAGGTGTTATTTTGTGCAAAAGCTCCTTATTGGTTATTTCCCCTACCATAAGCCCTAAAGTAATTGCATTGAATTGAATTGAATGGGAATTTAATGGTGCTATGGGGGGTTGTGCTAATTTGCTTATTTCCATCGCTCAAAATTATTATTTGTTGTATATATCCTCTCTTCATAATGTAAATAATAATATCCCAAGCAGCACACTGTACTACTTATTTAGATGGAAATAAGCGAATTAGCACAACACCCCATAGCCCCATTCAATTCCCATTCAATTCAATGCAATTCATTGAGGGCTTATGGTAGGGGAAATAGCCAATAAGGAGTTTTTGCACAAAAAAACACCTGGACCTCTTTGGTGGGGATGTAACAACTACAATGTATACATGTATATTGTATAACTATCTCTGACAGAAAATGCACAATCTTTTTATAGTTTCACAAGATCGTATTACCCAAAGTGTTAATGTAACACAGCTCTGTTTACACCTTTATTTAATTCCTAATTATATCCAATATTTATTTGTAAATACATTGTTTTAATTTGATTGTCTTGTTCCACTTCTGCTTTGGCAATGTAAACGTGCGTTTTCTCATGCCAATAAAGCTCCTTTGAATTTAATTGATTATATTAGGTTGAGGAATGCAAAAAGACTCTGAATCATACATTGTTTGGTATTGATCTCCATAAAACAGAGGTATATGACCCGTAAAGGCCTATTCATACTCCAGTTTTAGGTGATACGGTGACCACCTAAAACTACAACATGACGTCACGCCGCAGTGGTAAGTGCTTCACCGCTCACCTAAACACATGTCTCTGTTTTTGTTACTAGTAATTACCGTTTCGGTGGTCACCTACTCACCTCATCACCTAAAACTAGAGTATAAATAGGCATTCATGCTGCGTTTACACGGGCAGATGCAAAGATACAGTCTGCTTCAATGGAAGCCAGCGCCATGAAGATTCAAAGATAGTTGAGCTGGTTTCAACTTCAGCTACAAAGATGTGCTGTGTCGCTTTGCATCTGCCAGTCAGTGTGAAGTAACGCAGCATAACTCTATTGATCTGTGTATTTCCGTGACCCCCTATAGGTGACCCTGACGGCGGAGGAGGACTCCCGCTTCATCTCTTGGCGCCGCCGCCGCCTCTACCAGCTGCTGTCGAAGGAGCGCTACATCGCGCGCGTCTTCTCCGTCATGCTGGGCTACGACATCGCCGAGAAGCTTTACACGCTCAACGACAAGCTCTTCATCAAGAGCGGCGTGCGCCTGGACATCCGCCTGCCCAGCCTCTACCACGTGCTGGCGCCCTCCTCCTGCTCCTCGCCTCCGGGCAGCGAGGGGGACAGCGGCAACGCCAAGGACCCGGGGGGAGAGTCGTTGCAGAAGCAGCAGCGGCAGGAGCCGGCGTCCGTCTCCACCTCCTCCTCCCTGGCGTCGAACCCGTCCCAGCCTCGCCAACCCAGTCCGCTAGGAGGACCGCTGGCGAGGCGGAGTCCCCCCCCCATGGCTGAGCCCCACTACAACCAGCGCCAGGCCTCCTCCTCCTCCTGGGCCCCGGACATGGAGCTGCCGTCCGGTGAGGACTCCACCAGCCTGGTCCTGGAGGACTTTGCGGACGTGGCGGGCTCCTTAATGGATTATGGGAGTGAATTGATTTGAGTTAGAGGGGGCAGGGGGTGCTGAAGCTAACACACTGGGTCACCACTTAAGCTACATGTAAGTACACACCGCTACGTGGAGGATGGGAGAGGGTGGTCTGGTCTCTGGGCTGGCTGGGTGTGTGTGCATGCATACGTATGGCTTGTCGGGTCCACAGCTGTTACTAACCTGGCTTCAGAGTGGGATGTTATTGTTATCTGTGTTTTGCGGAACGAGAATAGGGAGCCAAAGAACTACCATGAAATGCTTATATTTATTATTTTAATAATTATTAAAATATATTGTTTTGGCCTGGGCCGTGGCTCAGCGGTCCAGGCACCTTGGCTGGTAATCCAGTCTGGCAGTGTTCCTGTCAGCATACTGTCTATCCTTCCATAAAAAATATAAAATATATATAAAAAAAAACATTAAAAATATATATATTGTTTTAATAATCATTAAAATATATTATTTTGTATTATTAAAACATTTAAATAATTGTTTTAATTTAACAGAAGAACAATGAGGAGGTAACGTTCTGTCTTCAAAGTCTCTTGCGTTCGCTCTGACATTGTGCTGGATCTGCTTGTATTTGTACTCTCATGACCTTGAGAGAGCCAAGTGTTGTTAGCTAGCAGGTCTGAAAAGGGTGGAATGAGGGGTTTCCCCATTGTGTGTGTGTGTGTGTGTGTGTGTGTGTGTGTGTGTGTGTGTGTGTGTGTGTGTGTGTATGTGTGTGTATGTGTGTGTGTGTGTGTGTGTGTGTGTGCACGCACGCACGCACGCACGCGTGTGAGTAAGTGAAAGAGAGAGCAGCAACAGCACCAACAACACCAGCTGTGTGTTTACAATTACAATTTACAATTTAGGCATTTAGCAGACGCTCTTAATCCAGAGCGATTTACATTAAGCAAGAACAAAAAAGCATGGGAATAGATCACATAAAAACATTTATCAAGAAACATGCGTAAGCTAAGAAAGTAACAGTGGAATATCTATATAATGAAGCTATACATATAAACTATACATCTATACTACTATGCTATACATATGTACTATGCCGTGCTATGACTACATACAATGCAATTATAGTGCTGTCTACATAACATGATATAAGTCTGTATCAAATGCTATCTAAGTCTACAGAAATGCTATCTAAGGGGGTGGGGTAAGTGCTATGGGCCATGATGGAGTCTGAAAAGGTGGGTTTTCAGACTACGGCTAAGACTGTTGTCTGGATTAGGAGCTGGGCTGATTCCTGTGTGAGGAACGGTCTAATTCGTTGTATGTTATAGAGTGTGAACCTACAGGATCGAGTGACAGCTGTGATGTGAGCTTTGAACGAGAGCTGACTGTCCAGGACAACACCAAGATTCCTGGCTGTTGGGACAGACGTTACCAGGGCGTTGTCTACGGAAATAGTTAGCTCCCGCATAGGGCAGGACTTAGCTGGGAAGAAGAGAAGCTCAGTCTTGTCTGGGTTCAGTTTGAGGTGGTTGGAGGACATCCACTGTGAAGATGTCAGACAGGCATGCGGTGATGCATGTGTTTGTGTCCGATGATGAGGATTACGGCCTGGAAACTTCTGTGATATCCAGAAAGCCGGTGTCATGCTCTTACCCCCCCCCCCCCACCCCCAACCCTTCTCTCCACAGAGTCTCTCAGTCCATCTTTCCATCTGTCCCCCTATCATATAGCCTACTGTGGGCCCTCCCCTTGTCTTCCCAAACCTACCGCTCGACCAATCACGAGGGCAAGATCATATTTCAGAGGGAGGGAGGGTGAGATGGATGGAGGAATGTGTGAGTGTGAGTGTGTTCGTGTGCGTGTGTGTGTGTGTGTGTGTGTGTGTGGGAGTACTTGAATTTAGGTTGCGGCTTGCTGGACCGTTTCTATCATGGAAGCACTTGCTGACCTTCACAGTGTTCAGACGTGGGTATGTGGGGGTGACTAGCTGCTAGCTGCTAGGAAATGTCATGGCTTGATGGTGGGGTGAGATGAGACAGAGGCAGTCAGAGGCAGATATGATTGACTAGTTCTCATCCAGTCAGAGATCCATACGGCACGTCAACACGTCCTCCTATCTGTCACAATCACAAACAAGTGCTTGACGTGCTTCCCTAATCGGTTAGAACAAGAAGACCAAAGAGATGAATGGTTTACTATGAGTGCCATTAGTCTGCACGTGACTTCACACCTCCGGGGAAGTTACTCGTATGAGGCATGATGCTATTCTGGGATCACGGGTCCCCTGACAAGATTATCGCTGGTGCTCGATTGGGGCATGCCGGGTAACGTTCCCGCCCACCGCCGCAGATACCAGGGGTTAAGCTCTGATGCATTGCCTCCGGCCTGGCCTGGCGTCCCAAGAACTCAATTGGCCGTAGGCTAATTAATGGAAGGATGGAAGGAATGCACTTTTGCCTAAATCTTTCTTAGTGCCATAATGAACCGGGTCATATTGTATACAAGTATAGCATGTCAGTGTGCCAAAGATTATTGGACATTTTCAAGGGAATCTTCAAATGAATGGTATGCTAGTTTCTTTGTACTTCACATGGAAGATGAATGAAGCTGTTCCATCCCCCAAGAATGATTGTGTTGTTTCCACACAGGAGCTGACAACAATGGGAGCATACCGCCGCGATTCTGGGCCCAGAGGGGCCGGGCCCCGCTCGCCCCCACGGACACCCCCAAGCTGTGAGATCTATGCTATCTATCTCCTGGAGAAACACGTCGTCCAGAACTATACGTCTGTTGGGTGAATTCTAAATTTCCAGCAGGTCTTTTTTTTTTTTTTACATTGAATGTTACACTAATGCATTGTACTGTACCTCGCTCATAGGAAGAGTGAGGAGGACACAACATTGAACTCGAATAAGACATTTAGGAATCGGAGCATTGAGTACATTAGTACATATACTCTACACATGTTACATTCTTATAGTACTGTCTGTATGTGGGCCACCTGTGTATAGGACAACACAAAAACTATGCAATCCTGTTCGCCCTGTGCTGAAAGCCTTATTTATTCGTTGTCCTATGATGGTAGCCGATGTGCAAAGCTCACATTGTGTCACGACTCACCATGCAATGTGTTGTGAGCTTGCAGATCGGCTGTTTTTGGTTAGTGACACCGTCATTCAACGGAATATAAATTCAGCATAACATAAATCCCATGCCCCGATTGGAGGATTTGTCACTATTCATTCTCCTTGCTCTCACTTACTTTACCTGTCTTTTTTAAATCTGAAACAGCACTGTAGTTTGAGTGTATTGCCTGCTATTTTCCTTGGGTATCTGGACTGCAATTAACAGTTAGCCTAATTGAGGCCTGCCATGAACCACGTGGATATTGGTTACTGGTGATTACGGGAGTATAGAGTGACAACATTGGAAGATATTGTAACGTGTCATTGCCTTTTTCTCCCCGACAACAAAAAGACCATCTTTTCTGGTTAGGTACAAACTAAGTGTAGCCTATACCCGGGGTAGGCAACCGTGGGCACAGGCACCAACATTGGCACAGGGGAGGGTGAACACTGGCATAAGTGTGAGACAGAGAAGTTTTTTCTTTTAAAATTAAATATTTCAAAAAAAGTTTAGTCCGTTAAATTATGTCCACTCACATCCACCAATTACACCCTGCACATAATTGTACATTCATTCAAACTCCTAACTCATGACTGAGGAGTTTATTAATGACCATTACATCCTGATGTGAAAGAAAATATTTCTAAGGTTGTTAATTGTTATATGTATCCTATGGACAATCAAAATCAGCTGGGAATATTGAATTTCGATGTCATAATTATATATGGCTGACTATCATGAAAATGAAAACATGGCACTTAATTAATTAATGGGAAAAAAAGATTGCAGGCCCCTGGCCTGTACCCTACAACAGGCCCCTGGCCTGTACCCTACAACAGGCCCCTGGTCTGTACCCTACAACAGGCCTGTACCCTACAACAGGCCCCTGGCCTGTACCCTACAACAGGCCCCTGGCCTGTACCCTACAACAGGCCCCTGGCCTGTACCCTACAACAGGCCCCTGGTCTGTACCCTACAACAGGCCCCTGGTCTGTACCCTACAACAGGCCTATACCCTACAACAGGCCCCTGGCCTGTACCCTACAACAGGCCCCTGGCCTGTACCCTACAACAGGCCCCTGGCCTGTACCCTACAACAGGCCCCTGGCCTGTACCCTACAACAGGCCTATACCCTACAACAGGCCCCTGGCCTGTACCCTACAACAGGCCCCTGGCCTGTACCCTACAACAGGCCTATACCCTACAACAGGCCCCTGGCCTGTACCCTACAACAGGCCCCTGGCCTGTACCCTACAACAGGCCTATACCCTACAACAGGCCCCTGGCCTGTACCCTACAACAGGCCCCTGGCCTGTACCCTACAACAGGCCTATACCCTACAACAGGCCCCTGGTCTGTACCCTACAACAGGCCCCTGGCCTGTACCCTACAACAGGCCCCTGGCCTGTACCCTACAACAGGCCCCTGGCCTGTACCCTACAACAGGCCCCTGGTCTGTACCCTACAACAGGCCCCTGGCCTGTACCCTACAACAGGCCCCTGGCCTGTACCCTACAACAGGCCCCTGGCCTGTACCCTACAACAGGCCCCTGGCCTGTACCCTACAACAGGCCTATACCCTACAACAGGCCCCTGGCCTGTACCCTACAACAGGCCCCTGGCCTGTACCCTACAACAGGCCCCTGGCCTGTACCCTACAACAGGCCCCTGGCCTGTACCCTACAACAGGCCCCTGGCCTGTACCCTACAACAGGCCCCTGGCCTGTACCCTACAACAGGCCCCTGGCCTGTACCCTACAACAGGCCCCTGGCCTGTACCCTACAACAGGCCCCTGGCCTGTACCCTACAACAGGCCCCTGGCCTGTACCCTACAACAGGCCCCTGGCCTGTACCCTAGGGGCCTGTACCCTACAACAGGCCCCTGGCCTGTACCCTAGTGGCCTGTACCCTACAACAGGCCCCTGGCCTATACCCTACAACAGGCCCCTGGCCTGTACCCTACAACAGGGTTTAAAGGTTTTATGACATTCATTACAACAGGCCTGGCCTGTACCCTAGGGGCCTGTACCCTACAACAGGCCCCTGGCCTGTACCCTACAACAGGCCCCTGGCCTGTACCCTACAACAGGCCCCTGGTCTGTACCCTACAACAGGCCCCTGGCCTGTACCCTACAACAGGCCCCTGGCCTGTACCCTACAACAGGCCCCTGGCCTGTACCCTACAACAGGGTTTAAAGGTTTTATGACATTCATTTTCATTAATTTTTCTTTTTCTTTTTTCATTTAGGTTTTATGACCTCAATTACACCCAAAAAACCTGAACTTTGAACATTCAGTGGATTTTCTGTGGTCTGAAGTTTTCTTTGGGGTTTGGAAGCCTTTTGAGCTACAATGAAAACAGGCAACACAGTGAAAACAGTGACATCTGCTGGCAAATCCCATTGACATATATGGGATTTGCAGGATCTTACATCACAATCTGCCGGCAAATCAGAGCACCTGTTTGAGCCAGAAAACCCCAGATCACAGAAAATCTACTGATTGTTAAAAGTTCATGTTTTTTGGGTGCAATTGAGATTAGAAAACCTACAAAAAATAAGAACAATTCCAAAACCTTTTTTTTTATGTCACAATCCCTTTAAGTGCATCACTAGCAGGTTCAGGTCTAAAATGAATGTCAGGGGGTTCAAGGTACATCGAGGAGGAAAAGGTTGATGAACGTTGGATGTCTTTCCATTTGGTGCCATGCTGATCAATCATCCCGGTCATTGCTGTCCACATTCCTGACGTCCTTGTGACAGGCCTCTAGGCAGCATGGAAATGTACAGTGGTGGAAAATGTACTCAAAGTTTTTACTTAAGTAAAAGTATCAATACTGCAATATAGAACTACTCCGTTACAAGTAAAAGTCCCGGAATTCGAAATGTACTTGAGTAAAAGTACAAAAGTGTTGGCATCAAAATTTACCTAAAGTACTCCATTTCAAGTTTTCAAATAAAAAATCTTTTGAAAATAGCAGATCTACAAGCTCACAGTGCGTCGCATCGCGGCACATTGTGAGCTTGTAGATTGGCTATTTTCAAATGGCCGAAATGTATATAGCGCTGAAGTGGTTACTGTATGTTTTGTAATAATAATCAAAATCTACAAAGTAACTAGTAACTAACTACCGGTAGTAAAGTTTTCAAATACTATAGTAGTGGAGTAAAAGTACAATATTTGCCTCTGAAATTTAGTGGAGTAGAAGTAAAAGTACTGTACAGTACTTAAGTAAATGTACTTAGTTACTTTCCACCACTGGAAGCATATATATATATATATATATATATATATATATATATATATATATATATATATGTGGACATAACGGACAGCTCAGCAGGATATCCACCGTGTCAGTTAGAATTTCAACATTTGATCTCACGTTTTTATTTATAAGAAACCAAGTCTCGACCACACTAGGTCACTGTAATATGATAATACCATTTTTGCCTTTATTTCATCCGGTTTTGAGGTTGGAAACTGGATCATAATATGATCCAATCACAAGTCCAGGTATTATGTGGACTTGACATTGAAGGCTATATGACAACCTTTTTATTTCTCACTTATTGTTTCAAAAACCTATAGGCAGATTGTTAATTTAATATGCCTGCATGGTGGTACCGCCACATAACTTATTTTCTATTTCACGTTCATGTTTTGTGAGGGCATGTTTATATTGCTTGTGTCATATTATGTGTGTATGTAACTGCACCTTCATTTACCATAACTCAATCTGAGTGACTGGTTCCGTTCTTTATTATTCATTCAGCAGGACACTTGGGATGCTTTTGCACCGCTTTGGATTGAGTCAGCAATTGAATACACAAAATGGTCTGCTGTGAAATGTCTACTGCAGTGTTTGGTTATGGTTATTTACAGAATAATAACGGGGGGCTACAATGTCATGGGGCCAATATTTCCATAAAATTCTTGTGTGCTGTGAAAATGCAATGGCCTGTCTTTCTGATTTCTTTCCTTCTTCGCTGTCATGATAAAAAACTGTCCACACCAATGTGAGATTAAGCATCCACACTGATGAACCATAAAGTTCTGTACAAATAAATGATAATGTCTGTGATGTGTTTAACGCAGCGGGTTTTGAACGTTTTTCAGGCCAAGGACCCCTAGCTGAGAGCGAGAGATGAAGCATGCACACCCACTACATTGTTTTTTTTTTACATCCATTGGCAATGTATTTGTATTTTGTTCATAAATTAACATAACTATAATTCAAATATAGGATTCCAATTAAAAAATAGCAAAGAAAATAATATCATCATCATCATACTATAATTCTAACAATGTCTGTGTGTGTCTGTGTGTCAGAAACACTGCCGTAGCTCCTTACTGCCTGCACCAATCACTCCCACTTTTCACACAGGCATTGACCATATGAATATGGAAGGCGTAACGAAGCCCTTTTTTCGATTTCACACAATGATTATTAATGAATTTATTAGTCAATTACAAACGCACCCGGGTGCAGTACCCCCCACGGCCACAAGGGGGGGCAAATATCTCACAACGGGTAAGGGCTAGTATATATAATATAGCAAAAGGAATTGCTGGTCTACAAGCTCAAAACGCGTCACAGTGCGTTTTAAGCTTGTATATATAGGGTATCTTGTATATATAGACCCCTACGACATGCCTTCCTAGTGTAAGCTCTGAAAAAGACTTTCTCCGGAAATGTCAAGCGTGCTCGCTGTTCCATTAACCCAATTTTGACTGAAGTCGATAAAAAAAAGGCTTCTAAATCCTAACATTTTTCTGAAAAACCCATGTTTCTGTCTGTGGTTATCAACCTTTTTCATGTCAAGGACCCCCAGAATTATCTCTATTGGGCCACTGACCCCCATCTCAAAATATGTAGTTCCAGGGACCCCCCAGAAGCCAATATTTTAGTTAAAAATGTTTGCTCTGAAATATATATATTCAAAGATTTGTACCACATTTTTATGACTACTCAAAAATATCAGACGTACAAGCTCGTAGCGCGCCATGAGCTTGTAGATCTGCTATTTTTCAATAGCTATAAAAGCCTGACATAATGCTATAAACACCAGGAGGGGTTCCCGCCCAAAATGGATTAAAGTGATCCTTTGCAGATACGAGTGCTGTCTCCTCTGTCCCGGGACAGGACACTTTTGTTGAAGTTGCCACAGCAACAACAAGTCTGTTTCACACTTCCTGTCAGTCTGAGCACTGACGCCAGAATGTCTTAAAATATAAAGGTTACACACTCTCTCTAGATCATCCCTGCAAACACCTTTAACCCATTCTGACCTGAGATCAGATTCATACGAGGTTTCCACTGGACACACACTTGTCTGATGAACCCATTCTGACCTGAGATCAGATTCTAAAAATGTCAGTCGTTCTTCAATTTTTTTCAAAAATAGCAGACCTACAAGCTCGTATCGCGGCACTCGGTGGCGCGATATGAGCTTGTAGATCTGCTATTTTTCAATAGCTAAAGCATAACATGATGCCAACACCAAAATGGGTGCCCGTTCAGAATGTCTTAAAATATAAAGGTTACACACTCTCTAGTCTAGATCATCCCTGCAAACACCTTTAAATATAGACAGGGGGGGAAAAGTTGTCCTTTTATTGCTTTGCTTTACCGAATGATGGAACTTTTGTAACATTCACTACAGAAATACATTTACAGTGATACTGTAACATTTCATAATATGAGAAAGCACAAATGTTTAATCATTTAGGTTGATACACAGTAAAAGCAAAGCATCAGGTTGTTGTTTCCCCCAAAAGATATGTGGAGTTTATGTGTTTCTATCTGTGAATAATGTAAATGTTTGCCTATGTGTACTTTCTGGAACAGTCAGAGGCCTATCATACATACGTGTACATGTCTTTCCCGTCACATCCAAAGACAGATTTGGGACAAATTCACCCTTTCATTTATCTTCCTGTCTTCTCCAGTCGATTGTTAATAATAGCTAAGAACAGTGTTGAATAATAAATTCAAAGGCAGCGGTGGGACGTGTACTGTGTGTGACGTGTGTGTGTGTGTGTGTGTGCGCGCGCGCGTGTGTGACAGAAAGTTGGCAAGAGATGCAGTACTTTAATCATCCTTGCCCATACTTTACTAACTTTATCCACAAAGGAGGAATTTGCTAAACTAGATGTTTATCGACAGGTACCTTACTGTAACACTGTGTGTGTGTGTGTGTGTGTGTGTGTGTGTGTGTGTGTGTGTGTGTGTGTGTGTGTGTGTGTGTGTGTGTGTGTGTGTGTGTGTGTGAAAGAGAGATAATTGGTTTTCAGTGAGTGAGTGTTTATTGACTGAAGAAGTGTACGTGTTTCTCTCAGAATCTTCCACACACTTGTATGAAGTCATGTGACCAGGGAGCTCCTCGTCTGATGTCAATGTTGGTCACACACAGTGGCTCTTCTTGCCTGAAACACACACACACACACACACACACAACATGCAGGAACTGCACTACAGTACTTTGTGGTCGGGGAAGCCTAATATGCCCCTAATATTTTCGATGGTTTGACTACAAAAGGACCCCAATGGAAACTTTGTTAAGTCCTTTAACAGACCTTGCATTAGGCATAGCAGTACAATTTACAATTTAGGCATTTAGCAGACGCTCTTAATCCAGAGCGACTTACATTTAAGCAAGAACAAAATCATGGGAATACATCACATAAAAGCATTTATCATGAAACATGCGTAAGCTAAGAAGGTAACAGCGGAATATCTATATGATGAAACTATACATACACTATACATAATAAACTATACATATTCACTACTATGCTATACATATGTACTATGGCGTGCTATGACTATATACAATACAATTATAGTGCTGTCTACATAACATGCTATAAGTCTGTGTCAAATGCTATCTAAGCCAACATAAATGCTATCTAAGGGGTTAGGGTAAGTGCTATGGGCCATGATGGAGTCTGAAAAGGTGGGTTTTCAGGCTACGGCGGAAGATTGGGAGTGATGCTGCAGTTCTGACTGCAATGGGAAGTGCATTCCACAGTTTTGGAGCCAGAAGGGAGAAGAGTTTGGGACGTGTGGAGCGTTGTCCCGGCGTTTTTAGTGAGGGTACTTCCAGTTTCCCTGCGTTGGCTGATCTGAGTGCGCGGGAGGGTTTGTAGGGTTCAATCATACTTGTAAGATATGGGGGAGCCATACCTTTGGTTGCTTTGAATGCCAGCATCAGAGTTTTGTATTCTGTGCGGGCAGCGACCGGGAGCCAGTGGAGGGAGCGGAGCAGGGGGGAGACATGTGAGAATTTTGGCTGGTTGAAGACCAAGCGAGCTGCTGCATTTTGGATCAGCTGGAGAGGCTTAAGTGCACATGCAGTGCAGGCATGGTTTTCTGGCCACTTATTTTTCCCATAGAGATTTACAAAAATATTTATTTATATCAATTATTTTAAGCTTAGAATCAAGCCATCCAGGATCCTGGTGAATCATGACCATAAAACCTTTGATTCTGTGAAGAATAATGATTATGATAATATTTAATTATTATATTTAATAAATACCCTTTGTTTAGCGGTTTTCTTTTTTTTTTCATTGATCTATGGAACCGAGTCAAACTAAATGTAATGCCTCAACTCCTATAATTCCACGTGCTTAAGTTGTCAGGGTGGGATGGGGGGGGGGGGGTCCCCAGTTCAAATATGATTATTTTTGGGGGCCGCAGCCTGAAAAGGTCAACTGAGATCCACTGTATTACACACACATGGCCTGTACTTGTACGTACGTGAGTGAGGGGAACTCAGACAGACACATGGACTGGATGTGGATGTCCCCCTGCCTGTAGAACCGGAATCCTGTGTTCTTCAGCTGGATGGAGTCTATCTCACACAGTGCAGCTGGGTGGGCAACGACCCTACTGTACTTGTTAGTGTCTGTCTGACTGGAAGCACGCACGCACACACGCACGCGCACGCACACACACACGCACACACACACACACACACACACACACACACACACACACACACACACACACACACACACACACACACACACACACACACACACACACACACACACACGTTTAGATTAACAACAATTTGGACAGCAATTTAGTAATTGGACAACAATGTAACTATGTAAACAGTTTCCTTATGTTGATGTATTTATTGTATTGATACTGGTGAAGATGATCAAATAAACTAAACAGTTATTTATTATGAATTCTAAAATATGGAAATGATGGAAACATCTGTTCTACATCTGAAAGAACTACTTTAAAAAAAGATTGAAAATGTTGTAAGACCTTGCTACTATCAAACAATAGACTAATATTATTTCTAAATATATCTTGAATTTGGCATTTAAGCTTTTTGGTGCACTTTGTTTAACAATCTAACCCAGTTGCATAAACAGGAGAGAGTTGTTTAATTAATTGCAGGGACTTTTTTTTTTATGTTCTCAAACTTCTTCCCCAGTGCCCTGCACCTGGGCAATGGGACATACTGTACAGTATGTACTTGTCGTAGTGCCCTGCACTTTTTTTTTTAACCTTTATTTAACCAGTAAAAACCACATTGAGACTGTGTGTAGTCTATTTTACAAGTGTGAACTGGCCAAGACAAGAGGCAAAATAAGTGACACAGCTCTGCCAGTAACAAAAAATACACAACAAAAAAGCAGGAAAGACATACAATGCTCATAAATACAGTACCCACTACCGAAGAAGCTCAAAGGGAGAACAGGAACGCGACCAATAAGGACTAATAAATCAAAACTAAGCAACTGAAATTGCTAGTAGACTAAAAAGCTAGCAGACATTTGCTATACGTCAAAGCAGGAGCAATGTATGGGAAGTGTGCCCACCTGACCAATAGGATATACAGTATACCGTAGTGCCTTACACTTTGCCGGTGGGACATACGCTACGTGCGTGCAGTAATGGGACAAACAGTGAGTTTATATGTACAGTATAGCGCCCTGCACCTGGCCATTAACACACGGTATTCCGCTCGTGTCTGCTCTCAAAATAGAAGTTGCCAACTCTCCATTTATAATATAAAGCAGTAGCCTATACTGTACTGTATTATAATGGCTCCAGTTCTGGGTCGACAACATGTCTCGTTGTCTGTCAGGCGATGCTGACCGCAGGGAAAAGATCGCCCGTGCAATTAATTTAGCAGAAGTTGAACACTTGAGATTCCACGCGAGCAGTGTACCTATTCTTTCACCTCTGTTCAGCATTTACCTTTTTATGCAGTTTGCTAAATGGCACTTTTGTTTTGGATTGTTTATTCATATTTATTCTTTGGTTATAGCTAAATATTCGCAGAAAATTGCAGGTCGACAAGCTTGTCAGTCGGCTATTTTCAGCGAAGATATTGAATGTAGAGGGGAAAACACAAAATACACTAGTATAGAGCACTGAGGGAAAGTCTTAAACCTGAGATAGCAGTGTGAAGGCTGGCTGAAGACAGATACAGACATTTCAATGGCATGAGTTTCTGACTCTCTGTTCTCGTCTGGACATAGCCTTGAATTCCCACAGTATACTTTCCCCGCTCAGAACATTCTGATTAGATAGTTGACGACGTTGGAACAAAATTTACATTTGAAAGAAACTCGCGTCTGTTTGGCTGCTCCTTTGTCCTTTCACAACAGCAGAAGCTGTGAAATTGCAGCTCTTTTGCATAAACATAAACTTGAACGCTATTATTTCTTATTCAAACGCTGCATAAATATCACCACATTGTGTTTGTGACATAACAGCTCCACACCAGACCAAAACAACAGCAGAAGCTGTGAAATTGCAGCTCTTTTGCATAAACATAAACTTGAACTCTATTATTTCTTATTCAAACGCTGCATAAATATCACCAGATTGTGTTTGTGACATAACAGCTCCACACCAGACCTCTGCTCTGACATAGCGCAGAATTTCCGACCAGGAATTTATGAGTTGGAGAGAACATTCATGTTTAGTTTCTTTTCTAACTCGGAAGTAGAATACAACTTGGCATGAACGCACCCTTATTCACTGCAAAGTGAGCCGTCTTTAGTCTAAGTCAGGAAACCTCTTGAGTATTAAAGTCAGCTTAATAATACCAATAAAAAAGCTCTTAACAATTTCAACCTGCTGTCAAAATTTGGGGTATATTTAGTTTAGGTTAGTTTATTAGTTTTTTTTTCTTCTTTTTCATAAAAAACATTCTTAGTTCATCAGTTTTTTTCTTTTTCTTATTCTGGAAAAAAAAAAGTATAGACTGAAGCCTAGGCTTATTACGTATATGGATACCCCTTTTACAGGTCCTCAAACAAAACAGCTCATGTGTCCCATTTCTACTGAACAATGCAACATTCAAGGTTTTTTTTCTTTAAAAAAAAAAACAAGCACAGAAAAACGAGCAAAACAATATGCTAATAATAGTCACAGTAGTAACAATTTTCACACAAAAACAAAAGAAACAAATATATCGTTATAGATAGCCCTGTATACAACAAAGTACTGTACAGTATACAGGGCTAACGTTCTTACAGTATGAGGTATAGGGTTGTCACAATGAATACAAGAAGACTCGCCCCGTTTCTGTTTTCCTCCCAGAATGTTCCCCAGTGAGGGGTGGGAGAGGCTGGACAGCAGACGGCTGGATTTTGAATTTCTCTAACTATAAACTTTCATGACAGCAGAACAGACTAAGTACAAATATAATTTATGAAAAGCTACTACAGTGAAGTCTGTTCACAGAAGTTGTTGTAGGATATGTGGGGATTATCTGACGAGGTACCATTTGAGGGGGCAAAACCTTACATAATACTAAATAATACTAAATTGTTTATAAGGTCAATATAAGTAATATAATATAGCCTTTCCACAGGAGTATCTTTTTATATTTTTCCAAAAAGAATACAAACAGCCAATAGCATATTACAAAGTTATCCCCCTCACTGGGGAAAATTCCGGGAGGAAAAACGGGCACGCACCGGGGTGAGTCTTCTTGTTACCGTCACAATGTGCTTCACAGACAAAAGGACACAATATTATGTAAAGAAGCCAAAAATAGGAGCACCCGCCAGACTCTTTATAATTAAAGAGAGTATGAAAGCACTGTCTCTGTCTTTGTGTGAGGTCGCTGTACAGTAGGTTAACTCCCAAAGTAGAAACAATTGATGTTAAGGGCTCTCTAGTGAGGACTTCTGGGGATTAAGGGCATGCCTAGCAATGTTCTTGTTATTGGTCAGTGACACCACCGGCATGGGTGGGTACTGTACGACTTAACTTCTGCTGATGAATGCCACAGGGAACTAATTTGTGGAATGAAACACTCTCTTTAAAGTACCGGCGGTGCTGTGTGTGTGGACGTGCGTGGATGTGTGTGTGTGTGTGTGTGTGTGTGTGTGTGTGTGTGTGTGTGTGTGCTTTCTTACAATCTGAGTCTCTTCACCGTTGCCAGGTTCCCTGTCTTCAGAGTTACTTCAATCTCGGCGCTCTTATCAAGGGGAGACACGTCAATCACCAACAGGATGTGGTGAGCTGACAGAGACAGACAGACAGACAGACAGACAGAGAGAGAGAGAGGAAGGGGAGAACCGGACCAAACTCAAAAGACTTATTTGGGTCAAGTTGGAACATTTGGGTTGCAGCATAAGAGGCATAAGAAGTTAAGAACACAATACAAAACCACAACAGACAGTACATACAGTACGTATGTATGTACGGTAATATACAACCGAAATATGAGCGAGCAAAAACTGACCGTGAAAGTGTCAGCATGGTGTGAAATGTATTATGTAAACTTAAATCCACAGGCCCTCAACACGCACACACACACACACACACACACGCACATACACACACACGTGCGCACACACACACACACACACACACACACACACACACACACACACACACACACACACACACACACACACACACACACACACACACACACACACACACACACACACACACACACACACACACACACACACACACACACTCACCACAATAGGGTGCAGAGGAGGTTGTGAGGAGGAATAGCTTCTGTTCTTTTGGAAGTGGAGACGTTGTTATCCCACTGTTCTGTGATAAACCTGAAACACACGCACGCACGCACACACACACACACACACACACACACACACACACACACACACACACACACACACACACACACACACACACACACACACACACACACACACACACACACACACACACACACACACACACACACACACACACACACACGATGACTGAGAATCACAGGCTCGTCTCACATGACAAATCAAATGAAGCCTGTTGGTATACATTAACTGCTTGAAGAGTAATTAACACAACATATGACGGTGTGGTTTAAACGTCACAAGGACATATCTTCAAGCTCTCTGCTGTATCACTGTGTCGGTCTCTGACACTCTATCAACAAACACTGGCCATGTTCTGTACATCGAGTATAGGTCGCTGCCTTCAGAGATATGCTGTTCCAGCATACAATAAGGTCAGACTGAAGAGGTCCTTTGTCTTTGAAGCTTAATCAGGAGTTTGGCCAGGACAGGACTACAAGCTGAGCTGTGCTCTTGTCTTTATGTATGTATTTTTGTTTGTTTGTTTCTTTCTTTCTTTCTGTCAAATGTGTGTATATGTTTTTGCATACAAAGTTACTGGGTCACAAGACATCATATCATATCATAGTAATCAGGGCCATCATCTTGGTTAGTTAAAAAAATAGCAGATCGGCTATTTTCAAAAGATTTGTTTTACACATTTTGAACTTGTGAAATGGGACAATTCTGCAATATATAAGTACTCTTTTGGTAGGCTACTTTGAGTACATTTTGATGCCAATACTTTTGCACTTTTATTCATGTAGGCCTACATTTTGAATTTCTGACTTTTACTTAATTGTAACAGAGTAACATTTCTATTTTGCAGTAAGAGTTTTTACCCCAACATTGATCAACACTGATGAAATGAAAAAGGTGGACCCTGTTGTAAATAAGTCTTATAGTGGTAGTGGTAGTTTTTGTATTGAGCTTGTGCTTTCGTTTGAAATGTATCAATCAATCAATCAATCAATCAATCAATCAATCAATCAATCAATCAATCAATCAATCAATCAATCAATCAATCACTCACTGACCTATAGTGGGACAGACGCCGTTAAAGAGGCCGTTGTCACAGCCCAGACAGTGTCCGTTGAGGAAGTCCTCATAACTGAAGCAGGGGATTCCAGCCATCGGACACGAGGACGCGTTCAGCAGCGCGCTCATGTAGACGTGCACCGCCCTCATGTGGTCGCAAATCACATAGCCGTACACTGGGAAGTAAACAAGAACTGACAACAAAAGGCTCACACTTAAGGAGTCAAATGCCGGCACATCATATGGGTCTTCTTTTTGGTTTTAGTTCGTTTAGTTGTGTATTATTAGTCAGGAACATTAGCGTCCATGCTGCCGTAGGCTACAATTAACAGCCTTAGTTAAAATGTTGTGCCAGGCAAGTCAGTGTCGAGTGTCAACATTATTTTATTCACTACTGTCCTACTGTCTGCACACAAACAAAAACGCACGGTTGGCTTTCAACTTACTTGACGCAAATCTGGTCCTGGCGCATCCCGCCTGGTCCATGCCGCCATTCAGAAAGAAGTCGACGTGACCAACAGGGATGGAGATGCCAAAGTCTGATGGGGGATAATAATAAAAGGTAATTAAAGAAACCTGGTGGTTTAAGTTCATGGTGGAAAAGTGGAAACCCAATTGAACCGCAATAATAGGCTAATTGAATCCCATCTAAATGTAGGATATACAAACAAGCAAGCTAGCTGCCTGGCAGTGGTGGAATGTATGGTCTACATTTACATTTACTCAAGTAGGCCTACTGTACTGTAGCCTACTTGTAGCCTACTGCAGTGGTTCAAATTCTCACTCAAATTGACACTAATTAGCCCGCGGACCCCCTTTGGAAAGATATTCCAGGGACCAGTGATTCTCAACCCGTTTCATTTCAAGGACCCCCAGTTTGATCTAGTACAGCCCTAGCTCTGGTCCATAGCCCTAATGCCAAGGCATTAGAGCTATGGACCAGAGCTAGTACAGAACCCCATTTAATGGCATTTCTATCTCTGGGACCTCAATGTATGTATATTGTAAAATCAAAGTCATTTTAAGGGTCCATTTGGTTCCATTGTACACTCTCAGAGTTACAGACACATAAGGTCCATTTGGTTCCAGACTGAATCCCTCACACCTGGGTTCTCTGACCCCACTTTGGGAACCACTGCTTACTCTACTTAAGTACGAATTTGAGGATTTTATTTTATTTTATTTTTAGGGCCGTAATACGGACAACATATCCCCTTAAGGACTCCGTACCCTTAGACTCTATAGATGTATTTATCGATTCTTAGCCTAATTGATAAATATATCTATGAGAGTCTAAATCTTAGGCTAGCGTATTAAGGGACGTACCGAAAGGGGCTAAGTAAGGCAAATATTGTTCTTTTACTAAATCTACTTTGTAGATTTGGATTATTATTACAAAAAACATACATTCAAATTTGGCTATTTGAAAATAGATATCTATAAGTTCACAGCTTGTAGATCTGCTATTTTCAAAATATTTCTTATACATCAATTGGGACATTCTGCATAATGAGTAGGCTACTTTCCGCTTTTGGTACTTTAACCCATTCTGACCTGAGATCAGATTCATACGAGGTTTCCACTGGACACACACTGGTCTGATTAACCCATTCTGACCTGAGATCAGATTATAAAAATGTCAGTCGTTCTTCGATTTTTCAAAAATAGCAGACCTACAAGCTCGTAGCGCGCCACTCGGTGGCGCGCTATGAGCTTGTAGATCTGCTATTTTTAAATAGCTAAAGCATAACATGATGCTAACACCAAAATGGGTGCCCGTTCAGAATGAGTTTTAAGCACATATTCGTTTTTGATACCAATACCAGAGTATTGGTATACTGCAGTATACCAGTTTTAAGCACATATTCGTTTTTGATACCAATACCAGAGTATTGGTAATTATACTGCAGTATACCAATACCAGAGTATTGGTATACTGCAGTATACTGCAGTATTATGCAAGTGAGTACTATGAGTACTTTTCCCACCACTGCAAGCCGGTGCATGTCACTAGATTTCTTTGTTAAAAGCAGTGTTAAATAGCTTCATATTATTCTGATATTAATCAATGCCTTGTTGTCACATATCAGTGTTTGTTCAGTAATAGGAATCTCCCTGATCCTTCAGCCTTTTAGTAAACATAAAATGCATTTTCAGGTATATGTCGGTGTACCAATTTTAGCTTTCCAACCAGGAGAGAATACAAGTGAAATTGATCACAAAGAAAAATATGGAAATGGATGTAGGCTACACTATAACATTGAAGCTGATAAATGGGTAACTCTAATTGGCAAACCCACCTGAAAATATATTTTCTATTTATTAAAGTTTATTAAAGAATAACCTATTCTCTAGTCTGTTATTGAACAAACATTATAGCTTTATTCCACGCACGCACACACGCACACACACACGCACGCAAGCATGCACACACAGACACACACACACACACACACACACACACACACAGACACACACACACACACACACACACACACACACACACACACACACACACACGTGTTCACACAACATATCACTTACGCTACATTTAACTTTAGGCCTAGCGGCTACGCCCTATAGCAGCCTACATAATGAAAATTGAATTAACTTTATTATGATTATATTCATTTCAACAAATCCCATAAACAAGTAGGAAACTATATTAATAATATCAACATGTACAGTAGTTCAGCGTCCTGTTTATGTTGTCTCACAGTCGGAGTCGGTGTGGATGGCCTCCACAAACAGAGCGTCCGAGGGGTCCAGCCGGTCAAACGTGTCCCTCCCTTTGAACATGGGCCCGGCGGGGTCCAGACCTGCATGAGGAGGTAAAACACTCACTCTTTAAACATGGGCCCGGCGGGGTCCAGACCTGCATGAGGAGGTAAAACACTCCCTTTAAACATGGGCCCGGCGGGGTCCAGACCTGCATGAGGAGGTAAAACACTCACTCTTTAAACATGGGCCCGGCGGGGTCCAGACCTGCATGAGGAGGTAAAACACTCACTCTTTAAACATGGGCCTGGCGGGGTCCAGACCTGCATGAGGAGGTAAAACACTCACTCTTTAAACATGGGCCCGGCGGGGTCCAGACCTGCATGAGGAGGTAAAACACTCACTCTTCACCTTTCAACACATATATTGTCCTGAAGGGCATAATTCTTTTGCCAAATTGCACTTAATTGTATTTATTTATTTGGGATCTATCAAGATTCCATGCTTGCTCAGGTATGTACTGAGTGAGCCAGATATTGGAGACTTAACCACTTAAACACTAGCGTATACCTGGTTGTAGCCTACTGTACGTCAAATTGTGAGAATAGCTGTCTACAAGCTCACAACGATGGGGTTCACGTGGTTTCGCTCACTGTCGTCCCCGGATGTTTCCAGTCAGTGGAACACACAACTGCCTGAACTATGTTTAGCATACATCCTTCTCTTGAAGATAGTCTTGTCAACAGTGCTTATATGGTGCCTCACTGCATTTGAATAATACAAAAAGCTCACACAAGCCCTGCCAGTCAGACAGACAACAAACATCACACCATGTAAACCAGTGGTTCTCAATGTGAGGTCCAGATAAATGGATGGAATAGGAAACCAAATGGACACTGATGTGGCTGTAACTCTGAGTGTGTACAAATGGGTGTACAAATGGAACCAAATGGACCCGTTAGGGTCCATTTGTCAGAGTTCTGGTGATACGTGGTCTAAACTTAGAGCAGGGGTTATCAGTGTCAGTTCCCAGTGTCATCTATTTAACAAAAAAGAAAGAACATCTTGGGATTCTTTGAAAATGTTTGAATATATAATATATTTATTTTACATGTTTGCACAAATCTTGTATTGGGGTCCTTTGGACAAAATCTTTTCAGATTGGGGTCCACGGCCAAAATTAATTTAGGGGAACTTGACATGGAAAAAGTTTGAGAACCACTGACGTAAACAAGCAAACAGCTGCATATTGTTTTGCCTGATGTGGGTGGAGAGGAAGGCCTGTGCCACTCCACACAGCTCCGGGGGGGGCGGGGCTCGCTCTCATCAAAGTGGCAATTGTGATATTTTTGGAACGCTTTGCTGGCTTTCTTTGAAAGTCTCATTCAAATTAAAGCGTTGGAGAGAGACAAGAGGCTCTGTGAGTGACTTCTCCACTGTGGAGAGACCTTTATTGTCTGGCTCCGTTGTGGCGCTTCCATAGCAGTTGTAGCAGTGGAGTCGGATGGCAGTACGAGAGCGGTGCCCGTTGGGAACGATGCAAGTTGGAAATGCATGCCCCGCCCAGTTATTATGTCTGTGTCCCTTTTATGGCCATGTATGGAGTTATTTTGTCAGGCATGCCCAAATATGGAGTCTATGCAGATGTCAGAACAATCACTGCGATGTCAGAACAGGACAGCTCCATACAGTACATGGAGATATAGGCCAGGGGTGATCAGGTCCAGAGCCCGGGAAGAGGCTTTTGTGCTGGTTCTGGACAACGTTCCGACAACGGGCCCTGCGCTCCCTGTGGGGGTGTGGAACACGTGTGTCGAATTTGAAGTCGGTGGGGCTAACGGTTCTCGAGTTACGTGGATTATAGATTACCTGTAGACTTACAGAGATGTGGTGCATTTATACTGTAGATAGATGTTTCTCTGTGTTGGCACTCTCTGATGTTGACCTCTTTGTAACGTACAGTATATGGTAGCTACTGTAACTGCAGTCTTTATGTGGCCCGAATTCTTTTTATTTTTAAATAATTATTGTAGTTTGGGCTCACCTGTGATTCTTCCAATCTTGCCCTCGAAGAGGGTTCCCACAAACCCGGAGACATGCGCCCCAAGACTGACCCCGATGAAGTGGAAGGAGTCCAGTCTGCAGCCATGATTCTGTTATGTCGGGACAGATGGTTGTCAGTTGTTTCAGATGCCTGGCATCCCTAGTACAGTATATTGGGCAGTGTATTGTCAGAATTCTTCAGAGACTTTTCGCTTTTTTCATCATACGACCAAGTGTAACATAGGACTCATGTAAGTGGTTAATCAGCTGAGTGCATCATTGGAACTTCCAGGGGTCAAACACAGCTTATAGTGTGTCTTTACCCATCCTCTCTTTATGTCTCCCTTGCCTTTAGGCTACTACAATAAATACTGTATGTCTTGATTTAACATCAACATCATCGATGGGGAATCCAAGCGAATAGAAACTGCAGGCTTTCTAGTCCTGAAAAGTTGAAATGCGAAAATGGAAGCCATCGTTCTCACGATAATGAAAATCTAAACATTTTTGTAAAAATATATTGTTAAAAAATAAATCTGCCTAATGATGATGTCACTGGAAGACGGTTTCTAAACTGCCCAGTGCCCACAGCCCTCCTATGAGACACAGATCGAGTAGAAAAGAATCATGCCATTTTATCATGATTATTAGTGAGGCCTTTAGGAGGGACATTCAAGCCTCAAGCGGAGCCTGCGGCACCACCAAGGGCAAGGTGGAGCCTTTCCTTTTCGGTCAATTGTATCATGTCAACCCCTTTTCCTTATGTATGTAATAATGTTGGATAAACCATGACCGAGACAAATAAACTATCTATCTATCTATCTATCTATCTATCTATCTATCTATCTATCTATCTATCTATCTATCTATCTATCTATCTATCTATCTATCTATCTATCTATCTATCTATCTATCTATCTATCTATCTATCTATCTATCTATCTATCTATCTATCTATCTATCTATCTATCTATCTATCTATCTAGCTAGCTAGCTAGCTAGCTAGCTAGCTATCTATCTATCTATCTATCTATCTATCTTATCATTAATATACTGTATCTTAGAGTTGATGTGTGGATGTTCTAGAACAGGGGTGCCCACACTTTTTTGACTTGAGGTCTACTTTTAAAATTGCCAGCTCAAGGTGATCTACCAACCAAAAAAATATTATCCCATTGCTTAAAATACTCAAAATAAATAACATTAAGGCATTAGGACTGTTTCAAAATCAATTATATTTATTTACCTTTTCAGTTACCCCACATTGCAAAGAAGAGATTTTTTGTTAAAGTTACTCTTTGTAATAACGTCAATCAATTTCAATTTGTAATAACATATATTGCTCATAAAATGTTACAAATATTAAAAGTATCACACATAAAAAGCATACACAATCACATGAAGGAATAATGCACCACTCAACTCAACCAGAGCAGAACTCCCACCACAGGACTCTGGCAATCAATTAATACAGTTGCAACCACTATATTAATGGGAAGTATTTCATACAATTTAAGTAAAAAAATCTGAACTATCCCTTTAATCAGATGACTGCTTGCAGCCTTGCACTGAATGGAGTCCGTCAGTGCTGCGTAATCCGGACAGTCACTGCTGACAGCTAGTCTTAAACAGGCCTCCAAATGATCGTCCGTCAACGTGGAACGATATTTGGACTTAATTATCTTCATGTGGGAAAACGCTGATTCACATAAATATGTGGAGCCAAATAACGCTGTGAGCGAGACTGCACAAGTCCTGATTTTTGGATACTTTTCCTCCACGATTAAGTTCCAAAACTCTCCATCGCGGGCGCGCAACTTTAACTGTATGTCAGCCTGCAGCGCCATGATCTCATTCTCCAACGCAGAAGAGTTCACGTTAAAAAGTGTTGCTATTTTCGAGGCAATGGAATCAACATCAGCTTCTGAATGGGAAGCACATGAATGTGGCGATGGGCTCGAGTAAGGCAAACGCAGTTGGACTTGCAATGTGACATTGTGAAAAAATAATCTTATTCCCACTCTGCATGGAAGTGATATGTTTTAGGCTTCTTTGCCGCGCGCATCTTGCTATATGAACAATGATGGATAGATATCATTTTAATTTGTTTGTTTGTTCCCCACACTTGAAAACAAGGCACTGCATTGTGGGGGGTTTTAAAGCCACCGCCACCTGCCCGAGGCGAGGATTGTTTTTTTGTTTTTTTTCATGGCAGTGCCAAGCGGTCTACCTGCGCAGCGTTTGCGATCAACTGGTCGACCGCGATCGACGTAATGGGCACCCCTGTTCTAGAACTGTACGGTCATGTGATCAGTGACATCACCAACGTGTACTCTTTGAGAGTTATGATGGAAAATATGAATGTCCATTCAGTGGCGACGTATTGAATTTATTATGAAGAATCAGGCAGAAGAAACACATACAGATCATATAGGAACAAGCCTCCGTGCCTATTCCGCAAGCCTCCCCAACCCTATTCTCAGATAGTTTAGTTGAGTTTAGTTCATTGATCATCTCCCAGTGTCCGTTTCTTATAGTCCACTGTTAACAGAGATGCTATACTAAATGTCCATGTAAGGATATATTCTAAAGATAACACACGACACAAATGGACACATTCGCTGACTGAGCAATAGTGAGCATAGAGAAGTGCTGTTAGATCGATTCAATTCGCATTGAATGAGATTGACAAATAAATACATACAGTACAGTATAGTTGGCAGTCTATTTGGTATTCTAAAATATCCATTACAGACTAGTACACATATATATAATCCCCTTCTGCCCCACCACCATGTACTCAGACGCCTCTTGCACGGCCCAGACTATACTGACACCATGCTTCTTGATCCATTTTTACATAAAATCAGTGCATGTGAGTTTTGTTTTTGCAATTTGCACGTGGGATGGAATTGACAGTGTGAACATCAATTCATCTTCGATTGAAGGGAGGTTCCTCACTCCAATCACCCATCATGCTGGCATTATTATTATTTGTACAATTAAAGCTCATTGTACGTGATATTTTACATGCAATCATTTACCCAATGATCAACTGTCAGTGCAAATGGGAAATGTACATAACCAATAGAAAGGAAGACAACAATCTGTTTTGATTGGAATGTCAAAGAGGAATGACAACAGCGGTTGTCATAGACATAGAGGCTATGTTTCGCATTCTGAACACAAAGAGAAGAGATGTAACGTCCCTAAGGCAAACATTATATTCTGTGAAACGCTTTGCATTCTGTGTTTTGCATTCTGTATGAACACAAAGAGAAGAGATGTAACGTCCCTAAAGGCAAACATTATATTCTGTGAAATTGGCTGATCTACGAGCTCGGATTTCAGGTTGTCTGCCAGCCTTTCATTCAACCTTTTATTTATTTTTTCTAGAAATATATTGAGGGCATTAGGGAAAGCGTTCATTTTCAATGCTGCACTGATTACAAAAGGCATTATACAATACAATGCAGGTGCTTTGACCTTGTTTTGAGCCAATGGCAGTGAAAGAGACATCTGAACACCCATCACACACCATTGCCGTCAGAGCTGACTAATATAAACAAGGTATCCAGAGATTCCAGACGCAGGTCGCGGAACACCGTCATAGAGCCAAGATGAATTTTCACATTATTTTAATCGTCGCCACCATCATGAAAACAAGTGGTCAGCTGACGTTGCGTACCTGTAATGGACTTGGATTAGGGAGGCGTCCAGAATACAATGACATCGAGGTGACATGTGGCACCAACTCCATCAGTCTGGCAATCCAAGCCTGCCCTATCGTCTACACCGGCTACAACGAAACGCTGATGATCGTGAACCATATGTCGGAAGCAGCCTGCGAGGGAACCCTGGATATGTCCGTATATCCACCCGTGGTCCGTTTCAACTTCCCCTTGAACAATACCCATGCCTGTGGAAGTGTCTTCAGGACCACCAGCGCTGCCGGCACAGGAGTGTTCTCAGACTTCTCCAACATCCAGACAGTCAAAGTCAGTGGCATTGTGCGATCCTCCGATCCCACCACAGGGACAATCACCTACAATGCAGAGCTGAAGTACTATTACTCCTGCGCCTACCCCTTAGAGTACCTGATCAACAACACCCAGATGGATGTGTCAGGCTCCTCTATTGCATTGAAGGACAACAATGGCAGCTTCATCAGCACCCTGCGCCTGGAGCTGTTCAGCGATGCTGAGTACACAAGGCCCATGGTGATGCCACAGAATGGAATCGAGCTGAGGACCGACATCTTCGTAGAGGTGAAAGCCACCAACTTGACAGGCCAGTACAACGTGCTTCTGGACCAGTGCTACACCTCAATCTCCCCACTTCCTGGTACCGACTCCAGCATCTTCAACCTGTTTGTACCCTGCGAGGTTGACCAGCACACCACCATGATCCAGAATGGCGTCAGCCAGAGCGCCCGCTTCACCTTCCCGGCTTTCCGCTTCACGGAGCAGGAGAACGAGACCGTCTCCACCTACTACCTGCACTGCATCACGCGCCTGTGCGAGGTCTCCACCTGCAGCAACTTCCTGCAGTGCGGCAACAGGAGAAGGAGAAGGAGAAGCACGGACGATGAGCCAGCCGACTTCTCCCACCTCCACACCATCACCTCCCCGGAGATCGTCACCCAAGAAAATGTCATCAAAGGCCAGACATCAGGTCAGAATTCGTCTGCTGGTCTTGGTGCTGTTGTAGGTGTTTTAGCCTGCGTGTGCGTTTTCTTTTCTTTCTTTTTTTAAATGTTTTTTTGCGGCTTTCACCTTTATTTTATATATTTTTTTAGAGGGACAGACAGTAGGCTGACAGGAAATGGGGGAGTGACATGCAAGGGGTTAAACTCATTTTGCTCCTATGCCACTAAAATGTGGAACGCCCTACCAACAGCCATTAAGACATGTGAATCCCTAGACTCCTTCAAAACCGTCTGCAATTCTAAACTAGCCCCTGTAAGAAAAGTTAGTCTTTGCTATACTGTATACATACGGTACTATAGTATACCCCCTTAGACATACTCAACAACTTTATTTTTCTGTACCCACAACATCTAATGAAATTGGGAGACGTGCTTTTCAGTTTAAAGCTTCATCAGGTTGGAACAACTTGTCTGTTTCTTTGAGATCAATTACATCATTTAACATTTTCAAGGCTTCTTTGCTTGTATACCTGAAACCCATTTGTACTTTTTTGGAGAGAGGTGTGTATTTTAATGCTTGATTATTCTTTTTAGCTTTATCTTTATTTTTTATTATTTTCATTATTATCACTATTATTAGTATTTTGTTAGGTGTTTCAGTGCAGTTGCTTCTGGTCTTGATGTATTGTTTGAGTGGTTTGGAGAGCATCTATGTTTTGTTGTTGTAAGTGTATTGTTCTGTGTCGACATACTGTACTGTACTGTACTGTATTCATTGTGTTCTGCCCGAGGACCCCCTCTAAAACGAGATGATGCATCTCAAGGGGCTATCCTCTAAATGAAATAAAATGTCAATATATATACAAACTGTTACAATGTTCAATCAATCAATCAAATCAATCAATCAATCAATCAATCAATGAGGCCTGCAATGTGCATGCCCAGGATGAACTGCTTCAGAGTGTGTGTGTGTGTGTGTGTGTGTGTGTGTGTGTGTGTGTGTGTGTGTGTGTGTGTGTGTGTGGTGGGTGGGTGGGTGGGTGGGTGGGTGGGCGCGTGTGCGCGTGTGCGCCACACCACGGAAATGATTTGATGGCGGAGCACGGAATATGATGATGATGATAAGAGCGCCCCTCACAGTCACAAGAGTGTGATATTGATTTCTATTGAAGTAAAGAAGAAAATAATGGGGGAAAAGTGCAATTGTCCAAACAAAGTGCATTGTTTTGAATACAAATGGCTATAAAGAATTAGGAAAGGAGTGTATTTCTTAATTGGGGTTGTTCGCACATGTTTTTTGTTTATCTAAGTTCGCATCACACACATCAACCTTTTGACCACCAATATTATTACGCTTGTAGATCCACTATTTTTGCTCTTTTAGAAATGGGGCTATATGCCACATTAACTTATTTTTCACCGCCTATTTCTTTCTGAAATCACGCCTCTGCATCCTCCATCCATTCTTCCCATGGGGTAGGCCTACAGTCAATTCCAGCAGGCCTTGTTGATTCTTTCTGACATGCACAAGAACCATGTCAGGCCAGCTATGGTATGGTGTCTGGACATTTGAGCCGTCTATAGGTTCGACCCTCCGCTGCCAGTTCCAAGCTGGTGCCAAGAAGCCCCCCTCCTTGGTTTGGGTGCTGTCGTGGCTTCCCCCCGTCCCGACAAAAAAGCCACCCTTTTGACAACTGGCATACAAAGCTAAAGTTTGTCCATTTTTATGTTTGTGCAAATCGGGATATCCTGCTATAACAGACGGGGGTGAAACAAATGAGTGTGAGTCTTACCTGGAGCTGGTTTATGAGGACAGAGATTTGGACAGCCACCTCCTTGTAGTTCTCCACCACCAGGTTGTAGGCGAACGAGGCGCCGTAGATCCAGTCCACCACCACCACGTTCACATCTGTCGCCCGGAGCAGGGCCTGAGCCAGCTCCTTCACCCAGGACGGCTTACTGCCCAGGGCCCTAAAATACACACAGGGAGGGAGGGATGGATGGATGGGTGAGGGAGCAGGGCCTGAGCCAGCTCCTTCACCCCAGACGGCTTACTGCCCAGGGCCCTAAAACACACACAGGGAGGGAGGGAGGGATGGATGGATGGGTGAGGGAGCAGGGCCTGAGCCAGCTCCTTCACCCATGACGGCTTACAGCCCAGGGCCCTAAAACACACACAGGGAGGGAGGGATGGGTGAGGGAGGGAGCAGGGCCTGAGCCAGCTCCTTCACCCATGACGGCTTACTGCCCAGGGCCCTAAAACAGGGGTGGGTAACTTTGACGATGGAGAGGGCCGCTATAGTTCCACACTCACTCCAGAGGGCCACATTGCATATTACTGTCAAATACTGTCATATTACTGTCAAAAACCGGCAAAAATAGCCGATCTACAAGCTCAAAACGCGTCGCACTGCGGCACGTTTTGAGGGCGGACACTCTAACCACAAGGCCACTGTCTGGTGGTTATAAATAGTCTGTGAAATCAATACATGGGCTTCTTCACCTGTATCCGTGGATGATGATCTTGGTGGGGAGCGAGGCGTTGAACAGCGAGGGCTCCTGGGTGTTGTTGAGGCTGTCCTGGCTGAACGCGCTGGCGCAGTCCATGTTCCTGCGAGTCAGGAGCAGGTACTGGATCTGCAGCTTGGAGCCCTGGTGACGGTACTCCTGCCAAACAGTGTTGTTGAAGTCGGCGCATTCGTCCGCCGCATGTTCACGCTGCTGGTGGGCCCCGTGTCCTTCTTCTCCTACTGAGGGTTATGTATACGTTGTATACTTAATGCGTTCATACACACTGGATTAAAGTTCTCAGTCGCCACGACTTATTTCAGTCATTTGTATTCCATAGAAGCCAGCGTGTCCTTCTGTGAAAGCGTGCATGCATGCGCACCGAAAACAGCAGATCTACAAGCTCACAACACGTCATGTTGAGAGCTTGTAGATCTGCTATTTTCGGTCATTAGTTATTTTTAAGAAGAAGGGGTATTTGAAGTGATTAAACTAGCAATAGAATACAAGTTTAGTTAAGCATCTTCCAGAAACATGAATGGTCTTTAGAAATGTCATGATCTCTTCAGCTGGTCGTCCTAAAACATAACCTTACATTTTCAGTCTTGAGATTTGTTTTTGCTTTATTCCATGCATACATACATTCAGGTTCTTTGTGGTTTGTATTTGTATTTGATTTCAGTTTTCTTGCCTTTGCCATAGTGCTGTAATCTACAGTAGGTTTTTTTTTTTCAGACGGTATACCATCATTATTCCTTGCGCAACATGCACACGTATAGGCTATTTATGCTCGCGAGTGGTCAATGGATATAATTATTAGCTAATTAGATCATCTATTTTCGAATGGCCGAAATGCATATAAATCTACAAAGTTACTAGTACTTTCCACCACTGCGATGGACCACTAGTTGAGAAACGGTTGACTCAATGACCTGGTGACCTAAAACCCTGACCACACCAAAGGGTCGAGACGGTTTTAGGGTTGTCCCTGCGGTGTGATATGTCTTGTTGCACGTTGACCCACGTTGACCCTAGTGATTCAACGGTTTTAGCGTTAACTCCTTGCAACCGTTTAGACCCAAGGAGTTGCATGGTGACCCTTTGGTGTGGTTAGGGCTTTAAGAATGTAGTCGACAGCAGTTTCTGTGAAGTAGGGGGTCAAGAACTCCCACAGAAGAAAAGGGAGTTGGAATCTCACGACGGGGAAGTGTACCGGATTGCCTCTGTTATCATTATTAGGACATTTCCAGCACGTGTTTGCTCACTCATACATAAGTTACATAATCAGTTAACATGAGTTTAATATAGACGGCTGGATAAAGTAAGAGAAACTCAAAAAAAAAATGAATGCTCTGCTCACTATAGCATAATATTTTCAGTTATTATTCAAGAACGTGTCCGTGGATAATTGGTTGTGCATATTTTAGTTCTTATAACTATAATCTTACAGTGTTGTGGTAAATGGTGCATTTATGAGCTGATTATAATGCATTATAGACATGGGATGCAAGCAGGGTTAACACTGAGTTGAAAGGTTAAAGACATAATATATATTTAATTAATCTTTCACTGGCATAAATTGTTATTTGTCATGTCTCCCACAAGGTTATTAACGTTAATTAAAACTAAACTAAAAGCTAAAACTTATTGTAATTTTTTTTAAATATTTAATAAAAACTAAAAAGAATTCTAAACACGGAGAAGTAAACCAAAACTAGCAAACCCATTCTGAATCTATACATGAAAAACATTTTAATAAAAATAAAAACAACAGGAAAAACTAAATAACAACCTATAATAACCGTGGTCTGCTTATTTGCCACACATTCAGAATTAAAGTGTGGAATCAGAATTAAAGTGTGGAGTATGAAATCTATACTACTACTCTATTACTAGTGTCATCTTCTCCCTTTACATTCATTTACTTAAAGGCTCTCAATGGACAGTAATCATAAACCGAAAGAAAGAAAGAAAGAAAGAAAAATACTTGCTTTTTAAGTCTTTACCAGAGTGAGGATTAAGGCTACTTACCCGCCACTGTTGTGATGCAGATGGTCAGAAGAAGCCTAAGGAGAGTCATTCTGGGTTCCCTGCAGCAGGACATTGTCTTTAGACGGTGCAGAATGCTGAGTGGAGGAGAGGAGACGAGAGCCGCTGGTCTGAGGAAGGTCTCAGCACTGCTTAGTGGGCGCTTAGCTGCTCAGTGTGAAGTGCTTATTTCTGGATTTGTGACTGGACCTCTTGGCCGGTGGCAAATCCCAGCTCTATGGAGCATTGTGGTACCTCTGAGAAAGATTATTGAGTTGTATTACCCTGGCCGACCGTCGGCCCTAGCAGGTTAGGAATCCGCCTAAAGCCATTAGGTAAATAACAGCTTGGGGTTATTTTCACACGCGGCTTTGTCGCATGCAGCTCCTGTTTGTAATGATGTTGGCCGTGGTCGGTCGGGTGAATTTACTTTGCTGTTTGTTTAAAGCCACACAAACCACAGCATTCCTTTTTTTTTTCTTCGAGCTACAGCCTGTCCTTTGCTCCTTTTAGCCAGTCTCGGGCTCAGTTGGTGTCTGTATGGGGGACACACGATTCGTCTGGACTGGTATGACCTCACTGGCGGTGTTCAATGGCCGTTTGTCTGCTGGACTCTGGACTTACTGTCAACTGGCCTCTTTCTTTCTGTTTACATGTATATACAGTACTGTGTGTGTGTGTGTGTGTGTGTGTGTGTGTGTGTGTGTGTGTGTGTGTGTGTGTGTGTGTGTGTGTGTGTGTGTGTGTGTGTGTGTGTGTGTGTGTGTGTGTGTGTGTGTGTGTGTGTGTGTGTGTGTGTGTGTGTGTGCGTGCGTGCGTGTGCGTGTACTGCATTTATGAGCTCAGCATGTTGTTTGTGTCTGATGGAGCGCAATCATGAACTTATTTATGTACAGTATTTATTCCCCATCAACTGTGTGTGTGCGACTGCTTACGTGCATGCCTGAGTAGGCCGGCATGCAGCCGTGTCCTTCTAGTTTCCTATCCAGTGACCTAGATTTGTTGGATGTCTGTGAATGTTTTGGTTCACTGGTGTAGGCCACACTTGCACAAAGGTGGATTGACAGTTTCATTGGATTGAAATGCATTCATTATGCTCAAGAGAAAGAAATACTATTTTGTTTTTCTCTTCACAAAGTTTAATATATTCTTGAAAATGCGTTGTCGTCAATGTTTGAAGTCCTCACATTCCATTTTACACAGAGGAGCATTCAACAGAGCAAAAATACACCAGTTACAAGTTGTTACAGCGCACATACTGTACTGTACGCTACAGTATCCCAATCACTACAGTACAACATTTCCCCTATGCCTCCCCAACCACTCCTTACATACCGTAGAAAAAGATTATTCCATGATTTGGATAAAAGTCTAAATCATAGTCTTGGGCCAATCTGTTAACCAGGGTATGCACAAACATTAACCCATTCTGACCTGAGATCAGATTCTGAAAAAGCTATGTTTCTATATCAGTGGTTCTTCGATTTTTCAAAAATAGCAGACCTCCAAGCTTGTAGCGCGCCACTCGGTGGCACACTATGAGCTTGTAGATCTGCTATTTTTCAATAGCTAAAGCATAGCATGATGCCAACACTAAAAGGGGTTCCCGTACAAACCTTAATTAAAAAGAAAGCCCTGCACTGCAACTCTCATATCCACTGGACAGAAAGCAGGCTATAGCCTACGGATAAGAAAATGGCCCCATTACAGAAAAACTCATCCTCAACTACTCGGACACTAAAGGTGTCCGAGTGTCCATCCCTGCACGCTGGACGCGTTTTCGGATATTTAGCTGCTTTTTTTCCGTCTGTTTTCCAAAAAACGCGTCCAGTGTACAACCACCTTTACACCTCTCCGCTGTCAACTGTTTTTGACGGGCGCTAGCCGCTATAGCCCCGCCAATGTCTGGCTTTTGGAAATTACATCATATGGCAGCCAGGTCTATGGACTTTTAATGCTTGTTTTAGAGTACTAAACATGACATCATGTAGCAGCCAAGTATAATATGGACTTTTAATGTTTGTTTAGAATACGGTATTTCTTTAAAAGAGTGAGGCGCCCCTCACTTCACACAAGTGTGAGGGTTTTTTTTTCCATTAGGGAATCTAAAAGACCAGAGATATAGCTGAGACCATTGTGCATCTTGTGGAGTTGTAATTGCTAAAGCTTAAAATACCCCATAGCATGACCGTGTCACTTAAGCCTTTCAAAGAGCAGATCTACAAGCTTGAATAGCTCTGCTCTTTTGAGGCAGGAGGGAGGACACTGCTGTATAGAACATAAAATCAGGCTTTCTTAGCCCATGTTTTCTCCCTCTCCCTGGGCAGCTCGGAGGCCAGCCAGTCCACGGTGCGCCGGTGGGCCTCCTCCCAGGTGAACTTGGGCGCGTAGCCCAGGTCCCTGCGCGCCTTGTGGTAGGAGAAGCTAAAGGGGGTGTTGAGCATGACCAGGAGCTGGCGGTTCAGGGGCGGGGCGATGCGCACCAAGGGGCGCAGCAGCACGCGCAGCGCCTCCAGCAGGAAGCAGATCACGTAGAGGAGTGGCAGGGGCAGCATGTGCTTGTCCTGGATCCGGAATCCCAGCGGCGACATCACCGCGTGGTTGAAGTCGCAGTAGCTGACGGGCGGCGTGTCGTCGGCGACGTAGTAGAAGTTGCCCCCTATCCTGGATCTCTTCCGGGCGTCTCCGAGCCCCCGGGCCGCCTGGAGGGGGGTTGGGGGGGGGGGGGGAGGGTTGGCATAGGGAAACATAGAACATCACATCACCATTATTTTTCAAGCACTATATCGTTGCGATTACTAGGGATGCACCGGAAGGGAAATTATTGGCCGAAACCGAATATAGGAAACAGTTGGCCGAATACCGAATATCCAAATATGATTATTATATATATTTTTTCCTACCATTGCTGTCATGGCCGTACCTTAAAGCTACCTGATTTATGGCAAAATAAATGGTTATGGCAAAACTTAACTTAAATAATAATCACTATTATGGGTCCATAAAACATTTATTCAGCTCTTTTGAATGCATTAATTGCATACACTATTCGGTGATATATTTTCTACCTTTGGGCCGAAACCGAAAATCCTGCAAATATTTGAATATACAGTATATATATGTATATATATATATATATATATATATATATATATATATATATATATATATATATATATCGTTCAAGGAACGACAGGTTACGTTTTAAGCACTATATATAACCCCCTGTGCCAGGACGTAATTTAGCGTATTTTATTTATTATAAAACGTACAAAATAGAATAGAAATGCTGCGTTTCTATTGCAGTGTACTGCCATGGGTTGTGTTAACCCATTCTGAACGGGCACCCATTTAGCATTATGTTATGCTTTAGCTATTTCAAAATAGCAGATCTACAAGCTCATATCGCGCCACCGAGTGGCGCGATACGAGCTTGTAGGTCTGCTATTTTTGAAAAAATCGAAGAACGACTGACGTTTTTAGAATCTGATCTCAGGTCAGAATGGGTTCATCAGACCAGCGTGTGTCCAGTGGAAAACCTCGTATGAATCTGATCTCAGGTCAGAATGTGTTAAAAGGGGTATCTTTGAAAAACAAAGAAAGAACCCGCACACTGTCAGACACTTTGCCAAAATGTTGCTCTTTATTAGGTTGACGTTTCGGTGGCTTTGATCTTCATCAGGACAGACAATCTTTTTCTTTTTCTTTTTTTGCCATGAAATAGTTTGAGCACCACTGAATTATTGAAACAAAGGTTTTTTCAGGAAACTCTCAGGATTTAGAAGACATTTTCTAGAATCTGTTCTCAGATCTCAATGGGTTTAGTTTTTAGGTATAGAACCGCAAATCATAGAATGTGCATTCACTGTGTCACCATATCTTTCACCGTATCGCTCACCCCCTTAGGGCCGATTCATACTGCTATTTTAGAGCCCAATAAAAGTCGGTTCGGCGCTGTAGAGCCTACAATGTGACGTCATTTGAGGTTCGGGGGGGGGGCGGGTACCGTCCTAAAGTCGGCTCTTCGGTGCTACTGAAAATGTCTGACGAGCCGAAATCATTTCGGCACTACAGCGCCGAAACAGCGGTAAAATAGGAGTATGAATCGGCCCTTATACCTGGAGGTGCGCCAGCGCCACGTTGCCCACGTACACGGGGTTTACGCGGGCCTCCGGCGCCGACATCCTGTACAGGACGTGTTGGTTTCGGACGCCGTCCGCCATGTGTCGCAGGAGGAAGCGGCAGCCCTCTCCGTAGATGTACATGGGCCTGAGGGCCACAGTGGCCAGCCGGCCTCCGTTCTGGAGCACCTCGCCGTGGGCCTGCAATCAGTTCATTTAGTTTTACTTTTAGTTTTAGTTTTGACGAACAAAACATTTCTTTCGTCATCGTTTAAGGCGTCAGCGACAACACTGGCCTGCAGGGTGAGCTCCTCCGCCTGCTTCTTGGTCCTGCTGTAGGGGAACTTCAGGGAGCAGGTGTAGGACGTGTCCTCGTCGCCGCCGATGACGGGGTCTCCGTTGGAGTTGGGTCCCGCCACCTCGATGCTGCTGGTGTAGACCAGGGAGACCACGTTCTCCTGGACGCACGCCTCCAGCAGGAGCTTTGTCCCTGGAAGAACCATGGAAGGACATGAAGAAACACTTGTGTTCATGTTCATGCAACACTGGTGATGCGCCGCATGCGAATTTGAGAATGTAGAAGAATTGTTATTTTTGCTCATGGTTATCTCTCCTAATGGTACCAACATCAATACAGCATGGAATTGTGGACTAAACCTCATCAAATGGTGCATGTTCTGTGGCTCAAATGCAGAATAAATAATGGGCCCTGGTATCAAAATGGTTGAAAACCACTGAATTAGGCTATGCACAGCTGCGTCTGATGTAGCCTCGGATACCGTAGGCGTTTTGTTTTCACAAGAAACAGAAACGTCTTGGCAAACGTAACACGACACATTTCCTGGTCTATAAGAGTGGGAGTGAACTACAGTGCAGAGTAACGGTGGTTGCACACTGGACGCGTTTTTCAGAAAAACGATGGAGAAACGCTGCTAAAAATCTGTGTGTGACCTTTACAGTCAGTTATCCGCTTTCCACTCCGCTCTCCGTTTTCTACCAGGGAGAGAAGGGGGGCAGGTGCTCAGATCGGTGAACCAGTCTGTCTGTCTGTCATAAACAATTACAGGAAGAATATGGTTCTGTTGCGTCGCTCCCCTTCCTAAATGGACCCCTACGGCTACGGGTCCATTTGGTTTCGTTGTTACGCTCTCTATTGTTAAACATCTGCATTACTTAATTATTTACAAATCTACACAATTAGAGAATGGTAGGAATAATTGTTATTTTGATCAATGTTTGCCTGTTATCTCTCCTAATGGCGGTAGGCTACCACATCAACACATGGTGGTCCGTGGCTCAAATGCTGAATTCAAAATGGGCCTTGGAATGAAAAGGGCTGGAAACCACCTAGCTAGAGCAGACCATCTCACAGCTAGGCTACAGATGTAAACTTTTTGTTTTTGTCTTTGGTATAGGGCACATGCACTGTTGCACACGATAGTTGGTTGCGAGGGGCCGTCAAATGGCTTGCCTCTCTAAAAGGAGTTAGCAAGGAGGAGGCGCTGTTTCCTTTACCCATCCATGATTGTTGTCTGCTGTGTTCGGGGTCATACCTATGTTCCCTCAGCTCTATGTTCCCTCAGCCCCGAGGTGCGCTGCGGGTCGGGAGAGGGTTGCGGTTAGGTTTATGTGTCTGCCCCGGGGGAGGTTAGGGTTAGGGTGAGGGAGGAGGTAGGTTGTCGTAGGCTGAGGGAACATAGAGCTGAGGGAACATAGGTACGGTCCCCTGTGTTCGACAAGTATGCCAACACCATTGTAACAATGTTCTGCCGTATATGCACTTTGTAAATGTCTGTTTTCTTCCTGCTTTCTTTGTTTGTGTCCTTTGTACAAGGCTTTCTTGTACTTCTGTTTATGTGGACACGCATACATATTTCATATTGTGTGCAAGCAAAGGCGTCTGCTCAACGAAGCAATCAAAGCACTCGCTCCACTACTAAAAATAGATATGGGTCATCCATTGGCACTAGTATTTGGGACAGTATGCATTAGTAGATCATTAAATTCCCCCTTAATCTCCCTCTCTTTGCCCACCGCCTTTTTCTTTCTTTCCTGGAAAACAACAAAATGATGGAGCTGACACAAAAACACAATTCACCCACTGATTTGCACCTGTAACCCTGTGGTGTGACAACACAACTCATTCTCATTCTGATCCTGACATTGAGATCCTTAGCCTGTCTTACGAAACGCCCTCCTTCTACAAAAATACATCTTAATTTGACATTAAAAACACTGAGAACAAATCCTACTATACAGTTCATTACCCTTAGACACCACAAGAGGGCCTGGGACTCTTGTTTACTCCCTCCCAGCTATCATTCACAACCAATCACAACAAAGCCAAAGGAAGGGAACCATTGGCCTGAAATGTAATGTGCCTGGAAGGGCAGTTCTTTAAAATCACACACACACACGCACGCACACACACACACACACACACACACACACTCACACAGCGGAGGAAACCATGCAAGGCACCAACCTGCTCAGTTAGGGCTTCAGCACTTCGATACTAACTCAGGGGGAAGCACGGGATTGACCTGGGACCTTCCGTTTCCCAATCGGCCTTCTCTACCTCCCAATGAATACGGAACAAAATGTAAACACACGAGAGACGTAAGAGAAGAGAAAGCTTGTCCCCCTGGCCCGCCGGGGCACCTGATGGAGCTGAAAGGAACTGGTTGGAATAATGTGTTCCTTCCACGCGCTACGACCAACCCGGGGGAAATTCCCCCGCTGTCAGGTGAAAACAAGCGGCTTGGACTCCATGCATTGACCTTAAGGAAGCATGAGGTCAGTCCGTTGCTCTCCCCAGGTTGGCAGAGGGAGTGAAATGATGAATAATTGTCATTCAAATAACTGCTATTAATTTTCTAATTGTGTTTTTGGCATTAAGTTTGATGGCCGCTAATTGTTTAATCCAGGGTTCCACCGCGCGTAATACGACATACCCGCCTTTTGTTTTATGTGTTTAATTCGTATTTTAATAATTAAAAAGAAACCTCATTGGAGGATAATTATTATTTTTTTCTTCTGTTTGCCGTTTAGGCTTTGCACAGGGCAGATGATGACAACGAATACAATACAAACCCGATTACAAAGATGTGCATCTGCTAGTTTTGAACACTTTTGAGTCCTACTGATTTTAGAAGGCATTTGGTCTCAAGTCTTAATGGGTCAATACAGATGAATGGAAACGACTCTGAAGGATTGTGTAAAATAGCTTCAGACGGGCCTATATACTGTATATAGTATTACCTTTGACGTTGACCCCGTAGAGCTCGCTGTAGTCCACAGCCCCGGTGACGTCGATGAGAGACGCGATGTGGAAAACGATGGACGCCCCGCGACACGCTCTCCTCAGCACGTCGCTGTCTCTGATGTCTCCTTCGAACGCGCTCACCTTGGTGTCCACTGTACAGTCTAAAGTACATACACAAACGCAACACATTCACCTTGGTCTCCTCCGTACAGTCTGACATACACAAACAACACATTCACCTTGGTCTCTACTGTACAGTCAGACAAACAACAAATCAACATCAGCAATATAAATGTACTCCATAATAGTTATCAAACTGTTTCTGACCCCCATATAACTCTCAGAGTGACCAAATGGACCTGAGGTTGAAGGAGTAGTTTACCCATTAAGACCTGAGGCCAATTCCAAATTTGGCCGCGGACACCACCAACTCAAAATTGTTTTTATCAAGCAAAGATTTGAGTTAAAAATGTTTGCTTTAAAAAAATTATATATTCAAAGATCTGCATACATTTTCATGATTTTTCTTCAGGGCACACTGCGAGCTTGTATATCTGCTATATTTGAATAGTCAAAGTACACAAATATGGTTAAAGTGGCTACAATTGTAAAGTCACAGATGGGTTAAGGACAGGTTAAGGACAGGTTAGTATAGTTCTACGGTTAGTGAATGATAATTGAAAAGGAAAAGTTTTTTTAAATGTTTTTCGACATTTACCTTCCAGAGACTTGACGTGTTCAGGCGTTACTTGTTTGTCCAGTAGACGGATCTCGGCCAGTCTCTCCTCCTCCAGCAGGAGCTTGACAAGCCTCTGTCCCAGGAATCCACAGGCCCCCGTCACCAGGCACACCTCGCTGCTCAGAGACATGGCTGGCTAAGCACTTTGGTATTCAGTGCACTCACAACCTCCCTCAGTCTCTTCTGCCTTTATCTGTCCTTTTTTGTCACTGTCCTTTTTAGCTATGGAAAAATGTGTCAGAAAAGAAGGTGATGTACCTTGATGCTTGAAAAGCTCAATGCACAACTCATAATGGAGTGCTGAAAACACCTGGCATGGTCACAACATGTGATGTGGACGCGGACACAGCTTTTCTTTTCCGAATAGAAAATAACTGCTTTTGAAGCAGTCGATGGCTAGGCTTCTGCACGTCTGTGGCACTGCGATTGGAACCTTAAAAACCCTCTTCTTTTTTTATAAGTCGCAGATTACTTTGGAAACAAACCCCCCCAAATGTAACAACAACCCTTTCAGCTCTGAGGGAAAGTGTGAATGACGGGATGGTCTCTGGCACACCGAGATGGAATGTGATGCATTTAGGAGTCAGACAGACACCCACAGGGGAGGGGAGGGGAGGGGAGACATTTTAAATCTGCTATCTCCCAAGGACAGCCTACGTTGGAATAAGTACACAGAGCCTTTGCCCTTTACCCATGGAATAGACCAAGATAACAGCATGCTTCTAAATGGAACAATGATACAGAGTGGAGCTGACAACACAAAATGTAAAGTACTTATGGTAATGTTTGATTTACAGTCTTAATGTAAGATTTTGTATTTGTATAGACCGGATCTTCATAAAAGATGGGGGGAAATATAGCATGAATGGTACTTTGGCGATATCTTGGCCTTGAACAAAATATTGAAAATATAGAATTTAACCACCCTGATTTATAGGTTTAATGCAGGGGTTTTCAACAGGTGGTCCATGGACCACTGGTGGTCCGTGAAGGTATTGCATGTGGTCCCTGAACATGCATTTAGTATTGTAGCAAAGTGAATATTTTGTATTTTCTTCCACGGAACAATGCACTACTTTTGGCGGACGTGGAAGTGCATAAATGTTATCAGTTACTGGGAAGTCTGAGGTTAAGAAATTCCACAGAAAAGGGAGTTTTCTCAAGAAGGGTGCAGTCTACAGCATACCTGATTGAGTCATCATTATTAGGAAATGTGCCCATTCGTCTGCTCTGTCACTATCAGTACTGTATCAGTTAACCTGAGTTTAATGGGAGGATGGATACAGTAAGAGAAGTGTAACCGTGGGATAGGAATAGATCAGTGGTTCTCAAAAGATATATATTTTGGCTCTGTACCAGTCTTATATTTCAGTTAAATAATGCCTTGGCTTGATACAATTTGTTGCACGTAGTATATCGTGCAATGAATGAAATCAAGCCCTTAACAGTCATGATTTAATTTCAATCTTTTTATTGGCTATCGATTCAAATATTTTCTTACATTTGATGGACTTTTGAAATACTGTATTATTTAAACATATTTTAATACATCTAACAAAGATATTTTATTTATATTTTAAAAACATTTTTCCCATGGACCACCTGCAGGCCTATTATCCCATGGACCACTAGAAACAGTGGTATGTATATATTGCATAGCATTATCAAGTGTTGTGAAAGCGCTAAGCTTAGCCTATACCCTCCCAACACAACAGTGGTCCCTAGCTTGATTCTTAGTCAGGGTGGTGGTCCCTAGCTTGATTCTTAGTCAGGGTGGTGGTCCCCAGGTTGATTCTCAGTCAGGGTGGTGGTCCCCAGGTTGATTCTTAGTCAGGGTGGTGGTCCCCAGGTTGATTCTCAGTCAGGGTGGTGGTCCTCAGGTTGATTCTTAGTCAGGGTGGTCGTCCCCAGGTTGATTCTTAGTCAGGGTGGTGGTCCCCAGGTTGATTCTTAGTCAGGGTGGTGGTCCTCAGGTTGATTGATAGTCAGGGTGGTGGTCCCCAGGTTGATTCTTAGTCAGGGTGGTGGTCCCCAGGTTGATTCTCAGTCAGGGTGGTGGTCCCCAGGTTGATTCTCAGTCAGGGTGGTGGTCCCCAGGTTGATTCTCAGTCAGGGTGGTGGTCCCCAGGTTGATTCTCAGTCAGGGTGGTGGTCCCCAGGTTGATTCTTAGTCAGGGTGGTGGTCCTCAGGTTGATTCTATAGTCAGGGTGGTGGTCCCCAGGTTGATTCTATAGTCAGGGTGGTGGTCCCCAGGTTGATTCTTAGTCAGGGTGGTGGTCCCCAGGTTGATTCTTAGTCAGGGTGGTGGTCCCCAGGTTGATTCTTAGTCAGGGTGGTGGTCCCCAGGTTGATTCTTAGTCAGGGGGGTGGTCCCCAGGTTGATTCTTAGTCAGGGTGGTGGTCCCCAGGTTGATTCTTAGTCAGGGTGGTGGTCCCCAGGTTGATTCTTAGTCAGGGTGGTGGTCCCCAGGTTGATTCTTAGTCAGGGTGGTGGTCCCCAGGTTGATTCTTAGTCAGGGTGTTGTTCCCTGGTTCACAATCAGTTGAAAACCACTGGTTTAATGGAAGACACCAAAAGTTTTTGTCTTCCTGTCTATTGCTTATTCTGAACAGATTGTATGCTTCAGCCCCCTTTTCTTCAAAGTGGCTCGTATAACTGCCAATAGAACGAAGATAAATGTATTTTAGAATAAAACTAGGATAGTGGCTTTGAAATGTAGCGTAGTGTGTCTTTAAAGGATGGAGATACTTTACATCTGCTGGAGCCGTTTTATAAGCTCTCATTAAAAAACAGAGTTGTCAGTATAGCTCCAAACTGCACTTGAGTACAAACAGACAGTGTTTGAGTGAATATATTAGGCGTGCAACAGTTAATTGAACTCCATCCATCTTCAACCGCTTATCCGTGGTGGGGTCACGGGGGCAACAGTTCCACCAGAGTGCTCCAGACTTCCCTCTCCAGAGCAACATTAGTGACTTCCTCCTGGGGGGATTCCGAGACGTTCCAAGGCCAGTGAGTCGATGGGTTTCCTCCAACTGCGCCTTGGTCTGTCCCGGGGTCTCCTCCCAGTGGGACGTGCGTCGAGGACCTCCCTAGGGAGGCGCCCGAGAGCCATCCTAACCAGATGCCCGAACCAACCTCAGCTGACTCCTTTCCAGGCGAAGGAGCAATTGAACTAATCGATTATGAATCATAAATTCATAAATGTACCACAGGAACCCTAGTGTCCCTATTCTGTAGCAGTTCTACAAGCTCACAACACAGTGTGATCTTGTATTGGCTATTTTCGGCAAAGAACTTTGGTTATTGACGTAAAAAAAGACCTGTGGTGAATTACAGTAAAGGATGTACAGTAAAAAGTTTGTATTTGTTGTGTGTGACCTGTACGTGCCCGTCGGCCACCGGCCTACTTGAGAACGATGCAACTTTGGAACCTACCTAATAATACCTGTTGTCAACTTGTCATAGCACCCGTTTTAACTGTCTGTCCCACATGGATATCTCTGTATCTGCCTGTGTGTGTAGAGGGCAAACTGACTGTGGTTAAGTAGGCTAATCAATTGTCAGGTGTGGGAGGGACCATTTATAGTAGGATTATTGTGTGTCACTGGTACGGCAAAGTTTAAAATTGGTTTAGGTGGTTAATCAGACTAGTATAGTCGCTTATTAAAAGTTTTTTTGCGTCAATTCGTTCATATAAAAATAAAACATACTTCAAGATTATTCGATTGATCGGAAAAGTAAACGATACAATATTCGCAACGATTTATTTTTATTTTTTATTGCAGCCCAATATGCTCTTCTGAGAATGGAACGTACAAGGCTGCATGGTGACGCCAGAGCAGCCAACAAAAAACAAATAACTGTCCACCAAAAGATGTGATGTGTCAAGGTTAAGAGCATGTCCCCTCCCCGTTAGTAACGATGAATCACAGCTGGTCATGGTCATATTGTCCCTCCCAGCTAGAGGCCGATGATCCAAATTAATGACCGACATGTTTATCCCAAACACAAATGACTTACTGTAAACCTAATGAACCACTAAAATGTTTTTGAACGTCACACTGAGCAGAGGAAAGAAACCACACACGCACACACACACACACACACACACACACGCACACGCACACTCACGTGCACACAAGCACCCACAGGTCCTGAATGACTGAAGGTCAGTTGCCCTGTCTTCCCTCCCTCATCATAATGTCCTTTGAGAAACTGATAAAAAAAGGAACTTCTGGACTCACAGTTTGCATTGTATTCACTGTCAAACTCCTTGCTGTAACTATAGAGTGTCTGCGCATGCATACTATAGTGAGTGGCAAAATTAGTTTAATGTTGTGTAATGCAATCAGATAAGACTTTTTTTTTAATGTTTTTGTTTTGTTTTGGCTTTCGCCTTTATTTTATATTATTTATGGAGGGACAGACAGTAGGCTGGGCTGGGGACAGGAAATGGGGAGAGAGATGGGGGGAAGACATGAAGTAAAGGCCGTCGGGATCGGGAGTCGAACCCGCGGCACACTGCCAGACTACCAGTCTGGCAGTGGCCCAGGACAGATAGGACTTTTCTGTTTGGACTTGGCCAGAAAGTAGTTTTTTGTCACTCAGTAGGCGCGCCTCCCGCATAATGATGTTGTCACCTTTGCTTTCTATAATTATCTAATCAAATATATCTACGAATAGGGATGTTCTCTCTCTCTCTCTCTCTCTCTTTGTGTTTCTGTCCTTTCATCCCACAAACTGTGATATTTCCTTGTAATTGATTAAGTCGCATATCACACTGTAAACACTGGCAAATGAAAGCTTCAGGCGAAACTTTGCGTTATGATCTGGTATCACTTAATGGAGTGCTCATCAGATATTGTGGGTCCAAGGACATCATTTGCATCATGCTCATGGCTGCTGCAGCTGCCTGCAGTACATGTCCATGTTTGGATAATTATTAGTTTGAGGACATTCCTCTGTCTTATCTGGAAGGATGGCAGACAGCCCAAGGCTTCTTTCAGCATTGGATTATTTTTATGTATTTTCTTTGACTACATTCAGCACACTTTTTTTGTTTGTTTTAATCATGATGAATACAGCATACAGCTCTTTTTTTCTCTCCTTTAAAACAATAAATAAATCCAGTATACATTTCTTTTTTTTTTTTACATAAAACCAGTCAAAAAACAATAATTTATAGTACAGAAATGTGGCCCCTCTGAAAAGTATGTTATGTAGAATATGTACTTATGTACGGAGGGGGGTGAAATTATGACAGGCAATTACTGCCGTCAAAATATCCCAGGTCAAAAAAAATTGTGTTTGAAATAGCCACTCGTGATTTGGGGCCCTAAGGATGACTACAAAATCTTTCACAGCAAACGTTTTTAACTCATAACTTTGCTTCTGGGGGATCCCTGGAACAACATATTTTCAGATGGGGGTCGGCGATATTTTGCTGATTTTATTGAAGCCTGTTATTTTATTACACATTTGGTGTCAGCAAGAAGTCCAACAGATCACTATTCCAATAACATAAATACATAATATATGTACAGTGTCATTTTCGCATTTTTTTTAAGGTTTTTACTTAAAATTATGAATGACTGTGACATGCTTCCTAGATGCTCCCTAGATGCTCAAGCATCGCCCTAGGGAGGTCTTTGATGCACATCCCACTGGGAGGAGACCCCGGGGCAAACCAAGGACGGAATGGAGGGATTCCATCGACTCACTGGCCTTGGAACGCCTCGGGATCCCCCAGACTTCCCTCTCTGGTGAAGCTGTTGCCCCTGCGACCCGACTACAGATAAGCGGTTGTAGATGGATGGAAGCATGCCCAAAATAAGGCCAGTTTGAAAGTGAAAAAAAAAGGGAAATTTGCGACAGGAGTTTTTCTGTCTCTTTCTCTCAGTTCTTGGATGTGGGCAGCGGGCACTCGGGTATCTGGGCGTCGTCCACGGAGCCCTCGGGCACGTGCACGGTCATGGTGCACGCTCGGATCCCTCCCAGGGGCTCCAGGACGTCGAAGACGCGGTCCCACACGTCCTGCTCTGGGTCGTACCTCTGCACGCAGTCCACCATGCACCTGCAGGGGTGGGGAGAAGTATACTCGCATGAAGTCTCCTTTGACACATTTAGGACTGAGACCAGATTATCCACATTTTGCCTTCTGAATCAGTTTTCTGGGAAGAAACCTACGTTTCTATATCAGCGGTTCTCAACATTTTTCATGTCGAGGAGCCCGACAATTATATGTATTTGGCCGCCGACCCCCATCTGAAAATAGGTTGTTCCAGGGACCCCCCCCCCCAGAAGCAAAGTTATGAGTTAAAAATGTTTGCTGTGAAAGAATATATAATATATATTCTTTCACAGCAAACATTTTTAACTGAAAATGTGTGTAATTCTTGGAATATTATTCCAAGAATTACACACAATTTTCACAACTTTTCAAAAAGTGAGCTTGTTCACACAGGAACAATTTTGACGTGGGTTTTGACATATAATAATTTTGGAAATATTCAAATTCTCCCCATACGCACAAGATCATTATCGGCCGATCATGAGAAAAATCGGTTCCAAAAAACCTGAAGGGAGCAGAGCACCCCTCAGTGCTTCTTAAACCACCCATGCACCCACCTGCTGTTCCACGAGTATCCCCCCACCACGTAGACCATGCCCTGGAACACGGTGATGCCCACGTCGCTCTGGCCGCGGGGCATGGGCGCCACCGCCGTCCACTGGTCCGCCGCGGGGCTGTAGCACTCGCAGCTCAGCACGTCGGCGTAGTCGCTGCTGCCCTTGAAGTGGTTCCCGCCCATGACGTAGAGCCGCTCGCCCACCGTGCACATGCAGTGGAGGCCGCGCAGCTCCAACATGTCGGCCCGCTGGCTCCACGCGTCGTCCGCGGGGTCGTAGCACCACAGCTCGTTCTGGAAGGTGTCCTTGGTGATGCCACCTATAGTTAGTGGCAGAGGCAGACACATTGTTACAGTGTAAGGGACAGTGAGCTCATCTTTATGATGTCTTTTTTTTGTAAGATTTATTTTTGGCTTTTATGCCTTTATTGATAGGACTGACAGGAGAGAGAGAGATTGGGGGGGGCGGTGACACGCAACAAAGGTCATCGGGATTGGGATTTGAACCCACAACACCCATGAATCACTCATGAATAATACTAATCACTGTAGTCTTCCGTGCATTACATGAAAACTCCTGTCAGATGGTCGCAAGTTGATTGAGTTGCATACTGTTTCACCCTCTACCATTGTGTATTTCTAGTTTATTGAAATAATGTCATGCACATGTTGTCCAGTGCATAGCCTACTGCAGGCCTGGCTGACTAGATTTAAAAGACATTTTCAAGCTCTTGCTACTGAAACGAACGATTATCTTTATGGAGAAATCCCGTCATTTACCATGCATCTCAATCATATAGAGTATATATATCTAGAGAAGACACCCGAGTTCTCCTCCCATCCACTTGCATTGAGTTGCTCAAAAGCTCATGAGGCGGATTCACTCCTCCTTCCTGGTAGGAACAGAGTGCATTCTGGGACGGATTGCAATGGTGAGTGGCCCCAAACACATGAACGCGCTGCCGTTGAACGCGCACGAGCGTCGTCCGTCGTGAACGTGTACAATGATAGTCAACGGACAGCGCGTTCATGTGTTTGGGGCCAGGCTGCAATACCTTCATTCGGCCACTATGTCCATTTCGCCTCATGATTTCCTCTGGGTGCCTTCTCTATAAATATATATACTCTAAGATCTCAATGGGTGAGAAGGACAGCTTGCCATGTCTCCTGTCTTGCCAACGTGCCTATTGGACGGGATGGGGAGAGACTTAGCGACTTGATGAGGGAACGAGGGAATGAAGTGTGATTGGTGGAGACTTAGCGACTTGATGAGGGAATGAGGGAATGAAGTGTGATTGGTGTGTGGCTGACTGGAACCAATCAGCAGACTGACAGATGATTACAGCTGGGCTTTTGCGACTCCCCGAGTCACCCTGCATGAACTAACGCTATGCTTCATTTATGCTGTTCTACACAAACATAAAGGTTAGTTTAGCATCGTGACGTGTAGTGAGATAGTAGATTTGCTATTTTCACTAATATTGTTTTGTCTTTGAAATGGAATGTAGTCTCAGTCATACTCATGCTCCAAAAATGACAGTATACTCTTCAAGTAAATGGACTTAGTTACTGTCCACCACTGACCGTAATGGAACTTTGATGTAAAAATACACAAGCATTAAAAACGGTAGAAATGGTGAAGTGAATAGAGGAAAAAGTGTGTGTGTGTGTGTGTGTGTGTGTGTGTGTGTGTGTGTGTGTGTGTGTGTGTGTGTGTGTGTGTGTGTGTGTGTGTGTGTGTGTGTGTGTGTGTGTGTGTGTGTGTGAGGGTGTGTGTGTGTGTGTGGGGGAGGCTCTGAGACAGTTCTTCTCTCTGTCAAAAAGCACAGAGGGTGTGTTTGTTTGGTTTTGAAGAGGAAGGAAGTGGTCAGGTGTTGCAAGCTGCAAACTGTGAAGAGAGCCTTGTCTTGTATTGTGACATCCATCTCCAGGATCTGCTCTTTGTTTTATTTGTGTTCAATCAGCTACTGCTTATCGAACTCAACCCCACACCCTGCACTACCACAACAAATACTAATTATTTGGGCTTGTAGTTCATTGATTATATTATTTATACGCGTTTGGTATTCCTTCAGAATCCGTTTATTTGTCTTGACAATTTGACTTTCAAAAATGTTCAGAAATGTCAGGTAAAATAGTCCGGATGTGATGCGTTTGTGAACTTGTATCTGCTATTGTCGCTACTTTTGGTGACACTCGTGTATGACCTTGAAATACGGAGACACAAGTTAACTGACACTGCAACAATATCGTACGAAAACTATTCTTCCTATGCATACTTACTTTAAACAGTGGCTAAAGGAATGTTGTATTTAGCCTTGTCGTTTCTGTGAGATGTTTTCTGGCATGCCATGCAAGCAGACGGAACCATAGTCAGACTTCTGAAAGCTGCGGTTTGGCATTGTTTGAAAGGTCTCTAGCTGTCTCTGACCCACTTCGATGGACCACATCTCTTTTGTGTTTCCTGCATGCTCTTGGTCTGATTCTGCACGGCGAAGAATTCCCGCCGCGGTGACAAGCTAGTTTCTTCTCATCCCACGGTTGCTAAGAAACAACTTGAGATTAGAATTCGAACAAAGCCCTAAAGAGCCTATATGCGAGTATGACGTGCAACAGAAAGTGGGGTTGATGTAGGTCAACAACGCAGGCTCTCTGTTGTGTACGTCACTACCTTAAGGCCTGAGTGTTGTTACGATCTGCCCATCCAGCTCTCTAAACTGACCGCCCCAGGGAATAGCTGTTACACATCCATCCACTTCTTCTTTCATGTCTCAAGGAAGGACCCCCAAATTCACTTGCATTTTATTTGGCTGTGGACCCCCATAAACAAAAAACTGTTTTTAGGGGCGCTAACCCCTCCTATGTCCAGCTTTGAGGGTTTATGTAAACACAAACATTGTCCTAACCTAAAACGAACATTGAATGCCATTGACAACGAATGGCCAGTTTTGACATAAACATTGAAGACAAAACTGAGGACTCAAATTGTGATTAGCCCGGAATGAGTTGATGTATGATGATAAGAGCGCCCCTCACTCCTTTGATGTATTTATTTAGCAGTTAAAATAGCATATTTGGATGCTATATTAACTCCCCCCTCCCCCCCCCCCCCTTCCCCACCGATCGAAATAACTGGACGGGGCATGCATTTCCAACTTGCATCGTTCCAAGTAGGCCACAGTGCCCAGCCCAACGGGTACCGCTGTAGTCCCCAAAAAGACGAGCGGTCTTCCAGTACCTGAGACATACATCAGGTCGCCGTGGACGCTGCCCGCATGGCCGTAATGTGGCTCCACCATGTTGGTCACGAACGACCACTCATTCTTCCTCAGGTTGTAGCACTCTACCGTGTCTGGAAAAAATGACCACAGAGAATGTAGAATTGTATAGTACAGTACAGTACAGTGGTCAACCCTTTTCATGTCAAGGCCCGTAACTGTTTCGGCATTTGAGCCACGGACTGGTCACCATTTGATGAGATTTTAGCCTCTCGAACCCAAAATGTAAGAATTGTGTTATTTTGTCCACAATTCCATGATGTATTGATGTTGGTACCGTTCGAGAGATAACAGGCAAGACAATAATCTCCTACATTCTATAATTGTGTAGACTAAATTTAGTAATGCCGATGTTTAACAACAATTTGACGCTTGAGCGCGTAAAATGAAACAAAAAAATGTCTGTCGACTATCTTTTTTTTCACTGAAGAAAACTACATAAAAACTAAGCTATGATGACTAAAACTGAGACTAAACATATTATCAATTTTGTCAACAAATAAAAACGAGTTCCTTGGTTGCATGCTGAAAACAGCAGATCTACGTATAAGCTCACGATGCGCTGTGAGCTTGTAGACCGGCTATTTTCAGCAAGTGTAAAATCACGCATTGCGACGCGCCCGCCAAAATGCATTTTAGTTGACTAAATCAACGGTACATTTAGTCGACTAAAATCTTAAACACTAAAATTAGACTTCAGATGACTAAAAAATGACAAACTAAATGGAATTTTGAACTGCAGGCTTATTTATAGAGGCAGCATATCGGCCCCACTCACCGATCTCTCCCGAGGCGTTCCTTCCGCCGACTGCGTAGAGCTTCCCTTTCAGAGCGCTGAGATGGAAGAAGGTCCTCTTCTCGTTGAGCGGAGCGATCTGAAGCCACGCGTCAAAGCGAGGGTCGTAGCGGTAGGCCGTGTCCACTGCCGTCTTACCCTTGGTGTCGTAGGTGATCTGGCCTGTAGGGACAAACACATTCTATCTATTACCAGTGGGACGCCTGACGGCGAGAAGCGACCTCGGCCGCATGCACGCATCCTCCACCTGGGTGACAGCAGACTGCTGGGCGAGCGCTGGCGCTTTTGGGGTCAAACCAGCATATGGAATGAATTCTGTACTGGCCATATATGGAGCGTGTCTTGAGTGTACAGGGTTTGATGAGGTCAGATCGACATATGGAATGTCTAAGGGTGGCAGCGGGGGCAGTGTTTTGAGTGTACAGGGTTTGATGAGGGTCCAGGTAGGGCTTGGCCTTAATAATCTGTTCACCCTACTACTACTACTACTTTGGGCGAACATTGATCAGCTCTGCAAGCTGATAAAATGAAAGGAAAAAATAACCCACTGACCGCCGACGATGTAGAGGAAGCCGCCCAGCAGAGCGACGCCGTGCTGGTAGCGCGGCACCTCCATGGGCCTCAGCGCCCTCCAGTGGCCGCCTCCTCCGCCGCCGCCGCCGGTCACCTCCTCCTCCACCGCGGGGTCGTACAGCCGCAGCTCGCGGCTCACCACCAGCTGCTGCCGCATCACGCCGCCCAGCGCCAGCAGGCGCGTGGCGTCGGAGCGGATGCGCGTGCGCTCCGTCTGCAGCAGCGGCTGCATGAAGGGCATCATCTGGTAGTTGCTGGCCTCCAGCAGCAGGTTGACGCAGGCCGCGTCCGTGCGCATCACGGACCTGCCAACGCCGCTTCCCTCCTCGTCCTCCTGGGACGAGAGCGTTCAGTTTTAGTCGTATTTTAGTCATCTGAAATGTTTTAGTCTTAGTCTATTTTAAGTTTCACCCAGTGTCAACTGTCCTAATGTAATCCTGGGCGCTATACACTTCCTCTGACAACCTGGGGAGTGCAACGGACTGACCTCATGCTTCCTTCTATGCATGAGGAGTCCAATCCGCTTCTTTTCACCTGACGGGTATGTCAGGTGATATGCTATCTGTCCTGAGAGCATATTTAGAACCAATTACGATACATTTAGTTTTTAAGACATTCAACTTCGTCTTATTTTCCATAATCCATTCAGAAACCAGTTTTAACTCTAGTTAGTTAGTTAGTTAGTTTATTTATCTCAGTCATTTACAGTACAGTACATTTCAGAATGAGGGTTACAGAAATACAGTTTGACTGAAAAGGTTTGGGCTGAAGCCGAAGCTTATTATGCCCACCTTATTAATGATTCAAATAATAAAAGGGAAAAAAAGGAATAGAAAAAAACAAAAACAGGAACAGTAGCAATGGGAAAACTGATTCTCTATAGTGCTGTGCTTCTTAGCTTATATGCCTTATACTAGTTACGCCCACATACATTTAGCTTTTCTTTAAAGCGTGCTTTTATATTTGAAGTGGTTGCTTCAAATATAGTGTGTATTATTGTTTACTTTTACTGCATATGTGTTTGTATATTTAGGTTTGAAGTGGTTACTTCAAATAATTTATATTATTTATATATTTTTATTTATATAATTTTGTATTATATAAATATCTACTGCCTAATAGTGCCTATGCATACTGTATATATTAAATTTTATATATTTGTCAATTATCATAGCTTTATATGATCTTTTAAATGTTCTTATGGAGTTGCTCTCTTTTAGTTCTGTATTGAGTTCGTTCCACAGATTCACCCCAATGGCGAATCTTTTGTGTTAGTCCTTGAGATTTAGATTTTTTTGAATATTTCAGTTCCTCTGAGTTCGTATCTACTCTACCTGGGTTTGAACAGATCCTGCATGCAGGTTGGAAGTAGCTTATTGTAGATCTTATACATTATTGTAGCTGTGTTGAGGTTGACTAGTTGAAGCACCTCATTGATGTGTTCAATAATCTCTGACGATGCATACATAGTCGTGTCATCCGCATAAATCCCCATACCTGCATATTTTAATACATATGGCATATCATTTACAAAAATAGAATAAAGAAGGGTGCCAAGACAGCTTCCATGTGGAATTCCACACTTAAGTGTCTCAATCTTTGAAAGGGAACCATTGAACATAACACTTTGTTTCCTGTTCACTAAATAGCCCTTCAATATATCAATGGCAGAATATTTTAATCCATATGCTGATAGTTTCATGAGTAGTAGCTCATGATCTATAAGGTCAAACAAAGGCTGTGCTGAAATCCAAGAGCACCACCCCCACGACTGACTTCATGTCAATCTGTTTGAACCACTCATCAGTAAGACAGTCAGTGCAGTACTTGTAGAGTAACCTGCTTTGTATGCATGCTGTAAATCTGAGTTGATATTGTTAATATCTGCAGAATGCTGATGGGCCTACTGTTTGGACCCGTAAAGGGCACCCTACTGTTTTTTGACAGAGGAGTAACCTTTAAAATTTTCCACAAATCAGGATAAGCACAATCCTTAATACATGAATATGGCCTACAGCCAGGCTTAGCAATATTGATTTAGCTGATAACTGAAGCAATCTGCCATCGATGTTGTCAAACCCACAAGGTTTATCACACTTAAAGGTTTCATGACATTCATTTTCATTTCTTTTTCTTTTTCTTTTTTCTTTTAGGTTTTATGACCTCAATTACACCCAAAAAACCTGAACTTTGAACATTCAGTGGATTTTCTGTGGTCTGAAGTTTTCTTTGGGGTTTTTGGGGCCTTTTGAGCTACAATGAAAACAGGCAACACAGTGAAACAGTGACATCTGCTGGCAAATCCCATTGACATATATGGGATTTGCAGTAAGTGATGTCACTTACTGCCGGCAAATCAGAGCACCTGTTTGAGCCAGAAAACCCCAGATCACAGAAAATCTACTGAATGTTAAAAGTTCATGTTTTTTGGGTGCAATTGAGATTAGAAAACCTAAAGAAAACAAGAACAATTCCAAAACCTTTTTTTTTATGTCACAATCCCTTTAATTGCATGAAGTAGCCTTACCATACAATCAACACTGATAGGCTTGAATTCAAACACACTATATCCTTCTCACACATAATTTTGTATTATAGCTTTGGACAGCCCACCACCCACAGGCAACATTTGATTTCTTAGGCGTGATTCATACTCCTATTTTAGAGCCGAATAAAAGTCGGTTCGGCTCTATAGAGCCTACAATGTGACGTCATTTGAGGTTCGGGGGGCGGGTACCGTCCTAAAGTCGGTTCGGCTCTATAGAGCCTACAATGTGACGTCATTTGAGGTTCGGGGGGGCGGGTACCGTCCTAAAGTCGGTTCTTCGGTGCTACTGAAAATTTCTGACGAGCCGAAATCATTTCGGCACTACAGCGGTAAAATAGGAGTATGTATCGGCCGTTAGTGTGTTCACTTTACTGAGGAAGTAATTATTGAAGTAGTTTTCTATATCAGAAGGTTTAGTAATGAATTCTCCATTCAGTTCAATAAATCATCATTAGCCCATTCTGAACGGGTACCCATTTTGGTGTTGGCATCATGTTATGCTTTAGCTATTGAAAAATAGCAGATCTACAAGCTCATATCGCGCCACCGAGTGGCGCGATACGAGCTTGTAGGTCTGCTATTTTTGAAAAATCGAAGAACGACTGACATTTTTAGAATCTGATCTCAGGTCAGAATGGGTTCATCAGACCAGTGTGTTGTCCAGTGGAAACCTCGTATGAATCTGATCTCAGGTCAGAATGGGTTAAGTACTCTCCAAAGTGTTTTACTGTCTCCATGATAGTATTTTTCTTACCTGGGAGATGTGGATGAGCTCGGTGGGGCTCATGAGGGGGAAGCGGACGTGGCGCATCAGGGCGTAGACGCTGGAGGCCCGCGCCGTGGCGTCGTGGTCCAGCCACACTCGGGCGATGCGGTACAGCTCCATCTCGGAGAAGCCCCGCAGGGAGTCGCTGGACAGCGCGCTCGCCAACGTGGCCTCGGACAGCTGCAGGTAGCGGCCGCTCTGCACCAACGCCGCCAGATTCTGGCTCACAAAGTCACCTGGACACACAGTGGCGAATTAACCCATTCTGACCTGAGATCAGATTCATACGAGGTTTCCGCCGGACACACACTGGTCCTGATGAACCCATTCTGACCTGAGATCAGATTCTAAAAATGTCAGTCGTTCTTCGATTTTTCAAAAAAATAGCAGACCTACAAGCTCGTATCGCGCCACTCGGTGGCGCGATATGAGCTTGTAGATCTGCTATTTTTCAATAGCTAAAGCATAACATGATGCTGACACCAAAATGGGTGCCCGGTCAGAATGGGTTAAAGAAATCACACCCGTGTGAAGTGAGGGGCGCTAATATATTAAAGTCTAACTCATGTTGATTAGCTGATGTAATGGTGATGTAAAGCACACGGTGCCAACACAAACATTAAATGCCATTAACAATAAAGAGACAATATTTGACGTAATGAGGTACAAAAATGACGTATGTTTTCCCTTCATTGTCAATGGCGTTTATTAACGAATGCATGAAATGACATGTTCCTGGTTAGTTCAATAATCAGTTGGTATCCAATGTGTTTTTCTTGCCAGGAATGAAATGGAGTCATGAGTTCCATTTCCACTCACCTATATTCCCCTTGAGGTCGTCCAGTTGCAGGTCAGCAGCCATGCGCTCCACCTCCACACAGTTCTCTATCGTGATCTTCACCCATTAAAACAAAGAAATACATACATTTACTACCTCCAGCCTGCGGGACACACATTTTGGTCCAAGGCTGCAACTATTGATTATGAAATAAAGTAATGAATAAGTAAGTAATAACAATAGATTTTAAAAACTTTCATTGAGTTTTATTAACCACTTAAGGCGTCACTATGTAACTTCTTATTTTTATGAATGATTTTTATAATTTAGCAAGATGTCCTTTTGTCCAAACGGTATGTTAAGTACAGTATGTTGTTATAAATACAATATATCTGGTTATACGATTGGGGTGGTTCTTCTATTGAGACATTTAGGTCCTGTGTCTAGGTGAGACATCCTGTTTCTAGTTTGACACGACTTTTGACCTGAAGGCAAGATTACATTTATCCCCTGAGCAAGCAGGCAGGCTCTATTAGTTAAATGGTATTAAAAAGAAAATCAGCACAACTGGTTCAAATCCGGGGATAGAAGAGGTACAGCTTTAAGCACTATTTATGTGTATAATTATGTATAAAATCAGTGTTGCACAAAAATAGAATAGAAAAATTACATGCTCAATCATACCGCATGAGCATGACTAGATTGGCTATTTCTGCTATAACATTTTTGAAAAAAGGCTAAATATACATATTTTTTATTATGGATTAGTTTTCTTAATTAAATCTGTCCCTGACCCTGGCATATTTTTTTCAAACGGGGGCTAATATGTGTCAATTTGGGGGTCCTTGACCTGAGAAGGTTTGACATGGGAAAAAGTTCGACAATACAGACTTAAGCACTTCGGTACTGCTGAAGTATTTTATACTTCAGACTTCCCAAACACTATACGTGCAATAGTTCAATTTACAACAAAAGGAAGGCATACAGTACATGAAGAAAACAATGATCCGGCCTGGGCCGTGGCTCGGTCCAGGCACCTTGGCTGGTAAGCCAGCTTTACAGTGGCAATGAGCCTGTCTCACTCACCTCACTGCCAGCTTTACAGTGGCAATGAGCCTGTCTCACTCACCTCACTGTGGCAATGAGCCTGTCTCACTCACCTCACTGCCAGCTTTACAGTGGCAATGAGCCTGTCTCACTCACCTAAGCCAGCTTTACAGTGGCAATGAGCCTGTCTCACTCACCTAAGCCAGCTTTACAGTGGCAATGAGCCTGTCTCACTCACCTCACTGCTGAGCAGCTGGTTGCAGAAGGCCAGCACGGGGAGGACCTGCAGGAAGTTGGCTGCTTCCAGCGTGTCCTGCAGGTTGGTCATGTTCAGGGTGACTCTGGACGTGTAGATGAAGTCTATGATGTTCTTCAGACCCGTCTTAGTCAGCCCGTGCAGTTTGATCTCTCCCATCTCCTGCTCCCTCATGCCACCTATAGGGGAGTGCACACATGGACATCAAAGGACATCAAAGGATATATACAGTATATACATCAAAGGACATCAAAGACACCAAAGGATATATGCAGTATATATTTTGCGTAACACATTTGTTCAAGAAAGAAATCCATGTCGTACACTGCATCTCCTCTCCACTAGCTAAAGAGTGCTGGGTTGCGCCCCGAAAAATAGCTGATCTTGTAGATCAGGGGTGAGCAACTTTGACGATGGAGAGGGCCACTATATTTCCACACTCACTCCAGAGGGGCCACGTTGCATATTACTGTCGTAGCAAAAATAGACACGTTTTGAGCTTGTAGATCGGCTATTTTTGCAATATTTTAATTGGAATCATGAAAAATTACCTTTTTATTTAATTTCAAATAAATGTAGTTATAGTTATGTTAACTTTATGAACTACATCTAAACACATTGGACATACAAAAGCGGGTCATGTTTGCATGTTTGGAATTGTAACAGCTGAAATCAATAATATATCAGTATTCTGATTTTAAGTGAAGGTGGGGGCCCCCCGGGCCGCCAGTTGCCCATGTATGTTGTAGATCTTCTATTTTTCGCTATTTTTGTCCAAAAGTGCCCTCTTACGGTATTCCGGCCCCCTGCCCCTCTGACACTCTCTGCACGTCCCTGTGGGAGGAAACCAGACGGAGGCGTGTGACTACTAGTATGGCGCGCTCAGTGGTGTGCAAATCTCCACCATGCCGAGATCCCTCCGTCATTCTCTGTGTGTTGACCAGTGTTGGGCAGTAGCTAGCTACAAGTAGCGAAGCTACATAGCTTAACTACATTTATCAGTAGCTTGATGGTAGCTTCACTCCTTTTGAACCAAGTAGCGTTTTTTGTAGTGTAGCTATTTTTAGACCCAAGTAGTGACGTAGCTTTCAACAAAAGCTATAAGTTACAAATTTACTGTTAAATAAAGTTTTGTGGGGGAAAAAAATCCCTGGAAAAAAATCCATGATTGGTTGGTTTAGATAAGAAGAGTCTGACACAGTTATGTTGTTAAGCAGCAAGAGGATCCCACGCAGCAGCTGTCCTTTTATCTCTAGCACAACACAATTAATTACTCACCTAATGCTGCCTGCAGGTTCCATGTTTAAAGGTATATTCAGTGATTTTACTCAAAAAACCTTAGGTTTCGTTTTTGGCTGTGGGACCCAGCCTTTCGTCCAATCAGGATAGAGAGTCAAAAACGAAACCTACGGTTTTTTGACCCCCAGGGGTTAACTGGGGACAGGGAGGAACTCCTTATATGGCCAGCACACTCTATAGTAGGGAGGATTATCACAACAAAACAAAAAAATAAGTGATATTTGAATTAAGTGAAATCACTGAATATACCTTTAATTCCAGCGTGTGTAACCTACATTATTTTCTAAGTGAAAGTTTTCATATTGTAAATATGATCGCTAACGTGGTTTAGTGACTATAGTACTTTGACAGCTCATTCATCGTAGCTTGTTTACAAGTCAAACGGACTTCTTGTGCAGAAACTGCCCCATCAAAATAAGAGCCACTTGTATTGATTAGTCAACACTAGTTTTATTTCTAAGTCTACCTACAGGACATTAACATCTCATTTAAGTGCCTGTCAGCATTCTCTCAATCTGAGTATCCCATCCTCAAATATTCGGTAAAACAGTGCCTATCGAGGCAACAGTCTGTCTTGAGAGACTAGCATTCTCTAGTCTAAATTATGTCTCTCAGCTGGTGTGCAAATGGCTAGGCTGTGGCAATAATAATAATTAAAATAAAATAACAAAAAATAACTAAAATCGTTAATTTTTTGGAACCATGAACTTTAGTTCAAAATGTTGAATTATGAACTGAATTAGTTCCTTTAAAAAAAATTAACTGTGAACTGAACTATAGTAATAGTTAATAAAAAAAAGAACTTTCCCAACACTGAACACATGAATCAGCCGGCTCCTGACACCGCAAGGTACATTAATACAAGTAAATGTGAAAAAGTTGACACCAAAAGCCAGACAGAGGGCTTGTTTTTTAATAAAAAATCTAACTCAGCATTTTTGCCTGTCTATAGGCTATTTGTTCGGTGGAAACTTGATCATTAAGTTGATAAAAAATATTTTAAAAAAAAGTAGTGTCCATGTAGCTAGCTACTTTTGCCATGTAGCTTATAGTGTAGCTTGCTACAATTATCTGGGGATAGCTTCGTTGTAGTTGAGCTATATTTAATAGAGAGTAACTGGTAGTGTAGCTTACTACATTTTCCAAGTAGCTTGCCCATCACTGGTGTTGACATGATGAAGGATGCTGATTGTTAAACACTTTGACTGCGTAATGAATTAATTAATTTCTTGTTGTGTTGCAGGGGCGGTCTGAGAACACAGACTTGGCAGTTTTGAACTCTACGGCTGGAAACTGAGGACAACACGATTACATACAAATGAAAGAATATGTAAGTGACAATAATAACAGACACATTTTATGATCAACTCCATGTTAAATTAAAATGATTTGTCCAGCAGAGCATATCATAATATGAAGAAAAACTATGGTCAAATGATTATTCAAAGTAATAACGCATAGCAATCGATCAATCGAGGTATTGTAATTTAAGTGCGCAGTTCAAGAATAGCTTAACCCTAAAATTGTGACACTATTCACAATGTGCTGCTTGTGCAGAGATAATAGGAACCACTATAGTCACATAATTCCATAGGTCACCAATTCTGGTGTAACTACTGTAGCGATCAACACCAAAGTGGACAAATATTACACGTAGGTATTACTCATAGGCTGCGATGTGCAATACAATGTGTCATGTTGTCGCTGGGCCTCACCCCTTTGTGAATCTCCAACAAGAGGAAGTAGGAACTTGGCCACCATAACCTAAATTCAATTGACACATTTGCACCACCACTGGTCTCTGTCTTCGACACGCTTCAACCTGTCAAGGCCTGTTCATTCATTCTCACCACTTAGGTGGTGAGAAAACCATTTTCTCTGAGTTTGTGTTGGTGTTAATCAAATGCAAGGCTTAATTGCACCTGTCTGTCTTTCTCACCCCCTCTGTCTCTCTCTCTGTCTCTCTGTCTCTCTCTCTCTCTCTCTCTCTCTCTCTCTCTCCCTTTCCATCTCTGTATTTGTTTGTGCACGTCAGTATAGGCACACAATCTATATGCTTTTGTCTAAACGTCAATAGCAAATATGTTTAGAAACGTCACCAATAACAACAAAAGCTACTTTACAAGATCAATGCAATGTTTTGCAGATCAATTCGCAGATTTTTGTTATAGTGGGGGGAAAAAAAACCCTTCCCTGCCTGTGGCCTGGAGATAAACATCACAGCAGTGATTTGTACGGTTTCCAGATCGTTATCTTGTGCTGGCGCATCAGGCATCGTCTCAGCGGTGCAGCATCAGCACCATAGCAACACCTCAGCAGATACCTCACATTTCTTCAGCAACACATCACGTGTTCACACATGAATTTAATTTAATTTTTAAAATTTTCAAAAAACGATGGGCTATAACCCATCAATAACCCAACATTTTTTTTCAAATCCTCAAAAATGATGAAAAACGGCGTGCTATAGTATGCCGTACGGTATGGGCTATAGCCCATATTCAGAAATGATGAAAAACTAGGTTAATTTTATTACTCAAGACCTGTTTTATACCTCGACATAAAAAGTATCAACAAACATTGGCCAAGTTGTTACTGTAAATAATAAAAAAAGTAGTATAGTATAAGAAATAGGGAAAATAGCCAACGTTGCGAGGCATTGTGATTTGTGAGCTTGTAGATCTGCTATTTTCACAATATTATCTGTGGAATTGAGTCAAACAAAATGTAATGCCTCAAGTCCTACGATCCTACGAAGTGCTTGTCAGGGTGGGGGGTCCCCATAATAGGATTATTCTGGGGGTTCATGGCCTGTAAAGGTTGAGAAGCCTTAATTGTTCTAGATAGAACAGCTGTTTCTCAACCAGTGGTCCGCACAGAGACTGTACAAGATCTTCACAAAAGCTTTTTGCTTTTTCAGCCAGACAGCTGAGTAAATCAACATTATGAAGGATTATTGTGAAGTGTCTATTTTTGTGCCGTACCCTTTGAATTGACTTTATTCTGAAGAAAATGTGTTCTAATAGACTGGTGAAGTGGTGATACATTAGGCTTTGTTGGGAAATATAACGCTGTAACTTTTGTTAGTCTACATCTATGCACCTGCAGTGCATTCATGCATAAAAAAACACCAGGCGTCAAACTGTAATCATTCCAGACATTGTGGCCCTCAGTTTAACCCATTTTGTGCGCGAACGCCTTTTGGTGTTTTAAGCATTATGTTATACTTTACTCAGATATACAAGCTCATAGCCCCTATGAGCTTGTAGGTCTGCTATTTTTGAAAAATCGTGAAAATGTGGCGCAAATCTTTGAATTTATGTTCGAACATTTTTTACTCAAATCTTTGCTTCGGGGGGGGGGGGGGGGGGGTCCCTGGAACTACATATTTTCAGATTGGGGTCGTCGGCCAATTACAGATAATTCTTGGGGTCCTTGACATGAAAAAGGTTGAGCACCACTGACATCGAAACATAGGGTTTTTCAGAAAACTGTGTAGGATTTAGAAGCCATTTGTAGAATTGTCAAAATGGATTAAAATCCTATAGCGAGAATTGAGGATTGTTCGGAATATGAGCCCACAAAGGGTTGAGATTGAGAACCACAGGCTTTAGAACAAAGGTTGCTGGAATGAAGTCAAACACAGTTGAAACAAACAGCTTGTTTATGTGGAGAAAAAAAACCCTACAGTATTCCAGTGGATTGATTACATAATATTGTGCAAGCTGCTGCTGCTGCCAACCTCCAAAAACAGGAAGTCTAATGCAGCACGTAGTCAGATGGTGAAGTCTTAACAGCTTTGCTGCTTCTTGTCTTTTGCTGTATATTTACAGTATGTTGACGTGAAGTGAAAGTAAAAATAGCGGTGCCTTGTGACACTAGACTATACTTAGCTCTGGTCCATAGCCCTAATGCTTCTATGATTCTGAATCATAGTTATCAATTAGCATTAGGGCTATGGACCAGAGCTATATAGACTATACTATGACCGCACTGTGAAATGAGTTTACGATTTACAATTTAGGCATTTAGCAGACGCTCCTAATCCAGAGCGATTTGGGAGGCCCTACCAAGACTCCTGCCTGGCAGTTCAATCCAACCTCACCATCCTTCTACCGATATAGCCTATACTCACTATCCCTCCTCTGTGTACGTGTCCAAACCATCTCAGTCTGGCCTCTCTGGCTTTATCTCCAAAACATGCGCTGACCCTCTGATGTACTCGTTCCTGATCCTCCTCTCCATCCTTGCTACTACCAGAGAGAACCTCAACGTTTGTAGACTGGGACCCTCAGTTCTTAATGGTACGGGGACTCACCAGTGAACATGGCCTTGAAGTAGTCGCTGGCTGAAGCCATGATGACTCTGTGTACTGGGAACCTTTCCTCGCTGCTGTCCCCGGGCACCAGGATCACATCGCACAGAGTCTCGTCTAGCCGGAACGTAGCAAAGCCCTTTTGGGGGAAGAGGAACAATATTGAGTAATTAGTTTATCAGCTGATAGTGTGTATACAGTATAGGCCTGTCTCCATTATTATTACATAATCGCCTAATCGCAATTAACTTTTGCATAATCGCCATGATGGTTTGGTTCATACAGTTTTAAACGTTTGCTAAAAATAGTGGAAAATATACAAGCTCTCAACGCAACTGTGAGCTGCATGTGCAGATTGGCTATTTCCACTATTATGTAACACATTTTGAGTAGAAAATATGAATGATGGTGTATTTTGGCCATAATACATTTTTCAGAGGCAGGTGGGCAACCCTTTAGTGTCAACGCTGTTGTGCTGCTTTATACCTTCCCTCGGGGGAAGGTGTTTAGTTTACCTGTAGCCCTGGTCCGAGTCTCTCATTAACGCCCTGACGAGAAGGCCTCTGCGCACACGGGGGAACATTCCACTGCTGTGCGAGGGGTCCAACTTTACTTTACCCAAAATAAACAAAACTACTCCGCTAATCACCGAAACAAAGCCTGTTTTGTGTTGGTGATGGTGAAAGTCTATTCTCCAGGCTGGAAAACGTCTCAGTTTCTCCAGCTTCTCTCTAAAATGCACTATTTTCTGTCATGAAATAAAATGCATCCAAGTGGATATAGGCACAACCCGGAAATGCCTTAGTAGAGGAAGTTACTCTGTCCGGTACATTACTTCTGCATTTTAGAGAGAAACTGGGGACCTGAGACGCTTCCCAGCCTGGAGAATAGACTTTTTCCTAGGTCTAGCAGGCTTTGTTTCGATGAGTATAGCTACCTGGTATTGTTTATTTTCGGGAAACTCTATAAACCCTCGCGCGACAATGGGAAATGTTGCTAGAGAGCAGCGGAGGCGGTCCCCCCCCCCACTGAGAGTCAGTGTTGTTTTTGGCAGCAATATTTTAGTTTTAGTCATAGTCTATTGAATAGTTTTCACTTAGTTTTAGTCACATTTTAGTCACCTTGAATGTATTAGTGTTGGTCTAGTTTTAGTCGACTAAATGTCATAAGATTTTAGTCGACTAAATCTACAGGTGACGAAATTGTCAGTATATTTAGTCTTAGTTTTAGCCACCATAGCATAGTTTTAATTTAGTTTCCATTTAGTTTTCTTCAGTGGAAAAAGGTAGTCGACGGACATTTTTCGTCTTCGTTTTAGTCGACGAAAACAACACTGCTGGGAGTTAGTGAGAGACTCGCTATAGAGCACCGAAGTCCTGACGTAACTCGCTCATCCCGACGATTCCCCTGGTTCGCGGAAGTAATTTCTCTATGGAGAATAACATGGGGTGATCTTAATATCGTCTACTATAAGCGTTGTGGTCCAAAAATAAACAAGCTGTCTCGGCGTTATTGTCAGGGAGGTGTCTCTGTATCGTTTGCAACAGTCAGTCACTCATATATGATACAGTCTGCTTCTAGCGAAAATCTAACTAATTCAGCAGCAGTAACATTAGCGTTTTCTCTCAGTCAGTTGATTCTTCATATCCATATGAGTGAAGCGGCCGGGATGACATGTTTATTTTTCAAACACAGTTCTTATATGAAGCGTTCTAAAAATCCTCCTATGGCGATTTCAATGCAACTAAACAAATACATGAACCTGGGGACTGACGCCCTCTACTGAAAGTGACGTCAGACTTCGGTGCTCTATAAGCTAGTTTACCTACAGGATGTCAGCTCCGTGCTGAGCGCTGCTATAAGCTAGTTTACCTGCAGGATGTCAGCTCCGTGCTGACCGCTGCTATAAGCTAGTTTACCTGCAGGATGTCAGCTCCGTGCTGACCGCTGCTATAAGCTAGTTTACCTGCAGGATGTCAGCTCCGTGCTGACCGCTGCTATAAGCTAGTTTACCTGCAGGATGTCAGCTCCGTGCTGACCGCTGCTATGAGCTAGTTTACCTGCAGGATGTCAGCTCCGTGCTGACCGCTGCTATGAGCTAGTTTACCTGCAGGATGTCAGCTCCGTGCTGACCGCTGCTATAAGCTAGTTTACCTGCAGGATGTCAGCTCCGTGCTGACCGCTGCTATAAGCTAGTTTACCTGCAGGATGTCAGCCCCGTGCTGACCGCCGCTATAAGCTAGTTTACCTGCAGGATGTCAGCCCCGTGCTGACCGCTGCTATGAGCTAGTTTACCTGCAGGATGTCAGCTCCGTGCTGACCGCTGCTATAAGCTAGTTTACCTGCAGGATGTCAGCTCCGTGCTGACCGCTGCTATGAGCTAGTTTACCTACAGGATGTCAGCCCCGTGCTGACCGCTGCTATGAGCTAGTTTACCTGCAGGATGTCAGCTCCGTGCTGACCGCTGCTATAAGCTAGTTTACCTGCAGGATGTCAGCTCCGTGCTGACCGCCGCTATAAGCTAGTTTACCTACAGGATGTCAGCTCCGTGCTGACCGCTGCTATAAGCTAGTTTACCTACAGGATGTCAGCTCCGTGCTGACCGCCGCTATAAGCTAGTTTACCTACAGGATGTCAGCTCCGTGCTGACCGCTGCTATAAGCTAGTTTACCTGCAGGATGTCAGCACTGTGCTGACCGCTGCTATAAGCTAGTTTACCTGCAGGATGTCAGCTCCGTGCTGACCGCTGCTATGAGCTAGTTTACCTGCAGGATGTCAGCTCCGTGCTGACCGCTGCTATAAGCTAGTTTACCTGCAGGATGTCAGCTCCGTGCTGACCGCTGCTATAAGCTAGTTTACCTGCAGGATGTCAGCTCCGTGCTGACCGCTGCTATAAGCTAGTTTACCTGCAGGATGTCAGCTCCGTGCTGACCGCTGCTATAAGCTAGTTTACCTGCAGGATGTCAGCTCCGTGCTGACCGCTGCTATAAGCTAGTTTACCTGCAGGATGTCAGCTCCGTGCTGACCGCTGCTATGAGCTAGTTTACCTGCAGGATGTCAGCTCCGTGCTGACCGCTGCTATGAGCTAGTTTACCTGCAGGATGTCAGCTCCGTGCTGACCGCTGCTATGAGCTAGTTTACCTGTAGGATGTCAGCTCCGTGCTGACCGCTGCTATAAGCTAGTTTACCTGCAGGACGTCAGCTCCGTGCTGACCGCTGCTATAAGCTAGTTTACCTGCAGGACGTCAGCTCCGTGCTGACCGCTGCTATAAGCTAGTTTACCTGCAGGACGTCAGCTCCGTGCTGACCGCTGCTATAAGCTAGTTTACCTGCAGGATGTCAGCTCCGTGCTGACCGCTGCTATGAGCTAGTTTACCTGCAGGATGTCAGCTCCGTGCTGACCGCTGCTATGAGCTAGTTTACCTGCAGGACGTCAGCTCCGTGCTGACCGCTGCTATAAGCTAGTTTACCTGCAGGATGTCAGCTCCGTGCTGACCGCTGCTATGAGCTAGTTTACCTGCAGGATGTCAGCTCCGTGCTGACCGCTGCTATAAGCTAGTTTACCTGCAGGACGTCAGCTCCGTGCTGACCGCTGCTATAAGCTAGTTTACCTGCAGGACGTCAGCTCCGTGCTGACCGCTGCTATGAGCTAGTTTACCTGCAGGATGTCAGCTCCGTGCTGACCGCTGCTATAAGCTAGTTTACCTGCAGGATGTCAGCTCCGTGCTGACCGCTGCTATAAGCTAGTTTACCTACAGGATGTCAGCTCCGTGCTGACCGCTGCTATGAGCTAGTTTACCTGCAGGATGTCAGCTCCGTGCTGACCGCTGCTATAAGCTAGTTTACCTGCAGGATGTCAGCTCCGTGCTGACCGCTGCTGAACACCCTGGCCAGCGGCCTCGGGGGGAGGTGTGGCTTCACGTAGGCTGCTGCTGCTGGAGGAGGAGGAGTTGGTTTTGGGGGCGTGGCCACAGGGGCGTGGCCGGCCGGGGGCTGTGGTGGAGGCGGGGCTCCGGCAGCAGGAGGAGCAACGCCTCCGGAGCTTGGAGGAGTTCGCCGGTCCTCTGCGGGGATACAATATTATTATTATTGAGACACTTACTGTACATAAACCGTCATAATTCAAAATCATGTAGTTCTCAAACGTTTTCGTGCCAAGGTCGGAGGACCCTCTGAAATAGATGTATATTGCCACGGACCCTTCCGTCTGAAAATGTTTTTTTGCCAGGGACCCCCACAGAAGAGAAATACCTTTTGAAAAGCCGTGAGCATTTGTGCAAATCTTTGAATATACGTATATATTCTTTTCATAACATCTTCGCTTCTGGGGGGGTCCCTGGAATAAAGTAGCTGAATACAAATAATTTTGGGGGAAAAAGGTTTGAGCACCACTGATATAGAATCAAATCAGTTTTTGTTAGGATTTAGAAGGCATTTTGTAGAATCGGGTCGTAAACAAGGGTTAGTTGGAGACCTTGTTGGGGAGCCGGCCTGTTGTCCGGATACGGATTCGGAGGTCCGTCAGGCTGGGGAGGAGGCGGTCCACCGGCGCCGTCCCGGTTCTGATGCCTGCTCCCCAGGCGGGACAGCCTGCGGTGGAGCCGGCCGGGACCGCTGTCATCCGCACTAGCCCTAGAGAGAGAAAGAGGACATCATCATCATTTTTTCGACCGCGGTCGAGATCATGGATTTCACAATGCCACGCCAGACTTTCATTGCCACCTCAGTTCCTGTTTACTGATGCATGTGTCTCTAGCGATCAGGGATCAGGGAACGACAGTTTTCTACCTCTGGGCTGGTCCAGAGAAGAAGGGAAGATATAACCTCATTGTCAGCTCTGTAGCAGTGGCCGGCAAACTGTGTTCTTCTGGATCGGACTAGTGAAGAAACACGGAGGGCATAATGGACCGCTGTCATCCCCACTATACAATACCCCTAGAGCCCTGGTTCCCCAACTAGGGTCGGGGACCATTATTATGGGTCCCTTTTATTTTCTGAGGGGCGCCAGCCCCTCCCATATACAGGTGTAATGCTTGTCTTTAGTTCAATGTTTGTTTTGTAAACGCCATTGACAATGAAGGGAAATTTTACGTCATAATGTGCTAATTACGTCATATTGTCTCTTTATTGTTAGTGGCGTTTAATGTTTGAGTTTGCACCGTTTGTTTTACATCACCATTACTTCACCATATCAACATGAGTTAGACTTTAATATATTAGCGCCCTTCACTTCACACGGGAGTGATTTTTATTTTCAAAACACATTACCAAAAAAAGCATAATTTGTCACGTATTTTCAGTAATTTTATTTTAATGGGTACCCGGTACCCAAGCGTGTTGGGATCAGTACCCGGTATACCCAAGCATGATTGGTTGGGTACCTGCGATTGGCGTCTGGTGGCTGCTGTCCATCGGCTTCACGCCGGGTAGAAGACCTGAGTGGAGACATGTTTATTCAGCTATTTTATTTTCATCACATTATATCTTTTTCTTTTTTAACAAATTTACCCGATAGACTCGGCATAAATTATTGTGATTTAGCACATGGAGCCAAGATAATGAACACATGATTTATATCACTCGTGTGGGAATGCATTTGTCACAGTTCTGTGAAATTTTTCAGTGACAAGCAAGAGAGAAGACATAATGATAAAATACCAAATAATAGTACTAGTAAAGTAACAATACTGGATTTAATGAAGTAGATAAGATAGAAATTAAGTTAAAGTGCAGGTTGAGCAGCATCCAGGTATGACAAACCTCTTAAGTAAGGGATAATGCATGGCTAGGTGGTCAGTCATTACGGCGGCATCAACACCCGCCAAAATACATTTTAGACGACTGATCAACTGTAGATTTAGTCGACTAAAATCTTATGATATTTAGTTGACTAAATCTAGACTAAAACAGGGGTAGGCAACCTTAAGCACCAGTGCCAACATTGGCACAAAGGAGGGTGATCACTGGCACACTGGCAAGTGTGTGAGAGAGTTTTTTTGGGGGTTTCTTTTAGGACAAACTTTATATTTATGGACAAGCAAAATATGTTGGAATTTTTCACGTGGTGTCATTAAAATTAATTAATGTTGATATGGCACACTGACGATCTAGTTTTAGTCACATTTTACTCAATGTTTTAGTGACTAAAACATTGAGTAAAATGTGACTAAAACTAAATTCAAACAAAGAGACTGTATGACTAAAACTAAAATAAAAACGTCCGGTCAAAATCAACACTGTTACGCGGTACCTTCATTACGTCGAACACACACAAAATAATGTTGGTATTTAGTAACTTTTGAAGGTTCATTCATGGCCGTAGCAGCGAGCTAAGTGCTGTAAAACGCCATTAAACGCCATGTCCAGCACTGTGACTCACCTGGAAGAAGAGATCCTCCGCATGAAACTGCTTCTGAGACTAGCTCCCTCCAGCCTGAGGACCGTACGTGAAGACCCAGGCCTCCGAGGTAGAATGTGAAGCTACGGTATACGTAGATGTCCCCTGCAGCCCAGTAGACCTCTCAGTTAGGGCTGTCACCAAACGATTATACAAATTTAACTTGGCGATCAATTGTCACACAAATAATTGCGATTACCAATTTAAATGCGTTTGGGGCATTGAACATTGGAAATATTAATCAAAATGCCTCGAATGCCTTGTCACAAAGTGACACGTTGTAAGCTTGTAGATCAGCAATTTTTAGCTTTTTTTTTTACATGCTGACGATTATGCAAAAAATAATTGCGAGTATCTCAAAATGATTGCGATTTTAGACGATTATGGAATAATTGTAACGGGTCAGAACAATATGAAGCTATACGTACTCTATACCGCCTGCAGCCCAGGGACCTCTCAGAACAATATGAAGCTATACAGTACAGTAGAATTCTGAAACCATACAGTACAGTAGAGATGTCTCCTGCAGTGAAACAGGAACTGGTTTGCGAGCAACAATTAACGCATCGGGGGGTGTTTCACTCTCACTCTGTGTCTCAACACCTTGCCCTCGCTTCCTGCGTTACAACTTCTCCTTCCTTTATCTTCTCTGCATCTCGGGAACCCTCCCCTCGCATGCCCTCCACTCTGCGACCATGACTTAGGATCCTGACTGAATTGTTGTTGTTCTTGTGTAGGCTCACCTTTATTGTTTTGACTATACCTCGAACACACACACCAATAAGACAAACTACAATTATTGACTCTTGAACAATGAACATGAAAAGCATTGTTTGTTTTGGGAATTTATTATGCTCTGTATCAGGTCAGTGTAGATATTAGGGTTGTAACGATACATTTTTACCAGCGATACGATACGTATCACAATATACATTGACGATATGATACATGGACGATATTGGTTAATTATGGAGATACGATACGACACGATTCAATTATTTGAAATCGATACATTAACTATTTAGCAAATACATTAAACATGTGTAAAACTATTATTATGGATATAAATAAGTAAACACAGTGATTCTATGGCAAATAGATGGACATTGTATTTGGACACATGTGGACAAACCCTCGCCTTGACATGAACACAGAGAATACACACATTTATCGATAGACCAAGTGTAGCTATATGGAATGGAGAAGTAGTTAATCATACCATCATTTAAAATTGCTAAATAGTGGGGGGGACCCTGACGAAGGCTGATTGCCGAAACGCGTTGGTCCTCCATTTTTGTGTAATGATCTTTGCCATGCCTTAACTTCCACCTCACTGGAACAGAGTGCCTTGGATCCTCTTCTTTATTTTCACAATGCACATGGTACTTCATGTAAAATGTATTATTTCCATTGCAAAATGATTCGATACCGCTTCTTTCCACTGCAAAACGATACGATACAAAGTCAAAATGATACGACACGATATTTGCTGTTTACACAACGATATACTTCGATATTTCGGTACAGTTACTATATCGTTACACACCCCTAGTAGATAGATATAAAGGAATCCAAGGGAAGGGCAGATAGAGGAGAGACCTACTGTCGGCTGCAAGACAAGATGGGCGTCTTATTCAAACCCAGGTCCTTCTTGGGCTCACAGTATGTGGTCTGTGTGCACTGGCTGAGGAAGCCCGTTTTACAGAAGCATTGTTTAGAATAGAGAAGTGCAGAAGACTGCATGCTGGTTTTGGCCTTTATTCTGTGGATCGACTTTCACTGTAAAAGGAAGTGGCAGTTAGTCAAATTAGCTTAGTGGTGGAAAGTAACTACTGTAGGTACTTTTACTTTAGTACTGTACTGTACCCATTCTGACCTGAGATCAGATTAATATGAGGTTTCCACTGGGGACACACTGGTCTGATCAACCCATTCTGACCTGAGATCAGATTCTAAAAATGTCAGTCGCTCTTCGATTTTTCAAAAATAGCAGACCTACAAGCTCGTATCGCGCCACTCGGTGGCGCGATATGAGCTTGTAGATCTGCTATTTTTAAATAGCTAAAGCATAACATGATGCTGACACCAAAATGGGTTCCCGTTCAGAATGGGTTAAGTACAATTTTGAGGTATTTGTACTTTACTTGAGTATTTCCAATTCCCAGTACTTTTACTTCTACTCCACTACATCTCAGAGTCAAAATTTTACTTCACTACAATTATTTGAAAACTTTAGTTACTAGTTACTTTGGTGATTTAAATTGTGATTAGAAAACATACATTAACCACTTCAACCCTATACATTTCGGCCATTTGAAAATAGCCGATCTACAAGCTCACAATGCATCGCAACAATTGTGAGCTTGTAGATCGGCTTTTTTCAATAGAGTTTCTACACATTTTGAACTTGTGAAATGGGACATTCATTCTGCAATATGAATACTTTAACTTTTAGTACTTTTTGATGCCAATACTTTTGTACTTTTACTCAAGTACATCTTCTTTTTTTTTTTTAGATATTTTTTTGCGGCTTACGCCTTTATTGATTTTTTAAGGGATAGAAAGTAGGCTGACAGGAAACGGGAGAGAGATGGGGGGATGACATGCGGTAAAGGCCGTGTCGGGTCCGGGAGTCGAACCCGCGGCACACCGCGACTGGATCACCAGTCCGGTGCCCAGACCGTTACGCTACGGCCTGGGCCTCAAGTACATCTTCAATTCCGTACTTTTACTTAGTTCTAGTTCTAAATTGCAGTATTGGTACTTTTACTTAAGTAAAACAATTGAGTATTTTTTCCACCACTTTTTGGTCAGCGATGACTAGCTTGCATCAGGCCCATTTTGACCGACGAATGAATACAAAATATAGGTCAACAGTAGCCCATTGCATCGCAATGAAACTTCTTGTGCGCTTATAGATTACCTATACTGTATTTCTGCTATTTTTTGGACAAAGCTTGACCATGTTGGAACAGTTTTGAAATGGCTCCTATAATAAGACGCCCCAAAAAGTGTTCATTATTCTTCAAATTGAAGGATTTCAACATAAAAACTAAAAAAACTGTTTCCTTAATGTTATGGTCTGGCTCCCGGCCGGTCCATCTGTCTCTCCACAGACCTTGCCAGACCTGGCAACCTCTCCACAGACCTGGCAACCCCCACTTTCCCTTCCACTCACAGTCAGTTCACTCACCTGTCTCCAATCCCCTCATCATCCCACCTGTGAACACTTTGACAATCAGCCTGCCCCTGATATAACTGGACTCTTTGCACTCACACTTTGTCAGTTCATTACTTTCATGTTAGGTGGTCTACCCTGGAGCTCTTGTCGGTGTTTCCTCTGGACCCTGCCGTGAATACCTCAGGTAATTGCTCGTACCTGTTTTTGTGTTTGCATTTTGGGATTGCTGATACCCTGCCCGTTTTTGTTACCCTGCCTTTGTTCAGCATTTAATCAATAAATTAGTGTTTGAACACTATTCTGCTGTTTGTGAGTCTTGACTCTGCATTTTGGGTTCAACACATTCTGCCACCCTTTGACACCGTAACACTTAAATGTTGCTTGAAAAAGGTCGGTATATATTCTATATTGACTGCTAATTTCCCAAATGGTGATATCTCGTTTTGTTCAAATGTCAAGATCAAAATATGGTCCCACATAGTACATAATAGTGGTAACATGGGGCGACTGTGGCTCAAGAGGTAGAGCAGGTCGTCCAATGATCCATGGGTCGGCGGTTCGAATCCCGGCTCCTCCTCCTGTCTACATGTCGAAGTGTCCTTGGGCAAGACACTGAACCCCCAATTGCTCCCGATGTGCTGGTTGGTACCTTGCATGGCTTCCGCCGCAATCGGTGTATGAATGGGTGAATGTAATGCACAATCTATGTAAAGCGCCTTGGATAAAGGCGCTATATAAATGCACCATTTACCTTTTACCATTTTTAACAAATTGTGGGAAGTTCCTAATCACCTGTCCTGTTTATTAATATTGCTACTGCATGGTAACATGCTGTCAACACAGGCTGTCAAACAGCAGCCAGTGCAGGAATCCTGCCAGGTCTTCCATCTGCTCTACATTAAGATCTTACAAATAAAAGGAGTTCCACTCAGGATCAGAGCAAAACGAGGCATTGACTCCATGGGACACCACTTAATGTCAGCAGGCATTTATTCAAACACTCTCATTGCATAATGGCATTCATTTTGAAAAGGTCACCAACCATTACAAGCCTTCATACAATCAAAATAAAAACGTTCCACCGATTTAAATAATTTTCCAAGATCAAAATGCAAAGAAAAAGGGGAAAAAAAAAAATATCCATCAATGTTCACTTACTTAGTTTGCCACCCCTCCTCCCCCCTCCGCCCCTCCTCCACCTCACAGACAGAATGTCATGCCTCTATATTCACTCTCACACTCTTCCACTCTTTAGATAAGATAGTGGATTATTAGCTATACAAAGACTTGTATAGTGTCCATCGTATGAGCTTTTTTCATCCAAGGAACTCGGCTCAATGATGAAACAAAATTGAACAAGGTTGATTTTATATGATTTTTTTTTAAAAGCTCAGTAGCTCTCTTAATGTTTAGTGTGTTGTGTAGTCTCTCTCTCTGTAGTATTGGGACATGCTTCAACAGTAGACCAGGCCTGGTGAGTCATCAGTCCGTCATCCCCGGTATAGTCGTACTTCTGGCTCAATGTCGCCCTCTGCTGGTTGCCTCAGAGTCTAGAGAACTGAATGAGGTTCCTGTTGACCTCAGCCACATTCCTGCAACCTGTTTAAAGACAGTATAGCATAGACAGTGGTGGGGAAAAAGTACTCACATTTTTTTTTTTTATTAAAGCTGCTGTAAGCAATAATATGGCAACATTTTAACCCATTTTGGTTGGGAACCCCTTTTGGTGTTTTAACTAAGCATTATGTTATACTTTAGCTATTGAAAAATAGCAGATCTACAAGCTCATAGCGCGCCACCGAGTGGCGGCGCTATGAACTTGTAGGTCTGCTATTTTTGAAGAATCGTACAAATGCGGCACAAATCTTTGAACATATATTCTTTCAGAGCAAACATTTTGTTTATTAGTTTTTGTTATTCAGACAGCCAACAATGGGTTAAACTCTCCCATTAGAAATGTAGTCACTGTGACACATCTAGGGGCCACAATCTGCATTCAAAGGTGTCCCTAGAAGCTTTGTCATTGGATCGATTTGCCTGTCTACTTCCTGATTGGTTAGTCATTTCGACCAGTTTTTTTTTTTTTCTTCGACCAATGACAAAGCTTCTAGGAACATCTTTGAATGCAGACTGTGGCCCCCTAGATGTGTCACAGAGACTATTTTTGGAGGAGCGTTTTACTCATTGTAAGAATAATTCAAAATGTAATTGAGTAGAAGTACAAAAGTACTGGCATCAAATTGTACTTAAAGTATACCAAAAGTAGAAGTACTAGTAGTGCAGTATGTCCCATTTCAAGTTTTCAAATTTATATAAAATATAGCAGATCACAAATAAGCATTGTGAGCTTGTAGATCGGCTATTTTCAAATGGCCGAAATGTATATCACAGGCCTGATGTGGTTAAAGGGACACTTCTCCCTTTTTGCAAAAAAATATATGTTAATGACGTTTAGAAGCTTTAGATCACTTTCCTGGGGGGTCTTTATGTATGTAATATGTGGTTTTAGATATTTTAGATTGTAGCAGTGAGCCTGTTGTCTCTGATGTCATGGACACTGGTCTCACTACCTTCCTGGACTACAATTCCCATAATTCTTTGGTGCACTGCTCCTCCTTGTGGATAGGGGGAGAGCTGTCTTACTGAGACAACATGTAGTCCAGGAAGGAAGTGAGCCCAGTGTCCATGACATCAGAGACAACAGGCTCACTGCTACAATCTAAAATATCTAAAACCACATATTACACACATAAAGACCCCCAGGAAAGTGTTCTAAAGCTTCTAAACGTCATTAACATATATTTTTTTGCAAAAAGGGTGAAGTGTCCCTTTAATCTGTATTTAACATGACTCACCAGAAAGAGCCATACACAGGCGGAACTCATCGTTTAAGATCTGCAACACCTCCCGCACTCCCTCTTCGCCCTGGAATGACAAGGACACACATGTTTATGTACATTTAGCACTCTGCGCCTGTCTGTCTGTGGCCATACAGTACATGTCTGTGGCCATACAGTACATGGCTGGCCGCGGAGCGTCCCCTGAAACAGTCCGTTGTCCGTTGAAGCATTCCTCATTGCAGTTAGAACTGCAGTGAAGTGGCGCCTTCAGGATGTAAAAAAACATTATTATTATGTCATGACTCAAATTGTTGTGTATTCAGTCTCCACCTCAGCCCGTAGCACTTGCTCAAGGACTATTATTAACCCATTCTGACCGGGCACCCATTTTGGTGTTGGCATCATGTTATGCTTTAGCTATTGAAAAATAGCAGATCTACAAGCTCATATCGCGCCACCGAGTGGCGCGATACAAGCTTGTAGGTCTGCTATTTTTGAAAAAAATCGAAGAACGACTGACATTTTTTAGAATCTGATCTCAGGTCAGAATGGGTCAATCAGACCAGTGTGTGTCCAGTGGAAACCTCGTATGAATCTGATCTCAGGTCAGAATTGGTTAAAAGAGGACAGGAAGCGAAGACCGTACGGTGGACTCCATGTTGCTCCCTGGAAGGAACAAAACATGCGCAATTGAGAACCAAGGAAGCTGAACGCGGAAGTGTTGGCTGCATATTATAGCCCATTGCCCATGTTTCTTTCCTTCCAGGGAGCAACATGGAGTCTTCGCTATACCTGCCCTCTTTAAATAGTCCTTGCACTTGCCTAGCCTCGACGACCTTGCAGGCTTATGCAAAGGCTAAAATATGTCATTTAGATCAGTGGTTCCCAAACATTATCATGTCAAGGACCCCCAAATTGACACTTATTAGCCCGCGGACCCCCGCTTGAAAATATATACCAGCCAGTTGCCCCGATAAGAGAGGATTTTTACGGCTCTAGGAGTGATTCTGAAACATTAATTTCATGGACCCTCAGTTTGACATGCATTAGGCTACGGATCCCCATTTGATGGCATTTCAAAACCACTGTTAATTTAACTCTGAGTACAAATGGAACCAAATTACCAATGTTCCATGTGTACACTCTCTGAGTTTCATACCCATAAGGGTCCATTTGGTTACAAACTATAATTTAGCTGGCAACCCCCTGGGGGTCCCCGAACTCCACTTTGTGAACGATAGCATGTTATATAGATAGATGTCAGGTAATTTGACCTGACATCGAGCATAATAGTAATGTACAGATTATAGCTGTTTTAATATTATACTGTTTGTTTAAAAAGTCATGTCATGTGTTCACATTGGCTTTCAAAGTTTGACGGATTGCCCCGTTTTGAACAAAAAGCCTCAAATCATAAATTTACGTGAAATCTTTCACATACTTTCCTAATAGGCTGAGGAATATATCCCACGCTTTTCACAATGGCCTGTTATAGCGCCACCAACAGGTGGATTTTTTGCACAACAGATGTTTTTGAACAAAATGCCTCAAATCATGCAATTGCCATCCAAGACGTAAGAACAAATGGCACCTTTTTCACATTATTGTCCTATTATAGCACCACCAGGAGCCCTGTGCCCCGAGGGGCACTTTATCTAGTTCATCTATGATCCTAGATTACTATAGAGGGTACAGTATGTGCGTGACATGATATCATCATCCTACCCGGAAGTGGCAAAAAACTACTTTCTGGCCCATACATCCAAACAAAAAACTCCTACCTGATTGCATTAACCCTCTAACACCCGCATTAATTTCTACTTGCAAAAAATAGATTTCAACCTTACTACTACTTTTACTAGGACTAAGACAAAAAAATATATATATATATATGAAAAATGTATAATCATTATATAATAATTATATAATAATATAATTAATAATTTACATTTTGGGGATATCTTTCACAATAATGAATAAAACATGTTCTAGACATTCTAATGATCACAAAAAAACATATATTACAATTATTTTACCTACTTTTATTAGGGTAAAGGTCAAAAGTCTTAGGTTAAAAAAAATTCAAAATCGCACAGAGTCCAGACATTTTTTATTTGTGTGAATTTCAGCCTCTGTGGGGGGTATTTATATGCAAATATCATGACCAATGGCATTGAAATGGCATTGCAATGAACATCACTGATGACGTTTAGGTGAAAAAAGAACAGAAAATAATAATTTAGTAATTAAATAAAATAAAAGTGTTGCTAAAAAGCAACGCTGGGTGTTAGAGGGTTAAACGACGTGAAATTCACTTTTCCAATTGATTTTCCATTCACTTTATGCATGTGCGTACAGTATATACCCTCTATTATTATGCATTTGATTTATTACTGCTTACTTTAACCCATTCTGACCTGAGATCAGATTCATACGAGGTTTCCGCCGGACACACACTGGTCTGATTAACCCATTCTGAGCTGAGATCAGATTATAAAAATGTCAGTCGCTCTTCGATTTTTCAAAAATAGCAGACCTACAAGCTCGTATCGCGCCACTCGGTGGCGCGATATGAGCTTGTAGATCTGCTATTTTTAAATAGCTAAAGCCAAAATGGGTTAAAGGCCAGACCGCACAAATGTACAATGCAACTCCATGCCATTGTGGATATAATGGTTGCAACTTGCAAGTAGTTGCATGTTTTCAATTGTAGCAGTCTTTGAGCAGCATGATTTGTATGAAAGGTGCTATGATTGCGACCCGAAGGTTGCAGTTAACTATGGAATGGCGCATTTCGTCAGTGTGTCGGGCACCAGTGTGTATGGTGTCCAGGTCTCATGACATCATGTGACATCGTCACGGAAGGAAGTGCGGAGACCCTGATCGACCTGATGTCATAGTAAATGCGACCTGCTGTCACAGTTAAGCCCATATATGGAGAATCCCTGGTGTCATCAATATTGGCCAGCAACTCTACTTCTGACCTCAAACCCTTAGATCTCCATATATCCGGTGAAAACTAGAGTTCTCAACAGGCCCGAAAATGAAAGCCCGCCCTGGGCCCTCATCAAACCCTGCACACTCAAGCCACTTCCACCCCAATGCAAAAGCGCCAGCGCTCGCCCAGCAGTCTGCTGTCACCCAGGCGGATATGTTGGTCTGACCCCCCATGCCAAAGCCCATAGTTGATGGCGTGCACGCGACCTCGCTTCTCGCCCTCAGGCTCGTTATTACTCCTTATTATAACTTAAGTCACAGCTGATCGTTTCTACATTTGGTAGTTGAATATGATTAGTGACAGGAATAATATAGAAAAACATAACCGCACGCACGCACGCACGCACGCACGCACGCACGCACACACACACACACACACACACACACACACACACACACACACACACACACACACACACACACACACACACACACACACACACACACACACACACACACACACACACACACACACACACACACACACACACACACACACACACACACACACACACCTTGTAGGCCAGGCCCCAGACGGCTGGTCTGCCGATGAACACACACTTGGCTCCCAAGGCCAGGGCCTTCAACACGTCACTGCCTGTCCTGATGCCTCCGTCCAGATACACCTCGATCCGGCCCTGCACCGTGTCCACGATCTCAGACAGGGCGTCTATCTGCAGAGAGAGGGGGGAGGGGGGGGGGGGGAGAGAGAGAGATGCCATTGGCATGTATGGAAAAAAAAGGCCAAAGATTGATCAAGCAAATCATAACAACATTTTTGCATCTAGAGATCTAAAGGTCAGAGGTCTTTTGACCATTGACTGTGAGCCATATAGGCGGAGCTTGAACTTGACGCCTGGGGGTGCGACTGCTTGGCCAACGACGCGCGCAATTTTTTTGACCTTTATTTTATTATTTTAGCGTTTTTACAATGCCCTAACCCCTAAAAATGAGTTATTTAGGTAGTACAGCAGCTCACACACATACACACATGCACTACAGCCATACAGCGAGTCATCATATCATGATAAGAGAGATGATTACAAACTACAGTCAGAAGCCAGAAGTTAAGTTAAAAAAAAAACTTATGCAGTGCACCCCCTGAACCCCCTCAAGCTCCGCCCATGCTGTGAGCTTGTAGGGATCGTCACGGCCCTCTACCATAATTGCCACATTTCGTGCAAAACGATATAGCTCAGAACTGCCAAAACTCTTAAAACGGCAGAAGTTAAGTTTCACGAAAGCAAATGATGACAATCATCATCATCATACTATCATCATACTATAATTCAGTCAATGTCTGTCTGAATGTGTGAGATACGGCCTTACCGCCTGCACCAATCGCTCCCACTTTTCACACAGGCATTGACCATAATAAATATAAATTATTAATTTATAATTTGTTAAATTGGAAAAGACATTTTCGTTAAGACATCCATATTATTATGGTCAATGCCTGTGTGAAAAGTGGGAGCGATTGGTGCAGGCGGTGAGGAGATACGGTGGTGTTTCTGACACACAGACAGACAGACAGACAGACAGACACACAGACACACAGACACACAGACACACAGACACACATTTAGACAGACATTGACTGAATTATAGTACGATGATAATGAATGTATTACTGAATTAAAAACCCATGCACCTAGAGGGGGCAATAATATCTCACATAACGGGTATAAGGGCTACACAGTAATGCTAATTCTCTGACCGTGGCGGGCCCTCCGTCCAGCTGCCGCCCTCCGTGGTTGGACACGATGATGCCCTGGACGCCGTGCTCCACGGCCAGCTCGGCGTCCTCCTTGGTGAGGATGCCCTTGATGATGATGGGCAGGCGGGTCAGGGACTGCAGCCAGTACACATCCTTCCAGCTGATGGACGGGTCCAGGCTGTTGGCCGGGATCCCGTACTCCTCGGCGTTTGCAGCCTCTTGCTGCTTTTAACAGGGGTGGGGGGTGGGGGGGGGGAAGTATACAAAGTATATATTACAATTTACAATTTAGGCATTTAACAGATGCTGGTATAAGCAATAATATGTCAACATTTTAATGACTTAATTTTTTTGGTAGTCAGACAGCCAGCAATGGGTAGAACACTCCCCCAAAAAATGTAGTCTCTGCGACACGTCATCTAGGGGCCGCAATCTGCATTCAAAGATTTTCCTAGAAGCTTTGTCATTGGTCGATTTACCTGTCTGCTTCCTGATTGGTTAGTCATTGCGACCGGGTTTTTTTTCCGACCAATGACAAAGCTTCTATAGGAACATCTTTGAATGCAGATTGCAGATGTGTCACAGAGACTAAACTTAGTTTCGGAGCGTTCTACACACTGCTGGCTGTCTGAATACCTAACAAATAAAAAGGTCATACAAATGTTGACATATTATTGCTCATAGCATCTTTAATCCAGAGCGACTTACATTAGGCAAGAACAAAAAAGCATGGCAATACATCACATACATAAAAAGTACCGTAATTTCCGGACTATAAGGCGCACCTGAATATAAGCCGCACCAGCCAAATTTAGGGAAAATCCCAAATATGTACGTATACAAGCCGCACCGGACTATAAGCCGCAGGTGGCCCCCTAGTGGCCGTTTCGTTAGCTCAGAGCCTTAGATGGCTCTGCGTTAGCTGTAAAAATCCATAGATTAGCCGCACCGTTGTATAAGCCGCAGGGTTCAAATCATGGGTAAAAAGTCGTTGCTTATAGTCCGGAAATTACGGTAGTATTCATGAAACATGCGTAAGCTAAGAATGTTACAGTGGAATCTCTATATAATGAAACTATACAGTACATATAAACTATACATACAGTGTATATACTAACTATACTATACTATACATCAGGGGTTTTCAACTGGTTTTGACCCAGGGACCACCATTCTGACTAGGAGCAGCCTGGGGACCACCACTGTTTTGTCGGGTGGGTTCATCGTAGATCTACGATGGACCAACCCGACACAATAGTGGTGGGGCATTCATGCACCATGGGTTAAGATTGTTTTTTGTTTTCTTCTTACTTGTTACTCACTAATCACACTATCACAGGCTACATTCATGAGCTGGACAAAAAAAAGTATTTTATTATCAAAAGTTTTACAAAAGTGTTTTTTACTTGTACTAAGCAGGACTCAAAATAAGTCTCAAAAATAATAATCCCTTGCAGTTAATCACCCAAACACTGAAGACACATTTTTGGTGCTTGGTGCATTTGACAGCCACAGTAGGTTTGTTTCTCATGCAGCAGCATTTTTTTTCTCTCCCCCCCCCCCCCCACACACACACACACAGAAACAGAATATACTGTATATTTTTATCTTATTCTATTTTAATAATCTTCTCTTTATTTTAACCAACCTACAACCTGCACTACATTTTACTAGGGCCTCACGGCCTCACGGTTTGACGTAAGCGCACTGCGCGCACAAAGTATGCGTGCGAAATGCCCCGGCTACACCAGATCTGTGGCGCGCGGCAGGTTTGTGTGGGACCTTCCGGGAGGATATATAGATACGCGTGCATGGGGGCATACGCACGTAAAAAAAATGAGAACGAATCCTATTTTTAGAGCACGCGTAGGATGGCCCGCGGTATCCGTGCGTCTGGTGTAGCTGGTATCATTGACATATCATTATCCAAACACACTGTACGCGCGCAGTAAATGCGTGCAGTAAACGCATACGCACGCGTATCTATATATCCTCCCGGAAGGTCCTGTACAAATCTGCCGCGCGCCACAGATCTGGTGTAGCCGGGGCATTTCGCACGCATACTTTGTGCGCGCAGTGCGCTCACGTCAAACGCACACATGCCCGGTGTAGCTTGGCCGTTATACAGAACATTTCAGACAGAGGGAACTGTTCATTGTGTACCGTCACTTTAAAAGCGTAATGTACTGTATACTGTACATCATCGTACGACAGTGTCACGCACCAAAAATAGCCAATCTACAAGCTCACATCGCACCTGGTTGCATCGCGTTGTGAGCTTGTAGCTCTGCCTTTTCGGCAACGATAGACTGAGAAGTTGCACATTGAATACGTCACGTATTATGTGAGACTATTCAATCGATCCGCGGCAGATAATAACTCTATGGCAGGGAGATTTGACTTTCCCAAACGTATTATTATGAATTGGATGAATAACTGATGGCAACGTCTTACCGTGCTTGCCTTGGGCAGCGGTAAGCACAACATGCGTTGGGTAGAAGAGCAGGATGGTTGTTCAGCCGTCAGCTGCTGCAGAAACGAATTCTGTGTGTTAGCAGCAGCCGGATGTTTACATCGTGATTTTTGTTTTCTTTTTTTTTGTAGTTTATTTGACGCGTTGAGTTATCTTTTTGAAATGTTAGATTCGACTAACCCATTCTGAACGGGCACCCATTTTGGTGTCCGCATCATGTTATGCTTTAGCTATTGAAAAATAGCAGATCTACAAGCTCATATCGCGCCACCGAGTGGCGCGATACGAGCTTGTAGGTCTGCTATTTTTGAAAAATCGAAGAGCGACTGACATTTCTAGAATCTGATATCAGGTCAGAATGGGTTAATCAGACCAGTGTGTGTCCAGTGGAAACCTCGTATGAATCTGATCTCAGGTCAGAATGGGATAAAGCACATGGGGAAACTGCTGCGCCTTTCTTCCGTCCTTTGTTCCATGGTGTACTGCAGGTGTGGTGGTCTCAAAAACACAAAGGAAAACTGGCAGACTCACTCGCTGCATGAAAGATTAAGGAAGACTCCTTAGACTGAGACGTTTTATATGCTCATGATAAAGTGCTCCATCTGTGCTCATGGTGAGTTAAAATTAGCAAACGTTTCGGTCCTGGGACCTTCTTCACTGTTATAATAGGGCCTTATACTTATAGCACTGAAGAAGCGTTTGCTCATTTTAACTCGCCTTATTTTAAGTCTCAGTCTAAGGAGTCTTCCTTAATTTTTCATGCAGCGAGCATGTCTTTTTCTGACACTTTTCCTATCTATAATAAAGGCATACAAAAAGTAGGTACTGCTATTTTCAGTTGAGATATTTAGTATCGCACGAAAACAGGCCTAGTGTAGAGCCCGGTGGAACTCTTCAGCCAACTAGGTTTTAAGTGGTTAAGTAAAAGCAGAAATACCTCTACGTCGGTATATGAAAAATTTAATCATCAGTGCCCATACCCTAGAGGTGAGGGATGGCGAAAGGGCCTTTCTGTGTGAAGTTTCTACGAGTTTTCAAATCTTTTGAAAATAGACGATCTACAAGCTCACAATGCTTCGCATCGCAAGCTTGTAGATCGGCTATTCTCAAAGGGCCAAAATGTATATAGGGCTGAAGTGGTTATGTTTTGTATGAAGGGGAAAGGAACTGGTTGGAATAACGTGTTCCTTCCACACGCTATACGTCCAACCGGGAAAACTCCTCCCCCTGTCAGAAGCGGCCTGCTCACTCCTCCTAGTATTGGGATAAAAAAGAAAATGTTACACCCACTCAGGGTGTAAGCACACTTGGGCTTCCATGCACAGGCAAAAGCAGCTCGTGGCAGGCGTCTCTTCCTGGTTTTTAGACAGCTGGTGGATGGAAATGAAGCTCCACCCTTAGCGGCAGAATGTAGCGTCGGCCAGATTCCCGGAAGCGCTTGCCCCCGCGGCATTCTGCCGCATGCAGGGTGGAGCTTCATTTCCATCCACCAGCTGTCTTAAAAAGCCTGCCGCTCGCGGCTTTTGGCATCTTCTTGGTGACTCTAAAGTGCGCCGGCGCAGTCACTGTACCTGGAACATGCCGTCAAAGTTCTTGACCTTGAGGTGCGGCGGCAGCTTGAACTGGTTGCGGATGTCGTTGCGGCGCTTGCCGGTGTAGGGCACGTCCACGGTGAGCACCAGCGCCTTGTAGCCCAGCGCCTCCACGCGCTGCACGATCTGCTCTGACAGCTTCCTGTCGCGGTACACGTACAGCTGGAACCAGCGGTAGCCGTTGGGCGCCGCCGCCACGATCTCCTCCACCGAGCAGGTGGAGTAGGTGCTGCTGATGTAGCACGTGTTGACTGCCTCCGACGCTGTTTGGGGCGGGGGGGGAGATGTGGAAAGATATAATATCACTATCTTTTCAGGCAGTGTCACGATATACATGATATCACGATATTTTTTCACGTTGTTTTTTAGGGTTATTGTTCAAGTTACTTAACAGTACAACCACCTACAGTATAAGGTAACCGAAACTAATAGAAAAAGGAATAACATAACATTTACACTTTAAGTTTTTAATTATTATTATTATTTCTTAGATGTGTGTTTGTTTGTTCTATTGAAAATAGAAGATTTACTTGTGTCGTAACCCATGAAAATGTGTCCATTGATTGGGAAACCACTGCCATTTACACCACCACCATAAGACAGAATGCACTTGGTTAAACATACGTACAGTACTGTACAAGTGAACTGTACGACTGTACGTTATAGTCTGGCGTGGCATTGTGAAATCCATGATCTCGACTGTCTCTCTCTCTCTCTCTGTCTCTCACCCCTAGCTGTGGCCAGCTCTCCCTCGTGCCAGGCCAGACAGTGGAAGGCGGTGGGCGCGATGCCCACAGGGAAGCTGATCTCCGTCCCCTGCACGGTGGTCCTGGTGTCGGCGACCGACACGTCCCGCAGGATGCGCGGCCTCAGACGGATCCTGGACCATGGGGAGAGAGAGAGAGAGGGAATGGATGAACCAACTATGATCCTGGACCATGGGGAGAGAGAGAGAGAGAGGGAATGGATGAACCAACTATGATCCTGGACCATGGGGAGAGAGAGAGAGAGAGAGAGGGAATGGATGAACCAACTATGATCCTGGACCATGGGGAGAGAGAGAGAGAGGGAATGGATGAACCAACTATGATCCTGGACCATGGGGAGAGAGAGAGAGAGAGAGAGAGGGAATGGATGAACCAACTATGATCCTGGACCATGGGGAGAGAGAGAGAGAGAGAGAGAGAGGGAATGGATGAACCAACTATGATCCTGGACCATGGGGAGAGAGAGAGAGAGAGAGAGAGAGGGAATGGATGAACCAACTATGATCCTGGACCATGGGGAGAGAGTAAGTAAGTAAGTACATTTTATTTATAGAGCACCTTTCGAAACAATGTTACAAAGTGCTGTACAACAAGGTAAAACAATCATGTTAAAACAAGGGCATGAAACAAACAATAGAAGGTAAAACATTGAGATGCAAATAATTCAAGTAAAAATACATCATAAAATAAAGTGCTGACGAAATAAACATGTTTTTAACAAGTTTTTTAAACCGTCGACAGACTCTGCATTCTTTAGCTCATGGGGCAGGGCATTCCACAAAGTGGGGGCAACCACTTCAAATGCACGGCCACCCTTTGTTTTGAGTCTAGTTGTTGGTATAGACAGAAGGCCTTTTTCAGAGGACCTGAGAGAACGTGTGTTTGGCTTTGCATGCAGTACTTCAGAGATGTAAAGTGGAGCCAGAGAGAGAGAGAGGGAACGGATGAACCAACTATGATCCTGTACCATGGGGAGAGAGAGAGAGGGAACGGATGAACCAACTATGATCCTGTACCATGGGGAGAGAGAGAGAGAGAGGGAACGGATGAACCAACTATGATCCTGTACCATGGGGAGAGAGAGAGAGAGGGAACGGATGAACCAACTATGATCCTGTACCATGGGGAGAGAGAGAGAGAGGGAACGGATGAACCAACTATGATCCTGTACCATGGGGAGAGAGAGAGAGAGGGAACGGATGAACCAACTATGATCCTGTACCATGGAGAGAGAGAGAGAGGGAACGGATGAACCAACTATGATCCTGTACCATGGGGAGAGAGAGAGAGAGGGAACGGATGAACCAACTATGATCCTGTACCATGGGGAGAGAGAGAGAGGGAACGGATGAACCAACTATGATCCTGTACCATGGGGAGAGAGAGAGAGAGGGAACGGATGAACCAACTATGATCCTGTACCATGGGGAGAGAGAGAGAGGGAACGGATGAACCAATTATGTCCGGTACTCGTGCAATGTTAGGTCTCTGGACCTCCCCTTTTGAGAACCACTAGCCCTAGTGTCGCTAATCTGGGTCAGTGGGGGAGGGGACATTCTTCAAAAATAGCTGATCTTCAAGCTCAAAACGTGTTGTACCGTGACGCGATGTGAGCTTATAGATCAGCTATATTTTCTGGGAAGAGATCTGCTGGACCTAGTATAGAGCCCTGGGGGACATATTTTAGTGCAAAAAGGTACACATAATAATTGAGTTACAAATGGATACATTAGCACAGAATTCTACTATTGAGTTATTGAGGTAATATCTTAGCTAGAGCCCATATAAAGGCATGCTCTACACAGCTTTATAGATGTGAAAACTACTCATTTCAACCCACGAGAGTCATTTCTATACACACTGAGTTAAATGAACAATTTATTCACCTTTCAAATAAATGCATAAATAGATAGCCCTGAATAACAGGTCTGTAACTCTGAGAGAGTTCACATGGAACCTGGTTCCAGGTGAACACTCAAGAGTTACCGGAGTCTTCCTTTGCAAATAAAACATTTGAGAACCACTAACTGGTACTAGTGGACTCCTAATGTGCCTAATAGCTTCATAATAAATAATTGCCATACGTACGTATTCTGGAGAAAACCTGGAGACGTGACATTTAGTCAGTGGGTGTTATGATAGAGATTAGAATTATAATGGTGTGTAAAACAGAAAATCAAACATTTGCCACGGACACATTTGTGTGACCCCTGGTAGGGTGGCCAACATTTATTCCCGGTGTATATAAATGGTTAGATAATAATAAATCATCGTGAAGCCCTTGAATCATGCGGTGAGACTACTGTCCCTGAACTTGTGTATATCTCCTTGTTTTCATGTCCTTGGCTGTGCACCTGTTCCTCCACCATTTTGTTTATCAGCAGGCTGCTGCTACGGTAAGATAGCCTTGCGCAGCCAATAGAGGAATATCACTGCGTGGATGTTACTCTGGTTCCCCTCTGTGTGGTCGTTACAAAAATATTCAACAGACTCTATCGTTTAGACCTACTACAACCAATCAGAGCAGCGCAGGCCGCTATACGTCACACACATACTGGGCCCTGGTTGGTTATCGCCTGGTACTAGTGTAAGCCCGCCGAAACCAAGCCCCCAGAAGGGATGGCCAACGTTGAAGCGCTCGGCCCTACTGGTCAGAGCTGGGACTGCAGACGGGCCCTAGCATTTAGCACGAGGACACCCTGTGCAGTCTGGGTTTAACATTGAGCACTTCCACATTTTGGACAATCGAAAAAATGCGGAAGTAGACCGTTCTTCGAAAACGCCACTGAGCAACTTCCATTGAAATGAATAGCAGCTAGGGGTGGGCCAGCTATGGGTGGGCCAGCTATGGGTGGGCCAGTCCGCCCTCTATCCTTTAACTCTATGGCCGAAACACGCCCACAGTTGAGCGAGAACCAGACTCAAACTGCCTGGGGCAATATACTGTACATTGCAAAGGCTGACGAAAGGCTGGCTACGCAAGGCTAGCAGCAGTAAAATATGTTCTTCGTTGAGGGTCCTTCAGACCGCTGCACATATCGTTCTTCTAATGTGCTTACATCTATGCTCGCAGATGTGACATGTTGTGAGACACCGCCTTAATCGGGTAAAACATTGTTTTATCTCGTCAAAACAATTTGCTCTGAACTAGGCCTCACACATATGGCAGAACTCTGCTAATGTGCTTGAACCGTATAGCATGTCGTAAAAACGTATCGGCTATATTTCACATATTTATTTATACAAAAGTCAGTCAGTAATAGTGTACCTACAAACATATCTTTTCTCAAATACATTACAGATGGTACTGTATGTAACATAGACGCACACGCACGCATGCACGTACACACGCACGCGCGCACACATGCTCACGCACACTCCATCCATACTGTTTGCACAGTAGGTCCAGCTTCATGCAATTGTTTCGTATGTCATTGCAGTGAATCTGTGCATTATTGCAATATTGTTTTACCGTACCGTTTGTAAGCCACCAGATTGTCATCCCTGGTGCAGCACTCGTCTGCCCCCGCGGCGTAGTAATCCCAGGTTGCCTTGGACAGATTTTCCTTGGCGTACTCTTCAAAGTCTGTGAGGCATACCATCGACATCTCTGCGCAGCGAACACCTGTCTCTCTGCGGATAGACGGGAACACATCAGAGCTGTCAGTACACACTGCGCTCAGGAATGCAGGAGCTCGGCCCAATGGGCTCTATACTATATGCATATACACGCCATTTTGGAAAGAACTTGGGCCACTTCCCTACTTTCTTCACAAGGTGTTACCGATGATACTAATGAAGGCTCTGTTCCATTCTGGTCGAACAGATTCAGGGTTGCTGATATTGTATATGTTTGCTGACTGGAAACACAGTGGGTTCCACATGGCCCTGTACGGGCCTGTAACTATTGAGAGTGTACAAACCATTTGTGACCAGATTTGACTGAGAGACATTCCAGCTTTTCACCAGAGGAGAAAAACTTTTTTTTAATTTTTTTATTAGTTTATAGCACAGGCAGACTCTTCACATACTAGAGCATGTCTGTAACAAATGTCAGAGCTGAAATCGACATGTAAATATGAAATAAATGCTTAAACATGTAGCTAGATGTAATGTTAGAGTGAGGCTTGAAAGTGAACATTTCAAGCCTGTTTTCTCAACTCTGCAAGACATTACTCCATAAGCCATATCTCCCAAACTGGTGGGTCAAACTGAACAACCAATATGTCAATTTGATATATGATTTCCTTGCTTTCATATGACATGAAAAAACAAAAATTCAAAAAAATCCAATGGCAGTCTCTCAGTCAAATTTGGTCACATTTGTACACTCTCAGAGTTATGGGGGTCCTTGAAATTTAAAAGTTTGAGAACCACTGTACACCAAATAGAACAGAGCCTGTTCTGACCCCTCTATAACATGGAACTATGTTTTTTGTGTCCATATCACTACACCCCAAAAATAGTTCCATGTGATAAGAGGGGTCAAAGTTGAACGAAAGTTGCGCTAATATTTTAGAAATAGGTCAACAATGCAAATTACGGCCCAGGCCGTAGCGTACCGGTCTGGGCACCGGACTGGTAATCCAGTCGCAGTGTGCCGCGGGTTCGACTCCCGGACCCGACACGGCCTTTACTGCATGTCATCCCCCATCTCTCTCCCGTTTCTTGTCAGCCTACTGTCTGTCCCTTCAAAAAATCAATAAAAGATGTAAGCCGCAAAAAAAAAACAAAAAACAAAATGCAAATTACGTTAGTTTTGTGAATTAATTTACTTTTACTGCGTGGCCCCAGTGCCCCCCACAAAATGACCGGGACTATTTAATATTTCACCAAAACCAGAGCAGAACTCCCACCACGGGACTCGGACAATCAATTAATACAGTTGCAACCACTATATTAATGGCAAGTATTTCATACAGCTTAAGTTAAAAAGAAAGCTGAACTATCCCTTTAATTAGTGTCATCTGTAACACATGTGAAGGAAGTAGGGAAGCGAAGCACCCGTTTCTACATCATTCCGGGCAGCGCCCCAGTCCTTCTGCGTGTGTGTAGTACACACACACACACACACACACAGTTTGGGTATGGAATGAAAATATTATAATATTAATAATAATAATTAGGCCTGCAACGCTTTGGCTAAAACATTGAATTATGAAAAGCAATGGGGAAAAGCCAGCTGCTGGCTCCCATTTGTTGAAGAGAGATACATTTTCAAATGATATTGGTATTATGCTTAGGTAATTACATCGCCTTGGCTAAAACGCTGAATCCCACTGATAAAGTAGGCTACGATATACTGTACATAGGGTTAGGGTTAGGGTTGTACAATCAGATACATTTAACAAACAATCTTGACAAAAAAAAACGAGTTTATTTATTGATTTAAGGCATGTTCATTCTGGCGAGATGAGGCATATTCTGCTGGACTTGGTCACATTTGTAAATGGGTCAATACAAAAACTGCCACGAGGACAAAACCAGAAAAAGCACTAAGGCTTGTTTACGTCAGGTATAAAGTAGACTTGTTTACGTCAGGTATAAAGTAAAAGGCAAGTGAAAAAGGAGGCAGAAGAACGCAGAGGTGGAGGCGCTGCGCAGTATAGGGAAGGGTTCCTATACTGTCCCACATTCAAGGATGTGGTCCGCCAAATAAATGCTTACACAGGCATTTCTATCTGCACCTGTGAAATGTGATAACACATGCATTTCTATCAGCACATGCATTATGGCACAGAAATCTATATTTATTCGCGATATCATAGCGATAGCAATCATTGTACCTATATAAGAAGGGTTTGTCTGTCACAATTAACCCATTTAACCATTCAGAACGGGAACCCCTTTTGGGGTTTTAAGTATTATGTTATACAGCTGTTGAAAAATAGCAGATCTACAAGCTCATAGCGCTAATAGCGTGCCGCGCTACGAGCTTGTGCATCTGCTATTTTTGAAAGATTGTGAAAATGTGGTGCAAATCTTATATTTTTTCATCGATAGCTAAGTTAACTGTTCATTTTCGTCATAGACTTTTTAAAAAGTATTTATTTAAATAACTTTTTATTGTCGTACAAAGCCAACTCTTGTCGTGACAAATCATGACAATTTTCGGGCCGAACAAATAATTAGAAAGAAGAAGAAAATGGCAGTTATTTTTATTCATTATTTGTTTGGCCCAAAATATTGTATATTTGTTGTCATGATTTGTCACAACTCGAGTTGGCTTTGTCCGCGGCGTAACCGTCTTTAAATAAATACTTTTTGAAATGTCTACATGGGAAAAATGCATTGGGAATAATTTCCTGGGCCTGGCGTCATCATGAAAGGGGGATTTAAAATTTGTTGATGAAATTGTCAATATATTTAGTCTTAGTTTTAGTCAGCATAGCTTAGTATTTATTTAGTTTCTATTTAGTTTTCATCAGTGGAAAATGGTAGTCGACGACCATTTTTCGTCTTAGCTTTAGTCAACGAAATCAACACTGCCTACATGGTCATGAACACATCCAGTCAAGATACTGCAGGCATGGTCGAGAAAGCAACCTTACATTACATGTCAGTGAGGTCGTAATGAAAGCAACCTTACATTACATGTCAGTGAGGTCGTAATGAAAGCAACCTTACATTACATGTCAGTGAGGTCGTAATGAAAGCAACCTTACATTACATGTCAGTGAGGTCGTAATGAAAGCAACCTTACATTACATGTCAGTGAGGTCGTAATGAAAGCAACCTTACATTACATGTCAGTGAGGTCGTAATGAAAGCAACCTTACATTACATGTCAGTGAGGTCGTAATGAAAGCAACCTTACATTACATGTCAGTGAGGTCGTAATGAAAGCAACCTTACTGTTATGGTGCGTGTCAAAGTAGAACCCAAATGCAGGCAACACAGGCAGAGTACTGCAAGAGTTTTAATGAAGACCAAACTGAAGCAGGCAGGACAAAAACCATAAATCCATCCAGGCAGGTCAAAAGGTAAACAAAGAGTAAATGTATTAACGTCCAAAAAACACGCAGAGGATCAAACCTGAGGAACACTCGGGAAAGAAGTACTGAAAAGCAGGAGTCCGGAAAACACACTAACAAATGGTTATACTCTAGCCAAGCATTAGCAGAATGAGTCCAGTCTTATGGGTGGAGCTGATAGGGGAAGTAGGCACAGGTGAGTAGTGAGAAGTGAACAAATGGGCTGATGAGGCAGTTGGAGACAGGTGTGTGTAGAAGCAAAGGGAGGGGGTAGTGGCCAAAGTGGAAAGATGGACAGGCAGGGAGCCAGACCATAACACTTACATTACATGTCAGTGAGGTCGTAATGAAAGCAACCTTACATTACATGTCAGTGAGGTCGTAATGAAAGCAACCTTACATTACATGTCAGTGAGGTCGTAATGAAAGCAACCTTACATTACATGTCAGTGAGGTCGTAATGAAAGCAACCTTACATTACATGTCAGTGAGGTTGTAATGAAAGCAACCTTACATTACATGTCAGTGAGGTCGTAATGAAAGCAACCTTACATTACATGTCAGTGAGGTCGTAATGAAAGCAACCTTACATTACATGTCAGTGAGGTCGTAATGAAAGCAACCTTACATTACATGTCAGTGAGGTTGTAATGAAAGCAACCTTACATTACATGTCAGTGAGGTCGTAATGAAAGCAACCTTACATTACATGTCAGTGAGGTCGTAATGAAAGCAACCTTACATTACATGTCAGTGAGGTCGTAATGAAAGCAACCTTACATTACATGTCAGTGAGGTTGTAATGAAAGCAACCTTATGTACATTACATGTCAGTGAGGTCGTAATGAAAGCAACCTTACATTACATGTCAGTGAGGTCGTAATGAAAGCAACCTTACATTACATGTCAGTGAGGTCGTAATGAAAGCAACCTTACATTACATGTCAGTGAGGTCGTAATGAAAGCAACCTTATGTACATTACATGTCAGTGAGGTCGTAATGAAAGCAACCTTACATTACATGTCAGTGAGGTCGTAATGAAAGCAACCTTACATTACATGTCAGTGAGGTCGTAATGAAAGCAACCTTACATTACATGTCAGTGAGGTCGTAATGAAAGCAACCTTACATTACATGTCAGTGAGGTCGTAAGCAGCAGTTGCTATCGCACAAGAGAGTGATTACCGTCATATACGCAGGTTACAAACTCAATCAGGTTCAGTCGGGGGCAGTGGGTGGAGCACAAGTGCCAGATTGTCAACGTGCGATAGAAAAGGCAGCCACGCAATGTGTATTTAATTGTTTTAATTTAAAAAAGTACAGTAAAGTACAGTACAGGGTGTTTCTTTTTCTCCAGTGGATCAGAATCCAGAACCCGTAGGTTCATGGTTGGCATCCAGGGAGTGTGTGTGCAAAATTTGGCATCGACCGGGTTAACGGTGGCTGAGATTAGCTGGTCACGGACGGACGGACACACGGACACACGGACGGACGGACGGAGTGCAAAACATACTCTCCCCATGCCTTCGGCTGGTGGAGACAATAATACTGTATGTATTGGGGCCACAGACTCCTTTTTGAAAATATGTTGTGCCAGGCACCCCATAAGAGAATACAGTATGTGTCCATTTTCTTCAGAAATAGGCAATAAATACAATTGAGCTTAAGTGGTTAAACTGTTCCTCAATTTGCTGGGAACCCCCAGGACCACTGGGGGTCCCCATATCCTACTTTGAGGACCACTGGGGGTCCCCGTATCCTACTTTGAGGACCACTGGGGGTCCCCATATCCTACTTTGAGGACCACTGGGGGTCCCCATATCCTACTTTGAGGACCACTGGGGGTCCCTGTATCCTACTTTGAGGACCACTGGGGGTCCCCGTATCCTACTTTGAGGACCACTGGGGGTCCCCATATCCTACTTTGAGGACCACTGGGGGTCCCCATATCCTACTTTGAGGACCACTGGGGGTCCCCGTATCCTACTTTGAGGACCACTGGGGGTCCCCGTATCCTACTTTGAGGACCACTGGGGGTCCCTGTATCCTACTTTGAGAAGCACTGGGGGTCCCTGTATCCTACTTTGAGGACCACTGGGGGTCCCTGTATCCTACTTTGAGGACCACTGGGGGTCCCCGTATCCTACTTTGAGGACCACTGGGGGTCCCTGTATCCTACTTTGAGGACCACTGGGGGTCCCCATATCCTACTTTGAGGACCACTGGGGGTCCCCGTATCCTACTTTGAGGACCACTGGGGGTCCCCATATCCTACTTTGAGGACCACTGGGGGTCCCTGTATCCTACTTTGAGGACCACTGGGGGTCCCCATATCCTACTTTGAGGACCACTGGGGGTCCCCATATCCTACTTTGAGGACCACTGGGGGTCCCCATATCCTACTTTGAGGACCACTGGGGGTCCCTGTATCCTACTTTGAGGACCACTGGGGGTCCCTGTATCCTACTTTGAGGACCACTGGGGGTCCCCGTATCCTACTTTGAGAAGCACTGGGGGTCCCTGTATCCTACTTTGAGGACCACTGGGGGTCCCCATATCCTACTTTGAGGACCACTGGGGGTCCCTGTATCCTACTTTGAGGACCACTGGGGGTCCCTGTATCCTACTTTGAGAAGCACTGGGGGTCCCTGTATCCTACTTTAAGGACCACTGGGGGTCCCTGTATCCTACTTTGAGGACCACTGGGGGTCCCCATATCCTACTTTAAGGACCACTGGGGGTCCCCGTATCCTACTTTGAGAAGCACTGGGGGTCCCCATATCCTACTTTGAGGACCACTGGGGGTCCCCATATCCTACTTTAAGGACCACTGGGGGTCCCCGTATCCTACTTTGAGAAGCACTGGGGGTCCCCGTATCCTACTTTGAGGACCACTGGGGGTTCCCGTATCCTACTTTGAGGACCACTGGGGGTCCCCGTATCCTACTTTGAGGACCACTGGGGGTTCCCGTATCCTACTTTGAGGACCACTGGGGGTCCCCGTATCCTACTTTGAGGACCACTGGGGGTTCCCGTATCCTACTTTGAGGACCACTGGGGGTCCCCGTATCCTACTTTGAGGACCACTGGGGGTCCCCGTATCCTACTTTGAGGACCACTGGGGGTCCCCATATCCTACTTTGAGGACCACTGGGGGTCCCCGTATCCTACTTTGAGGACCACTGGGGGTCCCCGTATCCTACTTTGAGAAGCACTGGGGGTCCCCATATCCTACTTTGAGAAGCACTGGGGGTCCCCGTATCCTACTTTGAGAAGCACTGGGGGTCCCCATATCCTACTTTGAGAAGCACTGGGGGTCCCCGTATCCTACTTTGAGAAGCACTGGGGGTCCCCATATCCTACTTTGAGAAGCACTGGGGGTCCCCGTATCCTACTTTGAGAAGCACTGGGGGTCCCTGTATCCTACTTTGAGAAGCACTGGGGGTCCCCATATCCTACTTTGAGAAGCACTGGGGGTCCCCGTATCCTACTTTGAGGACCACTGGGGGTCCCTGTATCCTACTTTGAGGACCACTGGGGGTCCCCATATCCTACTTTGAGAAGCACTGGGGGTCCCCGTATCCTACTTTGAGAAGCACTGGGGGTCCCCGTATCCTACTTTGAGGACCACTGGGGGTCCCCGTATCCTACTTTGAGAAGCACTACGCTACATAACGGGCTGAGTGGAACACAGGCAGATGCTCTGCATATATTAGCTTAAAGCTATACTATAGCTATAGTTCTTTGGCTTAAAGATATTAGCTTCTTAAAGCTATTCGCTTAAAGAAAGTAACAGCCAAATAACTGTATCTATGAACAATGTTTGAGAAACTTCAGAAAGTCAGTTGAATTATTGCACTGTTGAGAAGAGACTAGATCACAATAATGTCTCTTTTCGGTGTTACACATCATAAACACCATCAATGTTATAGTTTACAAACTTCACAATGATTAAGGATTAACCTATATGTAACCCTGTGCAACAACAAAGCTGTACATAGATTAATAAACTACAAGTCCTTAGTTTGTGGCAAAGTGGATGGATTACCAATTTTAATTGTATAGCGCATTTCAAGGCCATTCAAATTTGCTTCAGTTTAAACATTAAGCTTTAAGACATAAAGACACAGAGCAAAATAAACGCATTGTAAAAGGATATTTGAAAACGATAAAATGAGAAAGAAATATAACATTAATAACCCTCAAAGGGCAGAAACGTTATTATTATTATTATTATTATGTTTTAGCTTTGATTTAAAATAACAGAGTTTTAGCAGACCTGCAGTTTTCTGGCTTGTCGGTTTGTTCCACTTGCAAAGACAATGAAGAGTACCAAAGACTTTCCCAATCGTATACAGAGTTATAGACCAACCACTGAGATCTGCTTTAAAACATTTGAAATGCCTCTTCTATTACTACTGCCTCTATTATGATCAGTCCTCTAGTAGAGCAGCATCATGAAGCCTTGGACTGGGTCAGCCTGGCCCGTAAGCTAAAGGAGAATGTACTCTGAACTCCATTATTGATTAACTTTACATTAAATCAACTAAAACCAGTGGTGGAATGAATGTTTTGCTTGAGTAAAATATCAATACTGCAATGTAGAAATACTCTGTTACAAGTAAAAGCCTAGAATAAAAGAAATATATACTTTAGTAAGTACAAATGTACAAAATTATTGGTATCAAAATTGTGTTATTGGTGTTATTATTATGCTTAATGTCTCATTTCACAAGTTTTCAAATGTACTGTGTATTTTCTCCTGAAAAATAGATCTAAAAGCTCACAATGTGTCGCATCGCGATTCGCGACGCATTGCAGAGCTTGTAGATATTTACTATTTGCAAATGGCGGTAATGTGTATAGGGTTTACTGTTATATAATAATAATAATAATAAATCAAAATCTACAAACTAAATAGCAACTAAAGTTTTCAAATAATTGTAGTGGAGTAAAAGTATATTTGACTCTGAGATACTCCAATAAAGTAAAAAAATTACCACTGACTAAAACCACCACTGACTAAAACCTAAGGAAAATAGGTAGAAAAAGCCCCATAACTACTACTGGATCAAATGGTTGCGACCACATGATTTCAGAATGTTTGGGAAGAAAAACACATGTTTTAAGCCACTCACCAGTCAAGCATCCACACGTGTTTCCCCCCCCCCCCCCGCCCCTTTATTATTAACGGAAATAAACCCTTGTCTAGACGGAAATCTATACGTGTTCCCCATTTTAGCTTTTGTGTGGGTCATAATCAAACCTTTAGAGTGAGAGACGGGTGCTAACTGTGCGTGTGTGTGTGTGTGTGTGTGTGTGTGTGTGTGTGTGTGTGTGTGTGTGTGTGTGCGTGCGTGCGTCAGTGCGTGCGTGTGTGTTTGTGTGCGTGCGTCAGTGCGTGCGTGTGTGTTTATGTGCGTGCGTGCGTCAGTGCGTGCGCGCGTGTGTGTGATCTGTGTGTGAACCCTGCTCTTATTGTGTTTACACCGGCTGGAAAGTGCTGATGGGGATGACGGCCCTGAGCACAAGAGGCAGGCATGTACAACAGTACAAGGGACCATAGTAGTATGACGTGTAATACTATGATGACAATGTACTGTACTACTGTATGTACATGCATGTACAAGACACCATATTATGATTATAATAATAATATTAATACATTAATACATACAATACTTATATAGCGCATTTCAAGGTACTCAAAGTTGCTTTGCCGAACAAAATAATAAAAACTGTTTCATTAGAAAAATAAACTAGGTGAAAAGGTTAAAAACTAGAAACTAAGGTAGACACACAAGTAGTGGAGGGTGGGGAATTACTGTATGTAGGGAAAGCAAGTCTGAAAAGGTGGCTGTGTTTGTGAAGTTGAACATTGCGAAGGTGGGGGCAGCTCTGATGTGAGGTGGGAGTGAGTTCCACAGGGGAGCAGTACTTAGTTTAGACAGTTTTTGGTTTAGACTAGTCATTGGTTAGACCAGTCATTAGTCCTACAACTACAACCCTAACCTCCCACGGGGCAGCACACCTAAACCTAACCTTAACCCATGTCTAACCAATGACTAGTCTAAACTATATGCACCCCTTCCACAGTGAGGTGGCAGTGATTCAATGTTTACACTATCGTCCCGTGGGGGAAAGTAACTGTAGTTTAGACTAGTCATTGGTTAGACCAGTCATTAGTCCTACAACCTATCTCTAACCCTAACCTCCCACGGGGCAGCACACCTAAACCTAACCTTAACCCTCTCCCAACCCTTAACGCACCCCTCACCAACCTTAATCCGGTCGTTTTAACGCACCCCTCACCAGCCTTAATCCGGTCGTTTTAACGCACCCCTCACCAGCCTTAATCCGGTCGTCTTAACGCACCCCTCACCAGCCTTAATCCGGTCGTTTTAACGCACCCCTCACCAGCCTTAATCCGGTCGTCTTAACGCACCCCTCACCAGCCTTAATCCGGTCGTTTTAACGCACCCCTCACCAGCCTTAATCCGGTCGTCTTAACGCACCCCTCACCAGCCTTAATCCGGTCGTTTTAACGCACCCCTCACCAGCCTTAATCCGGTCGTCTTAACGCACCCCTCACCAACCTTATGTCTAAACAATGACTAGTCTACACTAAGTATGCACCCCTACTGTACGTGGTTTATTTTACGTATCCCTACGTGGTTTACTGTAATAATATAGTAGTGAATGTACAGTACATACAGTATGTATGGAAGTATGTTATGCATTATGCACAAACTGCAGTATGCTTACATGCTTACATATACAGTACTATATGTTCATATATGTGTATTCCTGCTGCGCATACTCTTAATACACACATACAGTACGTATAATGTACTACATATACATGCATACATTTGATAATGTATATAACCTAGCAATAAACTGCCAATCTGTATGACTTTGTTGCCAAATTTTACTTTATAATGGTAACATTTGTATGTAGGCCTAATGGTAACTGGAGACTGATCGTGGTTGACAGTACAGTGCACCAGGGGGGACCTCAATCCAAGGGAGTCCCCACGTGATTTTGGGGGGTCCCCAGATGACAGTGAAGTGACAATTTAAGGTCCTTTAACCCTAGAACACTAAACATATTTTTGTTACACCATCACTAAACACAGGTATATTTTACCCAATATAAAATATTATATATAAATAACTCTCATTAAAGAAATCCTGATCAGTTTTTCTATGTTATTTCAGTCATATTGTTTTCATTTGGACTTTAACAACCAAGTGTAGCCTATAGTTAAACAAAACATGTGAGAGGGTCATGTACAAATTCTTGGCTTTGATGGTATCTATCTTAGATTTGGTGTAGTTCTAATTTACCCAGAACAACATTATTGCCTTGATATGATGCAAGTAAGTAACATTAACGAGAGTCGATTAGAATCATCTGAAAAGTGACACACACACACACACACACACACACACACACACACACACACACACACACACACACACACACACACACACACACACACACACACACACACACACACACACACACACACACACACACACCTGACTGGAGTCACTTGAATATGACTGAAGAGTGAAGACATAATGTTTACTGTGATTATGGTAAGCTAACATTTCATAAAGAATAAACACCTTATAGTAAAAACTCTTGTAACTTTAACTTTGAAAATGTTGTTTTTTGGAAATTGTGATTCGTTTTTTAATCGTTTATAATGAGAATCGGGGGTTCTTTTGGGGGGGGGGGTCCACAGTTCAAATATGATTATTTTGGGCCCATTTGGGGTCCCCAGTTCAAATAATACTGATTATTTTTGGGGGGTTGAGCATCCACTCACTGTGCATCCACTACAATACTACACAGCACTCTGGTGTACTCACCGATTACAACGTGTTATGCTCATTCTCTTTCAACAGAACTTCACTCCTGGTAGAGTCATAATACCCTGAAGAAAGAACAAAGAAAGGTAGACGACTTTTATTACTGTCACCTTACTTTGCACTATTACTGTGCAACACTTATACCGTTTACCACGTCATGGTATAAGAGCCACTTCAGTCAACACTGTCTTTACTATACTGCTGCAAACATGACCAAAGAGGTCAATCAGTTTGAATTCCTCTGAAATACTATTATCTACATTACCACTTAAACTCAGGAGGGGGGGGGGGGGAGTAGATCAACTAGCAACATGATTCCTGAGCGCGACACGGCTTCTGGCTCCCCGCTCCAAGATATGGTTCAAATGCGGAGAACTAATTTCGCATACAGCAATGTACAGTACAGTATGTGACTAATGGTAGTAGGACTTTAACGTTTAACCCTTTTTGAGTAGTGCAACCACTCCAAGGAACAGCAATGTCCGTGTTCCCGTGTTCACCTGTGTGTTCACCTGTGTGTTCACCTGTGTTCACCTGTGTGTTCACCTATGTGTTCACCTATGTGTTCACCTATGTGTTCACCTATGTGTTCACCTGTGTGTTCACCTGTGTGTCCACCTATGTGTTCACCTATGTGTTCACCTATGTGTTCACCTATGTGTTCACCTGTGTGTTCACCTATGTGTTCACCTATGTGTTCACCTGTGTGTTCACCTGTGTGTTCACCTGTGTGTTCACCTGTGTGTTCACCTATGTGTTCACCTATGTGTTCACCTGTGTGTTCACCTGTGTGTTCACCTACAGTATGTGTTCACCTATGTGTTCACCTGTGTGTTCACCTGTGTGTTCACCTGTGTGTTCACCTATGTGTTCACCTATGTGTTCACCTGTGTGTTCACCTGTGTGTTCACCTATGTGTTCACCTGTGTGTTCACCTATGTGTTCACCTATGTGTTCACCTGTGTGTTCACCTGTGTGTTCACCTGTGTGTTCACCTATGTGTTCACCTATGTGTTCACCTGTGTGTTCACCTATGTGTTCACCTGTGTGTTCACCTATGTGTTCACCTATGTGTTCACCTATGTGTTCACCTGTGTGTTCACCTGTGTGTTCACCTGTGTGTTCACCTATGTGTTCACCTATGTGTTCACCTGTGTGTTCACCTGTGTGTTCACCTATGTGTTCACCTATGTTCACCTATGTGTTCACCTGTGTGTTCACCTGTGTGTTCACCTGTGTGTTCACCTATGTGTTCACCTATGTGTTCACCTGTGTGTTCACCTGTGTGTTCACCTGTGTGTTCACCTGTGTGTTCACCTATGTGTCCACCTATGTGTCCAGGGGGAGAGAGAGGGGAGTTGCACCACTCGGTTCACACAGGTGTGATTTTTGAGTGGTGCAACCACTCCTACAACCAGCAATGTCCGTGCCTACCTACAGTATGTGTTGTTCATGTGCACCTGGCTGTGACATTAATGAGCACGAGAATGAGTACCAGTAGGGGCGCTGTTGTGCGAGAAACAGAGAGAGTGCTGCATTTGCCTGCTAATGAGAGAGAGAGAGAGAGAGAGGAGGGGGGGGGGGGTGGGAGAGTGGAGTTGCACCACTCTGTTCACGCGGGTGTGATTTTTTACTTATTACTGACTGACTGCAATCATAGCAGGCCTGTTACTGTAGTAGTAATAAAAAAATACTAATAATAAATTATAATTTATACAGCACTTTACATTCTCTCGAATCTCAGATTGCTTACAGAGTTAAAAGCATGGCAAGAAATAAGAATAAAAAATAAAAACGGCATAATATGCAACAATCAATTTCGTGGGACCCAGCTTGGCTAAACTAAAAAGGGACAGGATAAAACTAAGTAAAAGTGGGGGGGGGGGGGGGAAAGTCGAGGGAATGCTTTGGTAAAAATATATGTTTTTAGTCCATTTTTGAACAGCAATGTCCGTCTTAACCTATGTGACTATGTTTAGAGTACCAGTAGGGGCGCTGTTGTGCTAGAAACAGAGAGAGAGAGAGAGAGAGAGAGATAGTGTTGCACTGTTGCCTGAGAGAGAGAGAGAGAGAGGTGTCTGCTAAATGCTAATTCCCCACACAGTAACTCTGTCATTCCTTGACCGTTTCGGACGCGGGGCGGCTCGGCGTAATCAGGCCGGCACCCTGGGTGCGTTCCTGTGTGTCTGGAATGAGAGAACATGTTTACGTCTCTAGCACTGTGTGTACAAATGGAACTGTGTGTACACTGTGTGTACAAATTAACATTGATTTTACAATATAAATTGGGATCTCCGAGATAGAAATGCCATTAAATGGGGGTCTCTGTAGACGTAATATGCGTGTCAAACTGGGGGTCCTTGAAATTAAACGGGTTAAGAATCACTGCTAGAGCTGTAAAAATCTTCTCTTATGGGGGTCCCTGGGGGTCCCTGGCATATCTCTTCAAATTGGTTTGAAGTTTGGGATTCACTGACTTAAGGAGCCATGATGCCCCTACAGCCTTGAATGAATCACCCATAATTCATAAAGCCCTTTCCTTGGCAGCAACAACACGAAACCAAACGGCAAACCATTTCTAACGACATACTTTTGGACATTAATATGCGTTGGAGCCAGCAGGGGGATTATCTTGGAATATTATGAAAGTAAATTTTCCTAAAAGAACACGCAGTTCTCCTTTTTTAGAACATCAAACCCAGAGTGCTTGTATTATACCACTACCACTACCCCCCCCCACCCCACCCCCCTCGCAATGCGTCGCGTGAGCTTGTTGATCTGCTATTTTCAAAAGATGTTTCATACATTAAATAATTGAAAACTTGTAATGAGACTTTCGGCATAATGAGTACTTTTTACATTTTGATACCAATACTTTTGTACTTTTAGTATTAACCCATTCTGGGAGGGAACCCCTTTTGGTGTTAGCATCATGTCGTGCTTTAGCTATTTAAAAATAGCAGATCTACAAGCTTGTAGGTCTGCTATTTTTGAAAGAATCGAAGAACAACTGACATTTTTTTAGAATCTGATCTCAGGTCAGAATGGGTTCATCAGACCAGTGTGTTTGATTGATTGATTGAAATCTTTATTAACAGTTTGTAGAATTTACAGTACATTTTAAGCACAAACTCAATACAAAGACTGTCAACTGTGAGTGGACGACCCAATTAAGCATTACACTTGTTTACAACAGGGTCCACATTGTTCAATTCATCAAAACATTTAAAGACATACAAACATTTAGAGACATACAAATAGACATTTCTCTGTAGGTAAAGAACAGAACAGGAATTCATCATATGGGAAGCAAAAAAGGGAAAAGATACTATATACAGTGAGGGAAAATGGGGTGGGGGGGTGTGGGGGATTCAGATTTTACAGAGGCCAGTTTCGAATTGCAGCCATCCGTAGGTGCCCTTTGAGAGCGGTTTTGAAGGAGTCAAGGGATTCACATGTCTTAATGACTGTTGGTAGGGCGTTCCACATTTTGGTGGCATAGGAGCGAAAAGAATTTAGTCCCTTGTTTGTGCCGAATCTGGGTTGTACATGGTTTGTTGCACTCCCTCTGGTGTTGTGGGTGTGGACTTCGTTTACATTAAGGAAGTATTTAGACAGGTACATGGGTATCTTGGTGGTGTATCGAATCTTGTGGACCAGACCCAGTGGAAACCTCGTATGAATCTGATCTCAGGTCAGAATGGGTTAAAGTTGCCTGCAACAACCACAGTATTTCTTCATTGCAGTATTGATGCTTTTACTCAAGTAAAACATGCGAGTACTTCTTCGACCGCTGACTGTATGTACTGTAATATGTATATGCCAGATCTGTGGAAGTGTGAACACTTGAGGGCAGTACAATACCAAAGGAAAGAAACGTTTCCACCAAAAGACCTTTGGTTCTTATAGAGCTGGTTCCGTTCTTTGTATGTTTATAACAGTGGTTCCCAAACCCTTTCATGTCAGGGACCCCCACATTGACACTCATTAGCCCGCGGACCCCCATTAGAAAATATACGCCAGGGACCCCCATAAGAGAAGATTTTTACGGCTCTAGCAGTGACTCTCAACCATTTTAATTCCAAGGACCCCCAGTTTGACACGCATAATTTAGTCTACACAGACCCCCATTTATTAATGGCATTTCTTTGACTCTTGAGACCCCAATTAATATTGTAAAATGAAAGTTAATTTATATCTGAGAGTGAGTGTAGTTGCGGACCCCTTGGAACTCCCTCAGGGACCCCTCTTTGGGAACCCCTGGTTTATATCATATCACATAGTGAATAGTGACAAGTCCAATTTGGTTCCCACTTCAGGGCAAGAAGAAGTATTAAGTATTTTTTGTTTCCAGTTCCGAACCAACTTTTATGGATCTGATTTGGATTATGGATCAAATTAGGTGTGTGTGTGTGGGGGGGGGGGGGGGGGGATGAGCGGTACCAGTTCAACCCTCGTGAAAAAGGAGCCTGACAGTGTCTTTTGTGTGTGTGTGTGTGTGTGTGTGTGTGTGTGTGTGTGTGTGTGTGTGTGTGTGTGTGTGTGTGTGTGTGTGTGTGTGTGTGTGTGTGTGTGTGTGTGTGTGTGTGTGTGTGTGTGTGTGTGTGTGTGTGTGTGTGTGCGTGCGTGCGTGCGTGCGTGCGTGCGTGCGTGCGTGCGTGCGTGCGTGCGTGCGTGCGTGCGTGCGTGCGTGCGTGTGTGTGTGCGTGTGTGTGTGTGTGCACTGCAGAAATTACGTAGCCTACAGTATATGACTACTGAGGGAAGTTCTGGTATGACACATTTTTCAGAAATGGAATATACTGTAGTTACTACAGTAACTATTTGAATTAATTATACAATATAATTGCATTATGTACTACACTGTAGTACATAATGCAATTATATTGTATAATTAATTCAAATATAAAAGTCTGTGTCCAATCAGAATGAAAAATCACCAGATAAATATAAACAAAACTATAGGATTGTTTTGTATGGTGACCCTGCATTCTTGCAATACACATAATCTTCTCTAACAATTGTGTTTATTGGTCAAACAAATTATTGGCTCAGTAGATTACCGGTAAGTCAGAATGCTTTGGTTTGTTTTATTGAATATATTAAAATATATATATACTTTAGTAGGAAGCCGTATGCGTTGTTTAACTCAGTATTTGTTAATGAGTTGTTAAACAACTAAAAGTTGTTTAAAAGTGCAGACATAAATCATGATTAAAGATGCCAACAGACAATCATTTAAGGCCTGGTTTACTTTACTTAATTATGTGTATGTGTAAGGGTTAGGGTCATTTACAGAGGGAAATACAGAAAGAGAACTAAATCAACAAGTTGAACAAAAAATGAAACCTTATTTTTGCCAATAGTATCTGGCTTTAAAATGTATTATATATCTGTAAAGGCAAAATACCTGGTACCTCTATACATTTATATTTACCGTCTATGTTTAGAGTAAAAATATAATGCTGTTTTGTCTCTAATAAATAATAAATTAGTCAATCAAATTATTAATATGCCATAATACATTTTGTAATAGAATATATATTTGCTTAAATACAAAAAACAAAACCTTAAATATATATATATATATATATATATATATATTTTTTTTAAGGTTATTATTTTATATATATATATATATATATATATATATATATATATATATAAAATAATTTGGCAAGAATTTGACAGTCATGTTCAATCAGTGTAGTCAACGAAGCAGCACGGTTATGAATTGATTTCTCAAATAAAACAAATGTAATGTTTTAAACACAACAATTGTAGTTGGATGTATTATTGTCTTGTATAGGCTGTGATTGTACGGTTGTAAGTCATTTAGACTCAGTCAATGGCTGCTGATTGTGACTGCGCATTGTCCAACTCTGAACTTCTAGAACAAGTGCTTCTCAAACATTTACACTCAGGTCACCCCTGTAAATGTATTTGTTTTACCCCTGAAATACATTGTTAGTTTGCAGCACCTTTTGTCATATTAACGGTAAGTAAATATCAGTCATGTCACGAGGAATACTGGAGAGAATATTTGTTTCCATTAGGACTGAAAACAACTGCTACACTTGGCATTTTTAACCACTTAAACCCCAGCATTCCTACGTATTCTCGGGGGGAGGGGCATTCACCCCAAAAAGTAGCAGATCTACAAGCTCACAATGTGCGCTGTGAGCTATTTTTTGGTGAAGAGACTTGGTGAACTGTAGGCTGAAAAAGAACGAACCAAGTATAGAAGTTTAACTCTGGTCTGTTATACTAAGTAGAGGGTCTAATTTCTTAATCATTTCCAACATATTATCAAAGTATTCTGTGGCACCCCTGGACTTGCGTCATGGCACCCACTTTGAGAAACCCTGTTCTAGAAGGCGTTGGGGACTTTGATGATAAAGAGGGACACTATAGTTCCACACTCACTCCAGAGGGCCACTATAGTTCCACACTCACTCCAGAGGGCCACTATAGTTCCACACTCACTCCAGAGGGCCACTATAGTTCACACTCACTCCAGAGGGCCACTATATTTCCACACTCACTCCAGAGGGCCACTATTTCCACACTCACTCCAGAGGGCCACTTTGTTCCACACTCACTCCAGAGGGCCACTATAGTTCACACTCACTCCAGAGGGCCACTATATTTCCACACTCACTCCAGAGGGCCACTATTTCCACACTCACTCCAGAGGGCCACTTTGTTCCACACTCACTCCAGAGGGTCACTATAGTTCCACACTCACTCCAGAGGGCCACTATAGTTCCACACTCACTCCAGAGGGCCACTATAGTTTCACACTCACTCCAGAGGGTCACTATAGTTCCACACTCACTCCAGAGGGCCACTATAGTTCCACACTCACTCCAGAGGGCCACTATAGTTCCACACTCACTCCAGAGGGCCACTATAGTTCCACACTCACTCCAGAGGGCCACTATATTTCCACACTCACTCCAGAGGGTCACTATAGTTCCACACTCACTCCAGAGGGCCACTATAGTTCCACACTCACTCAGAGGGTCACTATATTTCCACACTCACTCCAGAGGGTCACTATAGTTCCACACTCACTCCAGAGGGTCACTATAGTTCCACACTCACTCCAGAGGGCCACTATAGTTCCACACTCACTCCAGAGGGCCACTATAGTTCCACACTCACTCCAGAGGGCCACTATAGTTCCACACTCACTCCAGAGGGCCACTATAGTTCCACACTCACTCCAGAGGGCCACTATAGTTCCACACTCACTCCAGAGGGCCACTATAGTTCCACACTCACTCCAGAGGGCCACTATAGTTCCACACTCACTCAGAGGGTCACTATATTTCCACACTCACTCCAGAGGGCCACTATATTTCCACACTCACTCCAGAGGGCCACTGTTTCCACACTCACTCCAGAGGGCCACTATATTTCCACACTCACTCCAGAGGGCCACTATATTTCCACACTCACTCCAGAGGGCCACTATATTTCCACACTCACTCCAGAGGGCCACTATATTTCCACACTCACTCCAGAGGGCCACTATAGTTCCACACTCACTCCAGAGGGCCACTATAGTTCCACACTCACTCCAGAGGGCCACTATAGTTCCACACTCACTCCAAAATAGCCCATCTACAAGCTCGTGTTTTGAGCTTGTAGATCAGCAAATCTTGCTATCAGTTATGACTTATTTGTTTTGCTATTTTTGAATTTGAATCCTGAAAAGTAACATTTTTAACCCTATAACCCAATCTCAAGTGCAATCAGTCAAACTTAAATACAAATACATTTGACATAAGAAAAGACATATATACTTTTTTAGTCATTAACCCATTCTGAACGGGCACCCATTTTGGTGTTAGCATCATGTTATGCTTTAGCTATTGAAAAATAGCAGATCTACAAGCTCATATCGAGCTTGTAGGTCTGCTATTTTTGAAAAATCGAAGAACGACTGACATTTTTAGAATCTGATCTCAGGTCAGAATGGGTTAATCAGACCAGCTTGTGTCCAGTGGAAAACCTCGTATGAATCTGATCTCAGGTCAGAATGGGTTAAGGTACAAATATAGACAGAAGTAATTAAAGCGGTGTTTGCATGTTTGGAATTGTAACAGCTGAAATCAATTATATAATCAGTATTCGGATATTAACAAGCTAATTAAGTGAAGGTGGGGGCCGCCATGTTGCCCCTGTATGTTCTATAAGAACAGCTGCTTGTTATTTATCCAAGAACATGTCTGTTTGTGTCCTTCTCAAGGTCTACATTTCAGTGTGGGAACAATCATTTCAGCAACACAAATATTCTTGATCGCTCTCTGTCGAACCGGAAGCAATTACAGTATGTTATCTCTGTCGGATGGAAACCTCATTGTTTTGTCCAAAAACCGTCATTCGAATTCAAAAAACGACAAAAGTAGCAGACGGACAAGCTCAAAATGAGTGGCTTCCTGCCACGTTTCAAGGTTGTAGATCTCCTATATTGCATACGTGTGTGTGATGTATTTATAGGTATGGTGTTGATTTACGGAAAAAACACAAAAAGTGAAAACATGGAGATGAGAGGTTTCTGCCAGATAGCGACGACATAGATGTACTTTTTTTAAACTGAGACATTTAAACTGGTTTAAACTGGTGAAAAGAAATAGACAGCTGAGCACCACACACCACACTGTCACTGTATTTGCGCGCACACACACACACACACACACACACACACACACACACACCGCAGAGGAATCGAGCTACAGTTAATATGGGATGAAATCACCTTACCTTGTTGGTGGTCTACGTGGGCTGTTGCACCCTCCTCTGAAATGACATGCGTTCAGCGCACATTGCCACCGTGTCAGGGAGGGTCCGCCCGGGCCCTGCCACCCTCCCATTGGACAAGGCCCTTTTGATAATGTCACACACACACACACACACGCGCACACAGTGGCTGAACGAAACACAAGCTAACGCTAAGCCTTCTCTTGTCAGCACTCTGGGCCCCATGCCCTTCTCTTTGTGATAAAACCAGAGGGGGGGGTGCCATAGTAACACCGCGCTCGCATCAATTGTTTGTTGTGCGAGTGTACACAGTCACAATCCTCCGTGTTAATTTAACTCAGCAGAGAGTGTGCAGAATGTAAGCCGCCGGGGTCCGTTTGGTTTGTACACATGCGTCTCTGAGTTACAGAGGGGTGCACAAAACCCCAGATGATTTTACTGTGTACAGACAGGCTGTGTGTGATTGACTGTCACTACTGTATAGGTGTCTCTGTGTGTGTGAGCCTTTGAATGTACGGCACGTGCGTGCGTGCGTACGTACGTGCGCGTGTAAAAGTAGGCCTACGTTTACTACGTTTACCTGTACTTAAATACAATTTGGAGGTATGTACTTTACTTGAGTATTTCCAATTTCCAGTAGGCCTACTTTAATTTTTTTACTCCACTACATCTCAGAGACAATTATTATACTAATTAGTTGAAAACTTTAGTCACTAGTTATACTTTGTAGATTCTGATTACTGTATCACAAAACGTACATTAACCACTTCGGCCGATTATAGCCATACGTATCGGCCATTTGAATCCACAAGCTCACAGTTTGACGTGATGTGACGTGATTGTGAGCTTGTAGATCTGCTATTTTCAAAAGATTACGCTTTTGAAAACTTGAAATGGGACATTCTGCATAATGAGTATAGTCTACTTTCTACGTTTGGTACTTTAAGTACATTGTGATGCCAATAACTGTTGTACTTTTACTCAAGTACAATTTAAATTCCGTACTTGTACTTCTAACAGAGTATTTCTACATTTCAGTATTGATACTTTTACTTACTGTAAGTAAAAGAAAAACCTTTTTTCCACCACTGGGTAGGGGTGTGTGTGTGTGTGTGTGTGTGTGTGTGTGTGTGTGTGTGTGTGTGTGTGTGTGTGTGTGTGTGTGTGTGTGTGTGTGTGTGTGTGTGTGTGTGTGTGTGTGTGTGTGTGTGTGTGTGTGTGTGTGTGTGTGTGTGTGTACGTGTACAGGCTTTAACAGATGATGCCTACTCCGGTGGTGTAGATATTAATATCTCCCGTCCACAGTTTCATACTCAAAACGTTTGTTCTGTGAGTTTCTGTGACGCCTCAACGTAACTGAATAAACACAAGCTCTTAATCATGATAAATGATCACCCTCTGGGCATTTTTCTATTTTTTTCTCTTTTTTCCGAGAGAGCCCACACTGCAGAACACAGAGTGTTCGTTTAACCATGAGAATCAGAATCACTTTATTTGTCATTTTTTTAATGATTACTATCGCTATATATAAAAGCGAATAAATATAGATTTCTTTGGCATACTGTAACTGCATGTACTGATAGAAATGTTATCACATTTCACAGGTGCAGATAGAAATGCCTGTATAAGCATTTATTTGGCGGACCACATCCTTGAATGTGGGACTTTGGAGGGCATTTTAGGAAAGGCGACGCAAGTTTAATTTATTTGTATAGCGGACTTCAACAGCAAGGCAATTTAAAGTGCTTTACACATGGAACATTAAGGCTTTAGACACTCTTTAAGAGTGCAAACGGAGGTCCTGGGCCGTGGCTCAGCGGTCCAGGTACCTTGGCCGGTAGTCCGAGTCTGGCAGTGTGCCGCGGGTTCGACTCCCGATCCCGACGGCCCTCACCGCATGCCACTCCCCCATCTCTCTCCCCCATTTCCTGTCAGCCTACTGTCTGTCTCTCTCTCTCTCTCTCTCTCTCTCTCTCTCTCTCTCTCTCTATATATATATATATATATATATATAAAAGGCGAAAGCCTAAAAAAAAATAACCTAAAAAAAAAGAAAAAATAGTGCAAATGGAGAAGAACAAGAGCTCTTTCATGGAACGGGATATCTTTGGCCGTTCAACGTCTCTTACAGAGAGACACACAGGCCTGGACTGGCCACTTTCACACCGGACACCTGTGTATATATTCTTAAGGGGCGCCAATAGCCCCTCCTATTCTCAGCTATAGTGTATAGATTTTTGTCCTAACACAAACATAAAATGCCATTGACAATGAATGGAGAATTTACGTCATGTGTGTCTGAACCAATCGGCTGTCGGAATGTCTGTGGGTATGTTGGTGGAGACCCTTGGCCAATAGAGCGTCGCAGTCCCTCCCCCTTTCAGAACGGCGAGTGGCCCAGGAAATGAAATGCAATGCATTTCTCCTATCGGATTTTTATTTTGGGCCGATCAAATAATTTATAAGAAGAAAAACAAAACAAATAGTGTTGTCTCCTGCCTTTATTTTCTTCTTTCTAATGATTTGATCGGCCCAAAATATTGTGTTCATTGTCATGATTTGTCACGATCCGAGTTGGCTTTGTCCGCGGCGTAACCGTCTTTAAATAAATACTTAAAGAAAATCCTATGGTCAGAATGCATTGCATTTCATTTCCTGGGCCGTTCGTTGTTCTGAAAGGGGGAGGGACTGCGCCGCTCTATAAGGGACCACTATTATTGGTGACGTAACTTAACTATGTTTCAAGGTCGGTATAAAGGTCAATAATGGGAACAAACATTGTGTAAACGACAAACAAACAGATGAAGGTGAGGACGCAAATTGTGATTGAGATGTTGTTCGCATAAGAAGGGGCGCTATACGGTTCATGTTATGTAACTGCTATAGCTAGCAAGAGAAAAATGTTGGGGAAAGTTGTGAGTATAGGGCTATCGATTATTATTTTCGTTATTGATTGCTTTTTGGATTAATCGAATAATCAAGAAGTGCAAATTTTCCTATATAGGCCTATAAAAAAACGACACACAATGGTGTAGTGCAGAAACTGTGAAAATGGCTGATCTACAAGCACAAAACGTTGTGAACTTGTAGATCTCATATTATCACAATTTTAGATTTTTCTTCAGTAAAACAGAAAGTATAGTATAGGCTATATATTCATGCCCAAAATAGGGATAGATTATTAATCGATTTCCAATCGATTTGCTCGATTTATTGTTTCCCTCTATATAGTTGACAGTGAAAACGGGGCAGTCGAAAAACCAATGTTACCCATGGCTTCATTAATGCATCACTGCTGTGTCTTATATGATTCCACTGTGAGGGGATGATCAGGCCCACAGTGCCCCCTGCTGCCTGATTCATGTGCCTGTCCTTCACTCTGGATACAATACAAGTTTTGGGATGTTAATAGCCAATCGTTAATCGATTAATCGCCGTTAAGAAATTAATCAATTCAACTTAACAGTTAATAAATTATCAAAAATTCCTGTGGTTCTATATCATTGGGTGGTTTTCTGTGAATAATGCTGTCTGCGCGTGTTTAAAAAAAGTCCCCTCCACCTAAAGCCACAGAAACGGCTCTGCTTTTGCATGAGCCGGTGCTCTGCTGTTTGGCTTCCGGTGTATGTTCATCATCGTTACATATTTACATACTTGTATCATTACATGACTATGATTGATTTATTGATACTATGTTGCGGCTGATTAGGTGGGAGCGGCTAGTTTTATAGGAGAGCTTTGTTGTTTGTTTTGTCCTCCATTATGTAGTATGTATGAATGTACTTGTTGTATTGTTCTGTATTTGCTGTATGTTGCTGGACCCCCTTGAAAACGAGGGGATATCCTTTTCTCAATAAAGGTTCATATATATGTGATGTGATGTGACAGACAGGACAGTGCACTTTTCATGTCATGCCATTGCCTGGCCCTGTATCGTAAATGGTCAAATATTTGATTAATGCTGCATTCACATGGAATCAGACGGCAAACGGCACCACCTGCTGGACGGCACGGAGCGGTAAAAAGATTAAATATCTTAACATTGATGCCGTCTGCTGTCACCGTCGCCGGTTCTGGCTGCCCGCGGGGCAGTCCTGTTCCATTTACCGGCCTGCTCCCGTCCACTAAAATGAAGTCCGGTTTGCCTAGGCTCTCCTCCTCCTGCCTGTGGAAGGAGGCTGGCTGCAGCCTGGGCTCTCCTCCTCCTGCCTGGGGAAGGAGGCTGGCTGCAGCCTGGGCTCTCCTCCTCCTGCCTGGGGAAGGAGGCTGGCTGGCAGCCTGGGCTCTCCTCCTCCTGCCTGTGGAAGGAGGCTGGGCTCTCCTCCTCCTGCCTGGGGAAGGAGGCTGGCTGCAGCCTGGGCTCTCCTCCTCCTACCTGTGGAAGGAGGCTGGCTGCAGCCTGGGCTCTCCTCCTCCTGCCTGTGGAAGGAGGCTGGCAGCCTGGGCTCTTCTCCTCCTCCTGCCTGTGGAAGGAGGCTGGCTGCAGCCTGGGCTCTCCTCCCCCTTGCCTGTGGAAGGAGGCTGGCTGCAGCCTGGGCTCTCCTCCCCCTTGCCTGTGGAAGGAGGCTGGCTGCAGCCTGGGCTCTCCTCCTCCTGCCTGTGGAAGGAGGCTGGCTGCAGCCTGGGCTCTCCTCCTCCCTGCCTGTGGAAGGAGGCTGGCTGCAGCCTGGGCTCTCCTCCACCTGCCTGTGGAAGGAGGCTGGCTGCAGCCTGGGCTCTCCTCCCCCTTGCCTGTGGAAGGAGGCTGGCTGCAGCCTGGGCTCTTCTCCTCCTGCCTGTGGAAGGAGGCTGGCTGCAGCCTGGGCTCTCCTCCTCCTCCTGCCTGTGGAAGGAGGCTGGCTGCAGCCTGGGCTCTCCTCCTCCTGCCTGTGGAAGGAGGCTGGCTGCAGCCTGGGCTCTCCTCCCCCTTGCCTGTGGAAGGAGGCTGGCTGCAGCCTGGGCTCTCCTCCTCCTGCCTGTGGAAGGAGGCTGGCTGCAGCCTGGGCTCTCCTCCTCCTCCTGCCTGGGGAAGGAGGCTGGCTGCAGCCTGGGCTCTCCTCCTCCTGCCTGTGGAAGGAGGCTGGCTGCAGCCTGGGCTCTCCTCCTCCTGCCTGTGGAAGGAGGCTGGCTGCAGCCTGGGCTCTCCTCCTCCTGCCTGGGGAAGGAGGCTGGCTGCAGCCTGGGCTCTCCTCCTCCTGCCTGGGGAAGGAGGCTTGCTGCAGCCTGGGCTCTCCTCCTCCTGCCTGTGGAAGGAGGCTGGCTGCAGCCTGGGCTCTCCTCCTCCTGCCTGTGGTTGGAGGCTGGCTGCAGCCTGGGCTCTTCTCCTCCTCCTGCCTGGGGAAGGAGGCTGGCTGCAGCCTGGGCTCTCCTCCTCCTGCCTGGGGAAGGACGCTGGCTGCAGCCTGGGCTCTCCTCCTCCTGCCTGTGGAAGGAGGCTGGCTGCAGCCTGGTCTCTTCTCCTCCTGCCTGTGGAAGGAGGCTTGCTGCAGCCTGGGCTCTCCTCCTCCTGCCTGTGGAAGGAGGCTTGCTGCAGCCTGGTCTCTTCTCCTCCTGCCTGTGGAAGGAGGCTTGCTGCAGCCTGGTCTCTTCTCCTCCTGCCTGTGGAAGGAGGCTGGCTGCAGCCTGGGCTCTCCTCCTCCTGCCTGTGGAAGGAGGCTGGCTGCAGCCTGGGCTCTTCTCCTCCTCCTGCCTGTGAAGGAGGCTGGCTGCAGCCTGGGCTCTCCTCCTCCTGCCTGTGGAAGGAGGCTGGCTGCAGCCTCCTGCCTGTGTGGAAGTGTCAGACGTGTCGGAGCACGGTGTGTGCATGCACTGACAGGTGTTATGACGGCTCTATCTGTATAGAAGACAGATGTCCCGTTATATACCTTTCATATCATAACTCTGTTTTGGGGCTTGTTATGCTTGGTCCCGTTGGCCCAAAAAAAAGACATGACGGATAGACGCAGAGCGAGAGTGCAAGAGAAAATAAACGAGGGGGTGGGGGGGGGGGGGGAGGGGGCTGTGTGTGTGTGTGTGTGTGTGGGGGGGGGGGGGGGGGGTGGGGGTGTATCTGTGCCACAGTCGTGTGAACTCGCCACGAACGTAACAAAACGCCCCGAGAAGTTGTTCAAGCATTTTAACCCATTTATACCTGAGAGCTGATTCTGCAAATGTCTTAATCTAAAGCATGACAGTTTTCAGAAATATCTATGTTTCTCTATCAAACTATGTCAAGGACCCCCAGAATTCGATGTAATTGGCCGCCGACCCCCCCCCCCCCCCAATTTGAAAATGTGTTGTTCGAGGGACCCCCCCCCCCACCCTCAGAAGCAAATATATGAGTTAAAAGTGTTCACTGGCAAAGAATATATTATATTCAAAGACTTTCACACATTTTCACGATTTTTCAAAAATAGCAGATCTACAAGCTCTATTTTTTTAGCATTTTTTTTTCAACAGCTAAAGTTTTAAATAATGGTTAAATCAAAGTGGTCAGAAGCTATAAGGCGACAGAGATGCGTTTCCGTCCTGGACGGATTAAAACAGCAGGTTGGGCGCAGTGATGTTAAATTAGATTCCCGTCTCTCTCTTATTTCATTAGGGCATTCTGAATTGAATTTACTCTTTGTAAATGTAATGTTTTCTGTAACAAAACCGGACTCCTCGAGACGTGTGCGTGTGTGTGTGTGTGTGTGTGTGTGTGTGCTTGTGCGTGTGCGTGTGTGTGTGTGCGTGTGTGTGCGTGCGTGTGTGTGTGTGTGTGAGAGTGTGTGTGAGTGTGAGTGTGCGTGTGTGTGGGGGAATTCGTTTGTCTAGGGTCCAAGTCTCACACGTTGGCGAGGACCCCGCCTCCTCCTCTGCTGGGGGGAGGGGGGGGGGGGGGGGGGGCTCTCCTCTGTTACCTACACCGAGTGGAGGGAGGTGCAAATTGTGTTAATCCACTCCTGGACCCCGATGCCTAATATCACAGAGTCAGATCTCGCTCCCGGGCTGCTCCGGGGCGAGCCTTTCTGGAGGGTGGGCCTTCATTTGGGGCTGAGTGGAAAACCTCTTCCACATGGATGTACCTCGCCTGGGGGTGCTACGGCGCGGCTACAGCTATATAGCAACATGTGTGTTGAATTGCCAAGGTGTTATCGTGCCCTGACGAGAGGGAGGGAGGGGGGGGGGGGCACGCTCGCTGACTCTATCCCGTTTAGACCTGAGGAAGATTCTACAAATGCCTTCTAAATCCTGACAGTTTTCTGAAAAACCTCATGTTTCTGTCAGTCGTTATCAAACATTTTCATTTCAAGGACCACGCAGAAATGATATGTAATTGGCCGCCGTCCCCCATCTGAAAATATGTTGTTCCAGGGATCCCCTTATAGAAGCAAAGATTTGAGTTAAAAACATTCGCTCTGAAAGAATATATATTCAAAGACTTGCATTTACATTTTCACAATCTTACAAGCTCGTATAGCGCGGCATTCGAGTCGGTGCCGCTTGTAGGTCTGCTATTTTTCAACAGCTAAAGCATAACACCGTCCAGAATGGGCTATACTGTACACCTCTGTGTCTCTCCTCGGCTTTATTGTCAGACTAAATACTGCTGATGTGTATACGATACGCAGTCAGTGTCTCGATGTGCTCGCTCCTCTGAGCAGGCCTGGCGGTCTGTTGAGTGTCCGTCAGTGATTTGAACGGAGGCCATGATGGGGTCTGCCAGCTATTGATATTAACCCATTTTGGGGCGGGAACCCCTTAGCATCATGTTATGCTTTAGCTATTGAAAAATAGCAGATCTACAAGCTCGTAGCGCGCCACCGAGTGGCGCGCTAAGAGCTTGTAGGTCTGCTATTTTTGAAAAATCGTGAAAATATTTATTTCAGAAAACTGGAGGATTTCGAATAATTTAAAAAAATGTTGAGGTCAGGCCTAAATGGGGATAATGATGCACCTTATTGATTATTGATCGGGCTTATGGAGCCGGGTTCTTATCGAGCCCACTGTTGAGAATTTTCTATCATTTTGTGGGAACTGTTAACTGGTTAATGTGTATCACTTTAACCCATTCTGACCTGAGATCAGATTCTATGAGCTTGTAGGTCTGCTATTTTTCAATAGCTAAAGCATAACATAATGCTAAAACCAAAATGGGTGCCCGGTCAGAATGGGTTAAAAGCAGCACTGGTTGTCAAGTATATCAATACCACTTTTAGACCGTCATGTTTGTGCCAGCATGGATGATTAGATTTATTTCTTGATCGCCTCTTCCTGTATTGATTGTTCAAACATGACGTCATGGGTGTATATATGCTCGATAAGCCCAAAGCTTATTGATACCAGGTACTCAATAAGCTTGTTATCAGGTCTTTTCACATGGTTTTGAGCTCCATCCCTGCTGCCAGCCACTCTGTCATAAACTGCAGTGCTGTGCCACATTTACACCATGTTAGCAGAGCTACGGTCTTAGCACCCTGCAGCGCCTCCAACTGGTGAGGCGTTCGTTGTGAGCTTGTAGATCTGCTATTTTCGGCAAAGAGATTTGGGAGCCTTCATGGGGAGATTAAACTTATTTGCCTTTTTTTTTTTTTTTTACTATTTTGTAAAACCTTTTAAAATAGTTCAAATAATTATAGGCGATCAATACAAGCTCACAGTGTGTCGGCTTGTTTTTAAAGCCATCTATGGTCGTTGCCTGTCTTATTATGTAATGGGAGCTTGTTCCAGGCCCCAATTGGCCCATAAAAGCCCAACGATGCTTCGCCATGTTTTTTTACTTTTAATTCATTTTTGGCGCCTCGAGGAAGGCTGGATGACTTAAGGAGACGGATTGGAACATATCTGGGCAGGCAATCGGAAATGTAGGAAGGTGCTAAACAATGAAGTGCCTTGGTTGTCAGTTCAGTTTACTGAAGTATACTATCGCACACAGACACACACACACACACACACACACACACACACACACACACACACACACACTACTGACACAAAGCTGTGTTTTGCAAAGGAAATCACACATTTGCTCCGACTTGAAAAAGTGAAGCTCTTTTACTTTAATCCATTTTGCGTGGGAACCCATTTTGGTGTTAGCATCATGTCGTGCTTTAGCTATTTAAAAATAGCAGATCTACAAGCTCATAGCGCGCCACCGAGTGGTGCGCTACGAGCTTGTAGGTCTGCTATTTAAAAAAAATTGAAGAACGACTGTGACATTTTTAGAATCTGATCTCAGGTCAGAATGGGTTAATCAGACCAGTGTGTGTCCAGTGGAAACCTCGTATGAATCTGATCTCAGGTCAGAATGGGTTAATAAACGTGTAATAATATCTCTCATCACGTTGTTCCTCCTCGTACAGGACATGACTAACATGTCTCGTCCTGAATGTGCATAAGTGTACGGAATATAATATATATGATAATATATATATATAATATATAGGGATGGAGCTCAAAACCCCATACCCCCAAAAACCAGAGTATACAGAGTTCCCGGTATCAATAAGCTTTGCATGGGCTTATCAAGCCAGTTAACCCATTCTGACCTGAGATCAGATTCTATAAACGTCTTCTACATCCTGACAGTTTTCATTCTGACCTGAGATCAGATTCTATAAACGTCTTCTACATCCTGACAGTTTTCTGAAAAAGCTATGTTTCTATGTCAGTCGTTCTTCGATTTTTCAAAAAATAGCAGACCTACAAGCTCGTATCGCGCCACCGAGTGGCGCGATACGAGCTTGTAGATCTGCTATTATTAAATATCTAAAGCACGACATGATGCTAACACCAAAATGGGTTCCCGTTCAGAATGGGTTAACGAGCATGTCTGTCTAAAGGAGTAGTTATACTTGCCAACCAGCACTGCATGCCCGGGTAAACAAAATTACGCTTTTGAATTTTAATTAATTTTTAAACTATTTTCCAAAAGTAAAAAGGTTGATTGTTTGTCAGAAAAGTAGGCTACTGTATTTGAAGGCCCTACAGTAGTAAAAAGTATTGATTGTCTCCCGTCTTTCCACAAAACAATAGAAAATGCTCGATATGTGGGCTGGATGAGAACCCATAAGGTTCACAAGGTTCAAGGTGTTTATTGTCACACAGATGTACAGGTACAGCATTGTGAAAACATTAGGTTGGCTGATGCTCCACAATACACATAATTAAAACAGTAAAGTTTAAAATAACTCAGATCAGTATATACAAGGCCGTAATACCATGGAATGTTCAATGTTCATTTAGGCTTGTTAAGCAGTCTGGGGGAGAAAACTGTTCTTCAGTCTGCTTGTGTTGGCTTTGATACTCTGCTCGTTATCAATAAAAAAATTAAGGAGCTCCATCCCTAAATAATATGACTAGCATGTCTCGTCGTGAATGTGTGTAACTGTTGTACTGTACCTCGTGTACAGAACAACATCATGTCTCGTCGTGAATGTGTGTACAGTCTTAAGTGTTGTATCCTCGCGGGCGGAGTCAGTGGAAGGGAGGCTCCATTGTTCCCGGCGGAGCCAGAAAGCATGAGGGAAGCGAAACACATCAATGGCTGTAAAATGTTGTGTCGCGGCTGACTGATGGACGTCCAGCGCGTTTGATGTCTGGGAGAGATCTGAGCCATAACTGGCGGGCCGCAGTCACGCCATTTTAGGCCCCCCTCATGATTCAATCCATGCATCCACACACACACACACACACACACACACACACACACACACACACACACACACACACACACACACACACACACACACACACAGCCCCGGCAGAGAGCGGGCCCGGGTTTGTTTTTTAACAATGGATTGGGATGGGATGGTGTTGTGGAAAAGTAACCGTCCCCCCCCCAACACACACACACACACACACATACACACACACACACACACACACACACACACACACACACACATACACACACACACACACACACACACACACACACAAAACAAGGACGGGTGGAGTAATTTGTGTCAACAACGGAGGCAAGTTGTTTCCTTGTGCTCCCCCATCAAGTGCCGCCAGCGAAAACACGCACACACGCACGTACGCACGCATGCATATACCGCCCATACCCCGTTTCCAGACACAAAACGGTTTTGCGCTGCGGACAGAAGAAGCTGTCCGCAGCTTCTTTTCCGAGTTTTTAGACAGCTGGTGGATGGAAAAGAAGATCCACCTCTGCGGACGACTGCCGCGGAGAAGAGCATTTCCGGGAATCTGGCCGCCGCGGAAGTGGAGCTTCTTTTCCGTCCACCAGCTGTCTAAAAACCCGGAAAAAGAAGCTGCGGACAGCCGAGAACGTCCGCGGCTCTTTAGATAGTGTGGCAGTACCCATAGGGTGACAAGCAGCACAGCCACCCATAGGGTGACAGGCAGCACAGCCACCCAGGGTGACAGCGGCCCAGGGTGACAGCGGCCCAGGGTGACAGCGGCCCAGGGTGACAGCGGCCCAGGGTGACAGCGGCCCAGGGTGACAGCGGCCCAGGGTGACAGCGGCCCAGGGTGACAGCGGCCCAGGGTGACAGCGGCCCAGGGTGACAGCGGCCCAGGGTGACAGCGGCCCAGGGTGACAGCGGCCCAGGGTGACAGCGGCCCAGGGTGACAGCGGCCCAGGGTGACAGCGGCCCAGGGTGACAGCGGCCCAGGGTGACAGCCGCCCAGGGTGACAGCCGCCCAGGGTGACAGCCGCCCAGGGTGACAGCCGCCCAGGGTGACAGCCGCCCAGGGTGACAGCGGCCCAGGGCGACAGCCTCCCAGGGTGACAGCCGTCCAGGGTGACAGCCGTCCAGGGTGACAGCCGCCCAGGGTGACAGCGGCCCAGGGTGACAGCGGCCCAGGGTGACAGCCGTCCAGGGTGACAGCCGTCCAGGGTGACAGCCGCCCAGGGTGACAGCCGCCCAGGGTGACAGCCGCCCAGGGTGACAGCGGCCCAGGGTGACAGCGGCCCAGGGTGACAGCGGCCCAGGGTGACAGCCGCCCAGGGTGACAGCGGCCCAGGGTGACAGCCGCCCAGGGTGACAGCGGCCCAGGGTGACAGCCGCCCAGGGTGACAGCCTCCCAGGGTGACATGCAGCACAGCGCTCTTATTGCTCCATCCAATATATGACATTAACCACTCAAACCGGCGTGTACTTTGTTGACCGGGGTGCCCCAGAGGTCCATACTAGACCCCTTTTCCTTTTTTCCCCACGACATTACATGTAAATCTCTTCACCGAAAATAGCCGGTCTACTGTTTTTGCTTGATGTTTTGCCCCAGAATAGGAACGCTAGTGGTCCATACAATCCTGCATGTAAACACACAATGAAACCCTCTATGTCAGGGGTCTGCAACCCAAGATGTTGAAAGAGCCATTTTCGACCAAAAATAAATTCAAAATCTATCTGGAGCCGCAAAGAAAATTACGCATTATAATGCAGCTTGCCAAGCTTTATTATCTCCCGGGTTGCAACGAAACTAGCAGAATTTAGCATGCTTTCCCTGGAAATGTCTTTCAACGTTACTTTTGTTGTTGTTTGATAGCTTCTCACTGCAGATTAAACAGGCAGTCAATCTGCATTGGCTGTGAAGGCAAAAGCCTCTGTCCACGAACTGTTAAATCCTCAGTTTTTCGTCGGCTATCTTTATTTCTCTCCCTGTAGAAGCCATAGCGTAGCAGGCAGCAGCCTCACACCCCCACCGGTTTGTTTATAATAGACACCTGGCTGGCACGGCACTGAGTGTGTCGCATGCTATGACGCAAATTTTAGTTTAGTTAAGTTTTCCAATTTTGTAAAAATGTGTAGAATAAATATTAAGAATGCTTGTCACGTTTGGCCTCCTACAGAAACCATAAATGAAAAATAATTTATTGCTACTTTTAATGCTACAGGGAGCCACTAGGGGTGTGCTCTAGAGCCTGTTGCAGACCCCTGACCTATACTGTATGTTGTTATACCTGTGAATCCGGATGCTATACTTCTGTGTCTCATTAGTTATTTACTACGAGAGTGAGGTCTAGCCAACACCAACTCGGGATTCCTGGATCGCTGCCCTCCACAGTTACGTATCCAACATCAGGTTCTTGAGCTCTGCAGTGTTGTTAGCTAAGCGTCTACATATAGGTGGTACGCTTCTTTCCCCTCCTGGCTTTGCCCTGAGTTGTCTCATTAGTTGTTGTTTTTTTTCGTTTTTTTTATAACAATCTGAAGGTTTTCAGAAACCTCAGGTTAGGTTTTAGAACTTAAGGCGTTTTTAGAATGAGACTTGGGTCTAATGGGTTATATGTAATTAATTTGGTAACTCTGAAAGTTCAAATACTAAATGGGCTTGGCGGGTTAATTTAGTACCATTAAATGAACAACATAGAGCAGGGGTCTGCAACAGGCGGCTCTAGAGCCGCATGCGGCTCTAGAGCACACCCCTAGTGGCTCCCTGTAGCATTCAAAGTAGCAATAAATTATTTTTCATTTATGGTTTCTGTAGGAGACCAAACGTGACAAGCAAAAACTGAGGATTTAACAGTTCGTGGACAGAGGCTTTTGCCTTCACAGCCAATGCAGATTGACTGCCTGTATGTTTAATCTGCAGTGAGAAGCTATCAAACAACAAAAAAAGTAACGTTGAAAGACATTTCCAGGGAAAGCATGCTAAATTCTGCTAGTTTCGTTGCAACCCGGGAGATAATAAAGCTTGGCAAGCTGCATTATAATGTGTAATTTTCTTTGCGGCTCCAGATTTTGAATTTATTTTTGGTCGAAAATGGCTCTTTCAACATCTTAGGTTGCTGACCCCTGGCTTACAGTGTATTACCCACGAGTGCTAGTTTTCAACACCTGTCAGCAGACTTCTCTAAACTTGAATAACACTATAGTCTAAAACAAAAAATAATATATACTAGAATATATATACAAAATTAGGCATGATCATTCAGGTAACCAGTCAGAAACTGTGTACATGTGAGCACAGTTGATTTGATTTCAACCATGGTTTGTGTCACAAAACACATTACCGTCCGTCTCTATAGTTTTAGAACCGTATGGGCAAAGAGCTCCAAAGGTTTGAGCGAATGACAGAGAGAAGAGAGACAAGAAGAAGCCGGGCGTCGGAATGGAACCCGGGCCGGGTCTTTTGCGCTGACACGGAGCATATGCTGTGAGCACTGACGCCGTGTCACCCCCGGCATCATGTGTCACCCCCGGCATCATGTGTCACTGTCATTCCCTCTCACGCACTCGCTTGCCTCGGCGTCACATGCTGCCTTGTTGTTCGGCACACTGGTGCCTAACGCCAGGGCTCCACTGGGCGCGTCTGCGGCGCGTCTGCGGCGCGTCTGCGTCGCGTCTCCGTCAGTGTCGGGAATGTGCCCTTTTAATCAATGGAGGGTGGCTCCACTGCCCGCGTTGCGTCGCGTCTCCGTCACCATAAAATTGAACCGGTTCGTTTTTTGACGCACGCACGCGTGACGCAACGCGCCCGTGGAGCCCTGGCGTAACCCATTTTGGTCTGACATCGAAATAAAAAAAATACCGTTTTCTGAAATACCTCATGTTGCTGTATCTGTGGTGCTCAATATGTCAAGGACCCCAAAAATGATATGTAATATGCCACCGACCCCCATCTGAAAATATGTTATTCCAGGAACGCCTCAGAAGCAAAGATTTGAGTTAAAAACGTTCGCATTGCGCCAAATTATCACGAATTTTCTAAAATAGCAGACCTAAAAGATCGTAGATCTGCTATTTTTCAATAGCTAAAGTATAACATAATGCTTAAAACTCCAAAAGGGGTTCCCACCAGAAATGACTTAAACAGAGAGAAATTGCACAATAAGAGAATGATATTTCCGTCAGGGGGGGGGGGGGGGGGGTGGAGAAGAAAAAGAAAAAAACATCTTTTTGACGTTGTTTAACAAGCCGCCTTAAACTCCGTGTCCTCTTGGGCTGGCAAAATAAAAATAAAAACCCTTTCTTTTATTTTTTTATTGGGGTGAATATTTGAACCTGCCTCAGGACAACTCGGAAGACATCAAAAACTAGCAGAATAGGGGAAAAAAAGACTTGGAAGTTGAAAGGCAATGTGTGTCGTGTGACTCCTCTCGTTCGGAGCGTTCTATATAAATGCTCTGGAATGATGCTTTCACAACGCTGGGAAGACACAGCGTTTTCATTTAATGCCTCCATGAAATAAGAGCGTGATAGCAGTGAAAACAGTCCACTCCTTCCTCCCCTTCTCTCTCTCTCTTCCTCTCCCTCCTCACTCCCGAGGAGAAGAGCTTTGGCTCTGTCATCTATTCATGCTCATAATCATCATCCACAGACATTTCATCTCGTCCTGGACGGGGGATGGGGGACGGGACGGGGGGGAGGGAGGGGGGGTCTCATTTTCGAGGCTTCACCACCAATCACACGCCAGTGAAATGAGAATCCATCGTGACATCGTCTCCAATCAAGTTCTCCCCGGGCCTCGCCGTCCTCTGACAAATTATGCAAATTATGCACTACGTCGGCCAATTAGAATCAGACCAAACCGCTTACTCACTGCCCATTGATTTCTCTCTCTTCTTTTTCTCTCTCTCTCTCTCTCTCTCTCTCTCTCTCTCTCTCCAGATTTGGAGTGTAAGAAAAGGACATGGCCACGCCGCATGCGTCACTGAGGGATGTGCAAGTCGTGCCTCTGCAGAGAGCCGAACTTCAAACGCTTTCCTCTCCTGAATACAGTCATACAGTAGGTCCAAATTAGTACTGTGTATACGCTAACTCAAACCACTCGTGTCTTCTCAAAACAGCTAGTTCCCAGGATCATTCCCCCCGTATAACTGTGGACAGCTGTAAAAGAAAGAAAGAAAGAAAGAAAAAGCGAATCGTATACGCTCTTCTCCAAAAGAATTCCTCCCGGGGAACGGAGGGGCCAAGGGCGGGCGGCTATTCGTTGGGCATCCATTCCAGAGAGTGAGAAGTGAGACCTGCGCGGGCGGCTACGTAACCGCATCTATTGCACGGCCGCGCTCCGCCGTATAAACAATACATATCACAGTCTGGCGGGAGGCCAGCCTGCGCCGACACTGTGTTTGTCTACATCTGCCGATAGTGTGCAGCCTTCGACCTTGACTTTGCACGTGGGCCAACTTTCTTTTTGCGTTTGGCTGCCAAGGTTTGGGGAGCTTGGACGCCTGCCGCTGGACGCAAACAGGCAGCCCCACTGCATGCTCGCTTGTGGGTGAACGTGCGCATGCATGCGGCATGCTCAGTGCTATAGGGTGCAACGATAATCATGCCAGCACGCATGCATGCACACAAGGGCGCAACGCACATGTACCCACGTACACATAAAGACACATGCATGTGTCTGTTTATAAGGAGTGCCCACTCCACTCACCCACAAACACAGACCTACAAGCTCGTAGCGCACCACTCAGTGGCGCGCTATGAGCTTGTAGATCAGAGCTTGTAGATCTGCTAAAGCATGACATAATTGCTAACACCAAAAGGGGTTCCCGCCCAAACTCGGTTAAAAAGGCATTCATGCATGTGCGCGCGGCTGCGCGCCGCACACACACACACACACTCACACCGCCATCAACTCACACCCACCATGCGATTTGGCAAGGCCGTCGTGCCCGCTGGGCTGTGAGCATTTCCAATTTAACCCATTCTGAACGGGCACCCATTTTGGTGTTAGCATCATGTTATGCTTTAGCTATTGAAAAATAGCAGATCTACAAGCTCATAGCGCGCCACTCGGTGGCATTTTTTAGAATCTGATCTCAGGTCAGAATGGGTTTAATCAGACCAGTGTGTGTCCAGTGGAAACCTCGTATGAATCTGATCTCAGGTCAGAATGGGTTAAAACGTGGAGGCGCCATCCAGTGTGCCAGAGATTCAACCGTGTGTGATGTGAGCACGTCTCACATTTTTACTGCCTCTACCTCAGAGAGAGAAGAGAGAACGCTCTCATCTGGGATTTAACAGGCCAGCCTCGGCTCTCTGTTTTTACTTCACAGGCTAAACCTGAGGTCAAAGATATGGCCCGTCCACTGTTCAGCACCCCCCCCCCCCCCCCGCGTCAAAAGGCAAAACGCACATTTTTCCTGCGACTTCTCAATGAAATGCGTGCCCATCGGTACAACATGCTAACTTACAGTATTAGCATGCAGTATATACACTTGAATGCCTAGTATCATGCACATAATGAGGAATTTGTATCGACATTTTGTTTTGATAGGGTGGCGCGGCAATCAAACTTTAAAGCGATTAAAGCTGCTATAAGCAATAATATGTCAACTTTTTAATTATTATTAATTAATTATATTATTATTTTTATTTTTTATTTTTTTGGTATTCAGACAGCCAGCAATGGGTAAAACGCTCCCCCAAAAAAAGTAGTCTCTGTGACACATCTATAGGGCCACAATCTGCATTCAAAGATGTTCCTAGAAGCTTTGTCATTGGTAAAAAAAAAAACGGTCACAATGACTAACCAATCAGGAAGCAGACAGGCATGACAAAAAAGCTTCTAGGAAAATCTTTCAGTGCAGATTTCGGCCCCTAGGCCTAGATGTGTCACGGAGACTACATGTTTTGGGAGCGTTCTACCCATTGCTGGCTGTCTGAATACCAATTTAGTTTTTATTAAAAGGTCATTAAAATGTTGACATTATTGCTTATAGCAGCTTTAAAGGTTTTATGACATTCATTTTCATTTATTTTTCTTTTTCTTTTTTCTTTTAGGTTTTATGACCTCAATTACACCCAAAAAACCTGAACTTTGAACATTCAGTGGATTTTCTGTGGTCTGAAGTTTTCTTTGGGGTTTTTTGGGCCTTTTGAGCTACAATGAAAACAGGCAACACAGTGAAAACAGTGACATCTGCTGGCAAATCCCATTGACATAGGCCTATATGGGATTTGCAGTAAGTGATGTCACTTACTGCCGGCAAATCAGAGCACCTGTTTGAGCCAGAAAACCCCAGATCACAGAAAATCTACTGAATGTTAAAAGTTCATGTTTTTTGGGTGCAATTGAGATTAGAAAACCGAAAAAAAACAAGAACAATTCCAAAACTTTTTTTAAATGTCACAATCCCTTTAAGTACAGTATAGGAAAAGCTTGCCATTTAATGCTGAGGAATTGGCTGACTTTGTAAAGATGCGTGTTATTCCAAATTGGAACCATCGGCGTCTTGAAATCAACACATGCAACAAGAGTGTAACGTCTCTCTCTCAGAGGTCTGGGTTTTGCGAGTGTTGCGACATTTGTGGTCGTAGTGACTACATCTGTCATTAAAAATATATATTTTTTCAGCGATTTTCTTAGTTTTAAGGAACTGTTGTATAATTGCAATATTACACTCGAGGGTTGTGGTTTAACGTGACTCGACTTCGTCTCGTTCCTTACCGCATCACTGTCGTGGCAATAATCACGTTAACCCACACCCTCGTGTAATATTGCTTAAGTGTTCGCCAGTGCTGTCCTTGCTGAAAATGTAATTAATAGTCCTATTCATTCCCTTTTGATTAATTACGTGGTTTGTTAGATTTTCTTTCCTTTACCAAAAGTTATGTTTAGAAAATGCTGAGTGAAAACTGTCACCGTGTTTTCGTTTAGTTTGAAGGAAAACCGTAGAGCGACAGCAGCTGTGAATGCATTCAGTTTAATCTATTCTTTGTGGAAATAGACCAACAACATTGGTGTGCATTTGGACATGCATGCACATTACTTACTCTTAATTGCAGGGCAAAGGGATACATTTTAGCAGTGGTGGGGAAAAGTACTCAACGTTTGTACTCAAGTAAAAGTATCAATACTGCAATATAGAAATACGGAGGATTTAAGATCTGGATCCCGATCCACAGACCCACTCCGGGTTTTCTTCCTAATAAAAAATGGCAATATCAACATCATGAAACAGTATGAGTACTCTCTTTAAGTGATAAATGTACTTAGTTACTTTCCACCATTGCATTGCACATTACTTACACCTAATTGCGGGGAACAAGGGATGCATTTTAGCCCAAACTATCCTCGACGTGACCAAACTGAAGACCAAGCGCGCCTCGTTGACAAATCACTTTGGTCAGTGGTGCCTCCACGGTTCCATAAAAGAGCAATATAACCCAATCCCCTCAACGGAAAGTGGTGCAGTGTGGTATAACTGGAAATAAGTCGGGGAGGGGTCAAAGTACAGCCGAGGAGCGGGGGAAAGTGAAAGGGAAGTATGTAATACAGTAATTTAAAAAACAATAAAAGGGGGACGTGTGGTTTACACATTATTTACACATTGAGCTCCCCCCTTGCTTCCGCATTCCCTCTATAGCATGTTATGTTTTAACCACATGAAGCTGCGGTTCCCCCCCCCCGAGCACTCTGGGGCGGAAATATAGCTGACGCACAGCTTGTAGATCGGCTATTTTGTTGGTGAAGAGGTTTGGTGTCGAGGCGGAAAAAAAGGAGTGGACGTGGACGTCGGTTCCATGTCTATATACTAGTGTTTGTACTGTAGGCGAATAGCATCTAGTATCTATCTATAAATGCACTGTGTCTCTCTCTCTCTGTGTGTGTGTGTGTGTGTGCGTGTGTGCGTGCGTGCGTGTGTGCGTGTGTGCGTGTGTGCGTGTGTGCGTGCGTGCGTCTGTAATCCACGTCATTCGAGAACTGTTTGCCCGCCCGACTTCAAATTCGACACACGCGTTCCACACCACATGCACATGCACACGCACAGGCTCTGGACACTCAGCGCCCAATTTAGCCAATTGATCACACCTAGATTTCCATAATATGGAGCTGACCTGTTCTGACGTCACACATAGACTCCATATTTGGGTATACCTGACAAAGAACTCATAAAAGGGACACAGACATAATAACTGGGTGGGGGGCATGCATTTCCAATGGCACATAATGAGCACTTTTTACTTTTGATACCAATGCTTTTACGTAAGATACATTTAGCTTTCAGGATGTTTCTTGTAATAGTATATGTCTACATTGCAGTATTGATACTTTTTCTTCAGCATGTGAAGAATGTGTTTTCCACCACTGTCGCTTAATGGCCATGGAGACAACATTGTTAACTTGTAGATCAGTTATTCTTTTTTGTTGGCATGAATCGACACTGAGTATAAATTGTGTGTACATCTTGTACACATGCCTGGTGAAAAGCACACTTCCGGTTCGTGGCTGCAGATAAAGGCAAAGAAAGAAAGACACACAAACGGCATTTTTTACTCGTCCTAATCGATCTAACGACGAGCTGGGGAGATGTATATTTAGCTCAAAGAGTGCAGTGGGAAGTGGATATTTTTTTACTGGGCCTTCTCTATTTAATGATACGCAGCAGATGTGCAGGGTGGGAGGAGGAGGGGGAGGAGGGGAGAGCGAGCGGCATCATGGGAATGTCTCTCTCCCTCCGCTCGCATGACGCAAAAGGGTCAAATCAGCCCTCAACGGCTTCTGACAGAAATATTGGGAGGGGATGGACAAGGAAGCCTCGCACGCAGGCCGGAGATTTTCTTTCTTTTTTACATGAGTTGGGCATCATGTACTATACCAGACTGGTAATTCTGTCAGAAATACATTTATCACAATGTATTTCTATCAGAAAGGCAGTTACCAGACTGCTAATTCTGTCAGAAATACATTTATCACAATGTATTTCTATCAGAAAGGCAGTTACCAGACTGGTAATTCTGTCAGAAAAACATTTATCACAATGTATTTCTATCAGAAAGGCAGTTACCAGACTGGTAATTCTGTCAGAAATACATTTATCACAATGTATTTCTATCAGAAAGGCAGTTACCAGACTGGTAATTCTGTCAGAAATACATTTATCACAATGTATTTCTATCAGAAAGGCAGTTACCAGACTGCTAATTCTGTCAGAAATGCATTTATCACAATGTATTTCTATCAGAAAGGCAGTTACCAGACTGCTAATTCTGTCAGAAATACATTTATCACAATGTATTTCTATCAGAAAGGCAGTTACCAGACTGGTAATTCTGTCAGAAATACATTTATCACAATGTATTTCTATCAGAAAGGCAGTTACCAGACTGGTAATTCTGTCAGAAATACATTTATCACAATGTATTTCTATCAGAAAGGCAGTTACCAGACTGGTAATTCTGTCAGAAATACATTTATCACAATGTATTTCTATCAGAAAGGCAGTTACCAGACTGGTAATTCTGTCAGAAATACATTTATCACAATGTATTTCTATCAGAAAGGCAGTTACCAGACTGGTAATTCTGTCAGAAATACATTTATCACAATGTATTTCTATCAGAAAGGCAGTTACCAGACTGGTAATTCTGTCAGAAATACATTTATCACAATGTATTTCTATCAGAAAGGCAGTTACCAGACTGGTAATTCTGTCAGAAATACATTTATCACAATGTATTTCTATCAGAAAGGCAGTTACCAGACTGGTAATTCTGTCAGAAATACATTTATCACAATGTATTTCTATCAGAAAGGCAGTTACCAGACTGCTAATTCTGTCAGAAATACATTTATCACAATGTATTTCTATCAGAAAGGCAGTTACCAGACTGCTAATTCTGTCAGAAATACATTTATCACAATGTATTTCTATCAGAAAGGCAGTTACCAGACTGCTAATTCTGTCAGAAATACATTTATCACAATGTATTTCTATCAGAAAGGCAGTTACCAGACTGCTAATTCTGTCAGAAATACATTTATCACAATGTATTTCTATCAGAAAGGCAGTTACCAGACTGGTAATTCTGTCAGAAATACATTTATCACAATGTATTTCTATCAGAAAGGCAGTTACCAGACTGCAAATTCTGTCAGAAATACATTTATCACAATGTATTTCTATCAGAAAGGCAGTTACCAGACTGCAAATTCTGTCAGAAATACATTTATCACAATGTATTTCTATCAGAAAGGCAGTTACCAGACTGCTAATTCTGTCAGAAAGGCACCCGTGCAGGCTTCGGCGTTCGGTGCCACTCAACCTGAGGCAACCCTCGCCCCTATGTTTTTGTCAGAAGCAGTTGAGGGCTGATTTCACCCCGCTGCCAACCAATGAGGGGAGAGGACAGAGGAGGTCGGAGGTCAAAGCGTGTATCATTGTTGAGAGAGTGAGTGACCTCGGGGACCCTTCCTTGACTTGTCTTTGTTCATGCCGATCCACGGCGCTGCCAAACGGGACTCTGGGAAACTGGAGCAGGGCTCTTTCCAATGAAAAGGCCCACAGTTGTTTTTGTCGAAAGTGGGAGCTTTGATTGTATGGTTTGGCAGGGAGTACTGAGGATTTGTTATGCATTATACTACAGTAGATGCTAAACTTTCATTTTCCCTTTCAGATGAAATCTGGACAAATCGTAGCTATTTTTTTCTTTCTTTCTTGAGCTCGGGCAAGTATGCTTGTGCGTGCGTGCGGGCGTGTGAGTGTGATTGCATACACGTGTTTTATGTGTGTGCGCGTGAGCACACATTACTGTGTGTGTGTGTGTGTGTGTGTGTGTGTGTGTGGATGTAGCCTCAGACCCTCCAGTCTCCACTGAAAGCTGCCAATCAACTCTTCTCCTTTTTTTAATAACGGCAGAAAGATGAGCGCTCACATGCTCTGTGCTACACCCCTGGCCCGCTCACAGGCAGGGCCCACTATACTCCCCTGGCCCGCTCACAGGCAGGGCCCACTATACTCCCCTGGCCCGCTCACAGGCAGGGCCCACTATACTCCCCTGGCCCGCTCACAGGCAGGGCCCACTATACTCCCCTGGCCCGCTCACAGGCAGGGCCCACTATACTCCCCTGGCCCGCTCACAGGCAGGGCCCACTATACTCCCCTGGCCCGCTCACAGGCAGGCCCCACTATACTCCCCTGGCCCACTGAGAGGCAGGGCCCACTATACTCACCTGGCCCGAGCACAGGCAGGGCCCACTATACTCCCCTGGCCCGCTCACAGGCAGGGCCCACTATACTCCCCTGGCCCGCTCACAGGCAGGGCCCACTATACTCCCCTGGCCCGAGCAGAGGCAGGGCCCACTATACTCCCCTGGCCCGCTCACAGGCAGGGCCCACTATACTCCCCTGGCCCGCTCACAGGCAGGGCCCACTATACTCCCCTGGCCCACTGAGAGGCAGGGCCCACTATACTCCCCTGGCCCGCTCACAGGCAGGCCCCACTATACTCCCCTGGCCCGCACACAGGCAGGGCCCACTATACTCCCCTGGCCCGCACACAGGCAGGGCCCACTATACTCCCCTGGCCTGCGCACAGGCAGGGCCACAGGCCTCGGCACTGCCTCTCTGGAAAATAGTACCCGGGGTGACAGGGGGGGATAAAAATGTGTTTGGGTGAAATCAAAGTGGCGCCGCCGTTAGTTTTACACAACTTATGTTTGATACAACAAAGCATGAAAACCCTTAAAAATCAGCAATATCGGATGGCAAATGGAAAGCATGAGTGTTAACTCTGGACTCTGAGAGAGAGGGAGAGGAGAGGGAAGGGAGGCGGAGGGTATATCCCTTCAGAGAGAGAACGTGGCGTTGCTGTGTTGTTGCTGCGCCGAGCGCCGTGGCCTCAGGGTGTTTCATTTAAAAGTCTCATGTCTTGGGGGTTGGGGGGAGGAGGGGGAGGAGGGGGCGGGGGCGGAGTAGCAGCATCCAAATCGGTAATACAGACTTCTCCTTGAAAAAGGAGGAGGACTAAAGCCTAACAGATACTCTGCAGCGGAAAGAATAGATCTACAATGCAACGCAAACATGCCATGCTCTCATGCACGTCTGAAGTGCTTTAGCCAATGCTTTAGCCTTTAGCCAACAGACGCCGAGGCGTTAAAAGCCTCAATTTACGGGTTGTTGAGGCCATAAAGGTAGACAGACGCCTCTTCCGGCTCTGGGGCGTCTGTATATTGAGGGAAGGCAACAGATTAGGGATGTCTGACCGTGCTCCATGTGTGAAAGGAGAGCCCCTTTCCAGCCCCGGAACGTGAAACACTTTGCCATGTTTAGGGATGGAGCTTGTTAATTGTTTTTGATAATGAGCATCTTATGCACCCGAAGGCGGGGTTGGCGAAAGGGCCTTTCTGTGTGGAGTTTGCATGTTCTCCCCGTGTCCCCTAGGGTAGGCTATAGGTACCCTCACAAAAAAACATGCAGTAATCCTGGTCTCTAAACTGCCTCTCCCTGGCCAGCCGGGGTGCCTGATGGAGGGGAAAGGAACTGGCTGGAATAACGTGTTCCTTCCACGCGCTACGTCCAACCAGGGAAACTCCCCCCTGTCAGGTGTAAAGGAGCAACGTGGACACTCAGGCATGAGTTCAAGTCCGTTGCTCTCCCCTTGTCCCCCATATATGGGGACTAGGTTGGTGGAGGGTGTGTAGAGCCCAGGATCACATTAGATGATTGACACAGGGGTGAAAAATGGGTTACAAAATCGTGGGATAAAAAATATATAAAAAAAAAAAAAGATAATGAGCATCTTTGTAGGTTTTCATTCATCTTTTTAAAGTTATTAACAGTATCCTCCATGAAGGTGCATCACCTCTCTCTCTCTCTCTCTCTCTCTCTCTCTCTCTCTCCCCCTCTCTCTCTCTGTTTTACTATCTCTCTCTCTGTCGCTCTCTGTCTCTCTGTCTCTCTGTCTCTCCCATCTCCCTCCTCTCGCCAATATATAAAACAAGTTCCTCAGAAGGTGGGGTCAGGCGGCCATCTTGGACAGGTGGAGCGAAACGAAAGACGTTGACGGCGTTGACAGATTTACGAGGTTCGGGAGTGATGTTATGGCTGCCTCCCCTCTGCGCCCACATCCCCACATCCACGCACCAGGAGGGATGTTATGGCTGCCTCCCCTCTGCGCCCACATCCCCACATCCACGCACCAGGAGGGATGTTATGGCTGCCTCCCCTCTGCGCCCGCTTCCCCACATCCACGCACCAGGAGGGATGTTATGGCTGCCTCCCCTCTGCGCCCGCTTCCCCACATCCACGCACCAGGAGGGATGTATGGCTGCCTCCCCTCTGCGCCCGCTTCCCCACATCCACGCACCAGGAGGGATGTTATGGCTGCCTCCCCTCTGCGCCCACATCCCCACATCCACGCACCAGGAGGGATGTTATGGCTGCCTCCCCTCTGCGCCCACATCCCCACATCCACGCACCAGGAGGGATGTTATGGCTGCCTCCCCTCTGCGCCCACATCCCCACATCCACGCATCAGGAGGGATGTTATGGCTGCCTCCCCTCTGCGTCCACATCCCCACATCCACGCATCAGGAGGGATGTTATGGCTGCCTCCCCTCTGCGCCCACATCCCCACATCCACGCACCAGGAGGGATGTTATGGCTGCCTCCCCTCTGCGCCCACATCCCCACATCCACGCACCAGGAGTGATGTTATGGCTGCCTCCCCTCTGCGCCCGCATCCCCACATCCACGCACCAGGAGGGATGTTATGGCTGCCTCCCCTCTGCGCCCGCACCCCCACATCCACGCACCAGGAGGGATGTTATGGCTGCCTCCCCTCTGCGCCCACATCCCCACATCCACGCACCAGGAGTGATGTTATGGCTGCCTCCCCTCTGCGCCCACATCCCCACATCCACGCACCAGGAGGGATGTTATGGCTGCCACATCCACGCATCCACGCATCATAGAAGGGATTAAATACATATAATCATGGGGGTCCTTGGCATGTAAAGGTTTGAGCGCCCACTATAGACACATGGAAGTGTCTATAACACAGAAGATGTTGTAGAATGGGCCTCGGGTCTTAAATGTAATGAACACAGAGCAGCGCAGACAGACGGGCGGACGGACGGACGGACGGTGGAGGTCCGCCCGGTCACCCCCCCGTGTCCTCACCTGTCAGAGGACACGCCCCCCTGCGGAGAGGCGGGCTGTGATGGCGGCGTCGGGTTTAACAAGCTGTCACTGCATGCAGGGCCTTAAGGGGGACGAAGGGATGACGTCTAGTCTGTGCACATGTGCAACCTATAGGGACGTCGTCTGCATCGTAATGCGTTTGCGTGCACGTGTGCTTTTGCATACCAGTGTACATTTTGCGTGTGTGCAATGTGCATCCATGCATGTGTGTTTGTGTGCATGCATATGAGCTTAACGGTGTGTCTCTGAGTGTGTACTGTAGGTTCAAGGTTGTACCGTATTGCTACATCTTGTATACAGGTACTGTACATCAGAGTAAAACTGATTCTAGTTTGGCTTACTTACAGACAATGCAGCAGCATAGAGATAGCATATAGCAGATGTGCGTGTTTGTGTTGTGTTTCTGTGTGTGTGTCATTCTGCTTCCTTATTCTACGTGTGTGTGTGTGTGTGTGTGTGTGTGTGTGTGTGTGTGTGTGTGTGTGTGTGTGTGTGTGTGTGTGTGTGTGTGTGTGTGTGTGTGTGTCATTCTGCTTTCTTATTCTACGTGTGTGTGTGTATGTGCGTACGCGAGTGTGTGTGTGTGTATGTGTGTGTGTGTATGTGGGGGACACGCCAGAAAACACAGGAGGGGTCTGGAGCTGTTTCCAGTTAAAAGCAGAAGCCTAGCACAACAAAGGCCCGGGCCGTGGGGTGGGGTGTGGGGGGGGGGGGGGGGGGGGGGGGGGGGGGGGGGGTCGTAACGAGGAGAATATCATTTTTCTTTGGCCTCTGTGATCTGCCATTCTTACGTTTCACTTTCAAAGCGCTCGCTCGCTGGCAGAAGTCCTCTCGTCCGCACCGCGCCGCATCTCTGGCGGAAGAAATGGAGAAAGAATGCCGTACCGCCCTCCACCTCTCTTCACCTCCCTTCCTCTTTCAGTCTTCTTCATCTCTCCCCGAAGAAGAATGAGAGGAAGAAGGGGACAAGACAGGAGTGGGGAGGGGAGGGGGGGGATGTCGGACGAATGCCTGTCTCGTTCACCGGAGGGCTTGATAAAAGAAGTGTGGAGGATTTGTCAGTTTGGCTCTGAGAGGATCCTCTAATAATCCTCAGACATGGCTTCTCTGTAAGCCTGCGGCTCTTGGGGTAAGCTGTCCTGAGCTGTACCCTGTGCTGTCTCCCTTACAGAGACCACACAGAGGAACACACAGAGTACAGCAGACCTGTCCTTTTCTGGGACGTTTGTTCCAGACTTTTCCCTCCACACTTAGTTGTGATTCTGGGGACAGAAATCCCCGGTATAGAGCGTCACAGTCCCCCCCCCGCCCCCTTTCATGATGACGCCAGGCCCAGGAAATAGTTCCCAATGCATTTTTCCCATAGACATTTCAAAACGTATTCATTTAAAGACCTTATAAGCGTCGTACAGAGCCAACTCTTGTCGTGACAAATCATGACAACAAACACAATATTTTGGACCAAACAAATAATTACAAAAAAAAGTGTTGTAACCTGCCGTTTTCTCCTTCTTTCTAATTATTTGTTCAGCCCGAAAACTTTGTTTGTTGTCATGATTTGTCACGACAAGAGTTGGCTTTGTCCGCGGCGTAAACGTCTTTAAATAAATACTTTCTGAAAAGTCTATGAGGAAAATTAACTGGGATCTTTTTTCCGGGTCTCTCGAGGGGGGACTACTGTAGGAGGTATATTGTCATGTGGTGATAATTGGACAACAGTGTCCATACAGCATATATAGGCTGAGGTTCTTTTTTTTAAGATTTATTTTGGGGGGATTTTGTGCCTGATGATTGATTTATTGTTACAGTGAAGACCGGACAGGAAAGAGGGGGAGAGAGAGAAGGGGAGAGACATGCAGCAAAGGTCGTCATGAACGGGACTCGAACACGCGACGCGCTGTCAGGCCAGAGCCTGTATGTGGTGGCATGATGCGCCTGGACCACTATAGGCCAGCGGGTTCCCCTATAGGCTGAGGTTCTTGACGGCATTTTTATTTCCGATAGTCGATACTATAGGAACATTGTCTGTTTTTGTTAAAAATATATATATATTTAGAATTGTATTACCGTGAGAACGATGGCTTCTATTATCACATTGCAACTTTTCAGGAATAGAAAGCCTGCAGTTTTCTATTAGCTTATAGATCCCCCATCGATGGGGATCATTTCGGTGTGGATGTTAAGAGACGAAGGGGTCTCGGTTGTTTTTGCGGTGAGTAAAACGGGGTAACTGTAGCCCACTACTTAACATTAATATGAATAACAATAAAGTTTGACACGTTAGTTTGCCTCCTGCTTTAAAGATTCAGTGTATAGAAAATTGGAAACACTTGAGTCGTTGACCCCTCTCACTCTCCACGTCTCCACAGAGAGGGGAACACTTTGAACGCCTCTCTCCAAACATCACAGGGCCTTTTTGTCCAGTCAGTCGCCACACTTTCACCATTTAAAAAAAAGAAAAAAAAACTTCCGTTCTATCCAGAAATCCCAATTTTCACAAATCATCGCATGGTCGTCACAATAACGACTGTAATTAAATCACTTGTCAACAAACACGTCATCTTAACTTGACCTTTGGTCAGGATATTTCATCAACTTTTTTTTTTTGTTCCTATCTTTTCTTTTTCTTTTTTTTAGTGGTGCAACCACTCCGAGGAACAGCAATGTCCGTGTTCACCTATTGTATGTGACGATACACCACCAAGATACCCATGTACAGTACCTGTCTAAATACTTCCTTAATGTAAACGAAGTCCACACCCACAACACCAGAGGGAGTGCAACAAACCATGTACAACCCAGATTCGGCACAAACAAGGGACTAAATTTATTTTCGCTCCTATGCCACCAAAATGTGGAACGCCCTACCAACAGTCATTAAGACATGTGAATCCCTTGACTCCTTCAAAACCGCTCTCAAAGGGCATCTACGGATGGCTGCAATTCGAAACTGGCCTCTGTAATATCTGAATCCCCCCCACCGCCCCCCCTTTTTCCCCTCACTGTATATGTATCTTTTCCCTTTTTGCTTCCTATATGATGAATTCCTGTTCTGTACTTTAACTACATAGAAATGTCTATTTGTACGTCTCTAAATGTTTTGATTAATTGAACAATGTGGACCCTGTTGTAAACAAGTGTAATGCTTAATTGGGTCGTCCACTCACAGTTAACAGTCTTTGTATTGAGTTTGTGCTTGAAATGTACTGTAAATTCTGCAAACTGTTAATAAATATTTCAATCAATGAATCAATGTGTTGGTTCTAGAGCTGGGACTCGATTAAAAAATTTTATCTAATTAATCAGAGGCTTTGCGATTAATTCATCTAGATTAATCGCATTTTAATCGCATATCAATATTCAACCCGAGAACAGCGAGAAACCTTTTTTTTTAATGTTTTTTGGTATCCCAGTGAATCAACGAATAGTGACTACAGGATACCACTCATTTTCAACATTTTACTGTCATTAATATACCTGTTGTGGAAATAATAATAAAAAGTCACCCCATTCTGTGTTGCCTAGAACTGGAGGTCTGAAAAGAAATTAGTAACAGTAACAAGTACATCTCAGTGACATCACAAAGCTGTACTTACTTCATATTGTTACTGTTTTTTTGTCAGACCTCCAGTTCTAGGCAACACAAAATGGGGTGACTTTTTATTATTTCCAGTTTTCAGTACTATAGAAAAGCGCCCAGTGAGAAACATTCCGCGGTGAAAAAAAAGGTGCGATTAATTTATCTGTAGTTAATCGCGATTAATTTTTCTGTAGTTAATTAATCTAAATTAATCGCAATTAGTCCCGGCCCTAATTTCAATCAATCAATCAATGTGTTGGTTCACCTATGTATGTGTTAATATAAATAATAATAATAATGGTTCATGAGCACCAGTATGACTATGACTACCAGTAATAATCGGTATCGAATCGTTTGTATCAACATCTTTGTGCTTTGTGGTATTTAGTAATTTGTAGAAGAAAAATTAAAAAGAGGGGTTTAATTACTTAATTTAAAATAATGTCAATGTATTTGAAATAGTTAGTTGTATCGATTTCAAATCATTGAATCGTATCGTATCGCCATAATGAACCAATATTGTCCATGTATCGTATCGTCAATTATGTATCGTGATACAGTACGTATCGTATCACTGTTAAAATGTATCGTTACACACCCCTAGTGCTAACCCAACAATACCATAACTGTATTTATCATCTATCTATAACCCATTCTGACCGGGCACCCATTTTGGTGTCGGCATCATGTCGTGCTTTAGCTATTTAAAAATAGCAGATCTACAAGCTCATATCGTGCCACCGAGTGGCGCGATACGAGCTTGTAGGTCTGCTATTTTTGAAAAATTGAAGAACGACATGATGCCGACACCAAAATGGGTGCCCGGTCAGAATGGGTTATAGATAGATGATAAATACAGTTATGGTATTGTTGGGTTAGCACTAGGGGTGTGTAACGATACATTTTAACAGTGATACGATACGTACTGTATCACGATACATAATTGACGATACGATACATGGACAATATTGGTTCATTATGGCGATACGATACGATTCAATGATTTGAAATCGATACAACTAACTATTTCAAATACATTGACATTATTTTAAATTAAGTAATTAAACCCCTCTTTTTAATTTTTCTTCTACAAATTACCTAAATACCACGCACAGAAATGTTGATACAAACGATTCGAAACGATTTTTAGAATCTGATCTCAGGTCAGAATGGGTTAATCAGACCAGTGTGTGTCCAGTGGAAACCTCGTATGAATCTGATCTCAGGTCAGAATCGGTTAAATGCAGTAGCTCATGTACGTATTTATACGTACGTCTGTAATCCACGTAACTAAAAAAACGTTCGCCCCACCAACTTCGAATTCGACACACGCGTTCCAATCCACACCCCCACAGGGAGTGCAGTGCCACGCCGTCGAGTCCGTCGGATAGCCGGTTGTCCAGAACCAGCACAAAAGCCTCTGCCCGGGTTCTGGACGGGGGCCCAAATAAACCAATTGATCACACCTGATCACCCCTATAGTTCTCCATATATGGAGCTGGCCTGTTCTGACATCACAATGATGTTCTGACATCACAATGTTGCGCAACCTCTCCCTTAATTGCCACTTCATGTGAGAAGAATTGCCGACCCCTGGCATATACTCATGTCATCATGACAGGCACAAACATTCCTTTGTCCCGGTCTCTATTCACACACTGAATGCTGCTGTGCGTAGATCGAGGATATAACCTTATGATGAGCACTTTCACTTTTTACTGTATTATCTTGTGCCTATGTCTATGCACACGCACTTTTATGACCTATCGCATAGCACTTTAAACGCCTGCACTTTAATGGTTGTGTGCACCTTTTACTCTGGTATCCGCTATGTGAACTGTTTGTTGTCTGTACTGTTTCATTCATTGTTTAATGTACTGTCTATGCTGCAACCCAATTTGCCCTTCGGGGACACTAAATAAACTTGAACCTTGAACCTTGATCACAGAACTCCATATACTGTATGCCAACAGACACATAATTCTGCATAAAAAAATCATTGGGTGTGTCATGCATTTCCAATCATTCACGAGTAGGTCGGTGCCCAACGGGCACTGTTCTAGTCAAGTAATACTGTTGTATATAATGAAGGGATGTACTGTAAATATATATACCAGTATAATAGGAAAAATAATAAGATAAATAGTATTTATATTAGGGCCGGGACTAATTGCGATTAATTTAGATTAATTAACTACAGAAAAATTAATCGAGATTAACTACAGATAAATTAATCGAGATTAACTACAGATAAATTAATCGCACCTTTTTTTTCACCGCGGAACGTTTCTCACTGGACGCTTTTCTATAGTACTGGAAATAATAAAAAGTCACCCCATTTTGTGTTGCCTAGAACAAAAAACAGTAACAATATGAAGTAAGTACAGCTTTGTGATGTCACTGAGATGTACTTGTTACTGTTACTAATTTCTTTTCGGACCTCCAGTTCTAGGCAACACAGAATGGGGTGACTTATTATTATTTCCACAACAGGTATATTAATGACAGTAAAATGTTGAAAATGAGTGGTATCCTGTAGTCACTATCCATTGATTCACTGGGATACCAAAAAACATAAAAAAAAAAAGGTTTCTCGCTGTTCTCGGGTTGAATATTGATATGCGATTAAAATGCGATTAATCTAGATTAATTAATCGCAAAGCCTCTGATTAATTAGATTAATTTTTTTAATCGAGTCCCAGCTCTAATAAATATAATAATATATAAAAATATATCTTTAACTATAATTATGGTTTAAGTACAGTTAGAATGGCAGTGATGATCAACTTTGCAGGTATTGTCAAAGATTATCAAAAGTCTTTGGCCGGCCTCAGCTGTGTGCACAAAATAGCAGATCTACAAGATAACAACCTTATCACGCTGTGACACGTTGTGAGCTTGTAGATCGGCTCTTTTCAGAGAGTGACACCTGCACACAACTAAGCATGAAATGACTTGTCTTTTTATGCTCTGCTGGATCTCGTCTCCACTAGTCATCAATCATATAATCATCAATGTAGTCCGTGAAAAAAGGTAGCCGACGGAACATTTTCCATCGTGGAATCAACACCGGCCGGCACCAAACGTGTGACCGCCCTGTCACCGCATGGGACAGTCCTTCTAGGCACCGGGTCAAACCAGAACCCCCCCCCCCCCAGTCCCAAAGGCCCAGTCTCGGCTTGATGCCGTGGACTTTTCCTCATAACGCTGGATCTGAAATGACAGCCCTGACTTCATGTGTTGACCAGATCTGCGAGTTTGACTGGGTGCCCGCGCTGGTGTGGCGGGAGGGATATTACTGTAGTCATTGAGTTGGTATTTATGGGCGGAAGGAAAGAGCCTTTGATAGAGTGCCTCCAGAGTGCTCTCGTAGATGACATGTACTCATGTACACAACCTCCATGCCTCTTCCCCTCTCTTCATCTTTATCTTTATTCTCCATCAAACGGGATCGGAAACCCGACTCTTGGCAAAACAACAGCGCTTCACCATGCTCTGATCTAGTCTGCGATGTGTGTGTGTGTGTGTGTGTGTGTGTGTGTGCGCGAGTGTGTGTGCGTGCGTGCATGTGTGACAAAGAGGAAGAAATGGAATGCTTTAACATTTGCATACATGCCAAGGGATTCAATTAGGCTACTATTTAAAACACATTGCACTCAAAACATCCCATTGAACTGCCACATGAAACTCCTTAATAACCCACAGGCTAACCCTGGAGAGTCTCCTATGAACGTCGTCTAGATGTGGTGTTGATGGACATTTCCTACACTAGGACGATTAGGCCGGTCTCAATAAACCAGTGGCCCTCCTCGCCGTTCGGCAGGGTTTGCACTGGGACCGAAATGCCGCGTTGACAAAGAAGTCGGGACCCCGGTGCATTAAATTGACACGAGAACTTGGATCTGTTGCAGTGACCCCATCAGAATATCTCCCAGTGGTGGGGAAAAAGTATACTCCCATTTCTTACTTTAGGTAAAAGTATCAATACTGTATAGAAATGCTCTGTTACAAGTAAAAGTCCGGAATTCAAAATGTACTTGAAATGTACACGGAAATTACGAATGTATTGGTATCAAAATATAGTTGTTTTTGTTTTGCAGGCCTGCCCGCCCTGGGAGTATTGTGAAAAGTGGCACACGACCCGGGGGTCACCCTGCAGGAACCATGTGTGTGGAGGACCAACCGCAGTGGGCACCAGGCCTAAGTTCCAAACGTAAAAGTATACTCATTGTGCAGAATGTCCCATTTTACAAGTTAAAAATGTATTAAAAAAAATAGTAGATTTGCTATTTTCAAATGGCCAAAATATACTGTATATACTGTAGGTCTGAAGTGGGTAGTGTGTTTTGTAATAATAATCAAAATCTACAACGTAACTACATTCTTTAAATAATTGTAGTGGAGTAGAAGTACAATATTTGCCTCTGAGATGTAGTGGAGTAGAAGTAATAGTATCAGGCACCCTGCAAATTCTGCCTCCTCAGTTTAAGTTTGATGTACATATTGTTTTACTGTTTAAAAATTAGAACCTGAGAAGTATTGGATATTGGAAACATTCAAGTAAGGTACAAATACCTCAAAAGTGTACTTTGTGAACGGCGCTAAACCCGAGTTTCCCGAGATAATTGATAGTGTCTTTCCCTGCTAAACGTGACTTTTGTTGTCGAGCCTGGAGGGCGCTTTTGATAACTTATGAGACATCATACGTTTTGATAACTTATGAGACATCATACGTTTTGATAACTTATGAGACATCATACGTTTTGATAACTTATGAGACATCATACGTTTTGATAACTTATGAGACATCATACGTTTTGATAACTTATGAGACATCATACGTTTTCCCACGGCTTCTTTGGTACACGTCACACGTTTGGATCATCTTCCTTTCTTCTTTTTTTTCTCACAGATTGCTCATGGATTTCCCGACACTAGGACCGTCGTGTGCACTATTTTAAGGCACCAGTGGGTGGAATGGAACGACGTACGGTACAACATTGGGTGATTCTTCAAAGGTTAGTGAAAAACACCCGCAGTCAATTAAGGGGGGGGATTAAGATTAATTAATTTCGCAGTCAAAGTGTTAAGCCCAAACCACACCAAAGGGTTTAAGCCTTCGTCCCAGCGGTGTTCATTCATTCATTCATTCATTCAAACCTTTATTTATTCTCGAAAGACATTGAGGTTACCCTCATTTGCAGTGTCGTCGAGATACAACATAATACAACATTTTCAAGCAATAAACAAAAACAGAATAGCAACATTTGATGTAATTCATGTTTAAAAACTGATACTGACATGTCGACATATGTCCGTTAATGTCGACCCAAGTCAACACAAGTGATTCTGAACTGGTTCAATTCAATGGCCCAAAAAACCACACCAATGGGTCGGGTCGCCATGCAACTCCTTTGGTTTGGTTCTGTTTGGTTGGCGACCCATTGCTGTGGTTTGGGCTTTAAGTACTTGAGTATATGTACTTTATAGTTACTTTACACCACAGATCCCAACCCATTCGTTGAGAGGCACTTTGTAACAGATGCTATAGCATGGACTACTGCAAGTGTAAACCAACCTATATCCATCTGCCCCGCAGATGAGTCCTGTATTTCACGTCACCGCGACTCCTCGTCGTCGCTCCTGAATTAAACTTGATGCACATTTTGGAGAACCTTGAAAAAGAGATGGATGCAGTCGTGAATTAACTTTGAGCGTCTGTTGTTGTTTGCTTTCCATTAGAGGTTGATGTAATTTATGCATACATGTAAGGGTATGTGCATACCGTATGTATAATATAATATATAGCACACACACATTTTGAGATGCTTGAAAAATGGATAGATACAGTCATGAATTAACTTTGAGCGTCTGTTGTTGTTTGCTTTCCATTAGAGTTTGATGTATTTATGCATACATGTAAGGGTATGTGCATACCGTATGTATAATATAATATATAGCACACACACATTTTGAGATGCTTGAAAAATGGATGAATGCAGTCGTGAATTAACTTTGAGCGTCTGTTGTTTGTTCTCCATTAGGTTGATGTATTTATGCATACATGTAGGCAGGGTATGTGCATACCGTATGTATAATATATAGCACACACACATTTTGAGATGCTTGAAAAAGGGATAGATACAGTCATGAATTAATTTGAGCATCTGTTGTAGTTCGTTTTCCATTAAAGGTTGATATATTGAATGCATACAGGGTATGTGTGCATATTTATTGCACACACACACATACCAGGCGAGGAGGCCCAAATGTGTGCCAATATGTGTCTCCCTGATGTGCTCTGGAGCTCCGCTCTGCTCTCCAGGGGATCCTCTCTGTGTGAGCGCATCATCCATGCATGGGAAGCTTTGTTGTGAAGTACCGAAGAAGACTATAGACAGTTCACAACATGGTGCTTTTTCCTACAGATGTAGGCATCATGGGAAAGACTTACTGTACATTCTAACCGTGTACAGTAAGTGTGCACTACTTTTTTGCCAGGTGCTTGAAAAGTGCCTGGTCTACATTTGCTAGTACCTGTACTAACCACCGTAAAGACGACCGCAGTGGGCACTTTTTCATAATTGGCTGCCTCTAAGCCAATGGGAGACATACCCATAAAACCCATAGTCTGAACGGCATAAAATCCCATGCATACTCTGAACACTGCAACGCAGAGCGAGTGACAACAGCAGCTAATGTTATGAACTAACTGGAGCTAGAGGAAAGCCATAACAAAACACAGTGATTGAACCAACAAAAGAACGTTGGAAACTAACGCAAACAACGCTACAAGAGCTTGTTGCACCTGGCAGTTATGACTGAGTCATTCTTGGGTTTTTTTTAATCTTCATAGTAATTACTGTTTCCTTTTAATTTGTCAGATGGAACAAAATGATCCCTCTCTAAATGAACAGCTGTCTCACAGCTCAAGAGGTGAGTCACAATAACACCTATAATTTATTGTTTGTTTGTTTGTTTTGGGGAGGGGGGGGATCATGGCAGTAAGAAAGATAGATAGCCTACTGTAGTATTATTGGGCTGGTAGAGCGGCCGGAGGAGGACCGGGAGGTTCGCAGTTCGATCCTGGTCTGCCCCAGAGTTAGTGCGTGCGTGCGTGTGTGCGTGCGTGCGTGAATGGGTGAATGTAATGCACAATCTATGTAAAGCGCTTTAGGATAAAAGCGCTTTTAGAATGCAGGGGGGTAGTGTCGGTGACGTATATCGCTGCCACGGAGCACGGACGTAGGCGGCACTTCCGTAAGCTCAGCAGGCGTTACGGTCTATGACTTGACGAACTGCGCTTAACTGAACTGCCGAAAAATGGTAAATGGTAAATGGTGCATTTATATAGCGCCTTTATCCAAGGCGCTTTACAGAGATTGTGCATTACATTCACACATTCACACACACATTCATACACCGATGGCAGCGGAAACCATGAAAGGCACCAACTAGCACATCGGGAGAAATTAGGGGTTCAGTGTCTTGCTCAAGGACACTTCGACAGTAACTCTGGGGGAGCCCGGGTTCGAACTGGCAACCTTACGGTTACCATCCAGGCACTCTACCCCTGAGCCACCGCCGCCGAACAACTTGCTACCGGCTCAAATGTATATATATAGATACCCTTGATCTCTTGCCTTATATTCCTCGACCACTTATCCTCTTGTTTGACACTTTGACACTTATTCTGAGCTCTTACAGGGCAAGTGTCTGTTAAAGTGCCAAATGTGTATAAGCTGTACTAAGGGTCGTCCCGGGCCAGAGAACTGCACAAAAGCGAAGATCGTTTGTCCATGATTGATGATATCGGAGTCCGCGAAACAATAAGCCCTGCAGGCAACTCAAAGATAAAAGCGGGGCCAAGGTCGTTGATTCTTTATCTTGAGATCATTTGGCCTTGGCTCAAGACACGAGGCTCGAGTGTAATGCTTTTATCATAGCAGGGATCCGTCACAACCACTCATTGGATCCTTAAACCCCGCATACAGTTTTATTAGTAATGTCTGATTTAATAATAGCGCAGGTACAGTACCGGCAGATCTGGATACTTATCGAGGGTCCGTTTGGCCAAACGTCTGATGTCGTCCCAGCTCGGCTCTTAAATCTTTGTCTGTCTCTGTTACTCGCTCTGAGCGCTTCATGGTGAGCCTCACTAAAGTGTCACAGCATGGCTATAAAGCGTCACGCGTGTTTCTTTTCCACTGTCCAGACCGCATCGCGCCCCGTGGGGTTTTACGACACCGATCTGTGCTTAAACTAAACTATCTCTTCTTTTCTCTTCATCTTGGCCTCTTCTTGTGTCTGTCTTTCTGTCTTTCGTTTCTCTCTCTCTCTGACTCTCATTATTTTTATTTGTGTCTGTATTTGACAGGCTCTCTCTCACACACTCTCTCACACACCCTCTCACACACTCTCTCTCTCTCTCTCACATGTACACTCTCTCTCTCGTCTTGTGCTTAATGTAATTGTCGCGTGTCGAAAATAGCCGTGATTGTAGATTGTCCATTTTCGGTGAGCGTCACCTTTGTATTACAAAGAATAAACTGGGTGGGTTATACTCTCATTTAACTCTCTCACACACACACACACACACACCACACACACACACACACACACACACACACACACACACACACACACAGACGACTACACCAGCCCCTACATCTGTCCAGCAGGTTGAGCATTGTGCCTCATGTGGAGCATTAATCTGCCTTAGAAGTCTGCCGGACATGTGTGCATAAGCTGCATTGTATCGGCCCATCTATAGAGTGCACGTGTGTTTGTGAATGGTAATATGCATGCGTGCGTGTGTGTGTGTGTGTGTGTGTGTGCGTGCGTGTGCGTGTGTGCGTGTGTGTGTGTGACTGAGTGAGTGACTGTGAGAGAGCAGGAGAAAGAGAAAGCGAGAGAGAGAGAGAGAGAGAGAGATAGAGAGTGACAGGAATGCATACATTGTTTAAATGGAAGTTTTGATCAAAACAGTGGTCTGTCATGTCAGAAAATATTATCCTTGCAGTGCCCGCATGCTGTTGACACTGTGTTTATTAGTGTTGTATTTGTGATAAGACAGGAAGGATTATATATCCACACGCCTTCTGATATGCTAATGTCATAATATTGGGTCTGCAGCCCCGGCCGGTGCCGTGTGGTTTTAGCATGTTTTAACTGTGGATATAAGTCCATGTAATAGTTTCTGGACTGACGCCAAATACATCCAGATCACCATTAATGCCTGTTCACAACACTGAGTCTGAATAGATTAACTCAGTGGTTTTCAACCCTTTTCATATCAAGGTTCCATTATTTATTCAGAATTTGAGCCACGGGGGTGGCGCCGTTTGATGAGGTTTAGCCTCTCAGACCCAAAATGAAATAATTTGTACTAGTGTACACATGTCCAGTCCATGCTGTGTTGATGTTGGTATATACCATAGGAGAGATAACAGGCAAACATTGATCAAAATAACATTTCTTCTACATACTCTTGTAAATTAGGTACAATTAGGTAAATTAGGTAAAAAGAAGATGAAAAATTACTGTTACTTCATCAGTGGCGCTAAAACTTTTTCATGTCAAGGAGTGGACCCCCAAAATGTATTTGTCAGCGAGGACCCCCACCTCAAAATATTCACTCAAAGATTTGAGTAAAAAATGTTCGCTTAAAAAAACAAAATAGTAGATACAAGCTCTATAGTCCAAATATACAGTTCTAAGATGTATATATATTTTAGGGCTGTCAAAGTTAACGCACTATTAACTAGTTAACTCACAATCCTTTTAACGGCACTATTTTTTTTACGCGCGATTAACGCACTGTGAAGTTTGACAGAATGGTTGAGAGATGCATGGCAATTTTACACTGAAGAGTTGAATAATTGTTAAACAGCTGCATTACTTAAGTTAATTTAAGTCTACACAATTAGAAAACTTAGAAAACATGTTATTTTTTTTATCAACATGGCCTGTTATCTCTCGTAATGGTACCATTGGCCAACATCAATACAGTTCTTTAGTTTGGGTCTGGAAGGCTAAATCTCATCAAATGGTGGTTCCGTGGCTCAAATGCAGAATAAATAATGGACCTTGATATGAAAACCACTGATTGTCTCCACCAGCCGAAGGCATGGGGAGAGTATGTTTTGCACTCCGTCCGTCCGTCCGTGTGTCCGTCCGTCCGTCCGTGACCAGCTAATCTCAGCCACCGTTAACCCGGTCGATGCCAAATTTTGCACACACACTCCCTGGATGCCAACCATGAACCTCTGCCCCAAACTTTCCAGAACGGCCTGTTATAGCGCCACCAGGAGGCCGCTTTGTGCAAAACAAGTTTTTTCACAGTACACCTACAGATTTTGTCCAAACATCACGCAAATTGGTACACAGTCTCTCTAGAGCCATTCAACGAAACGGGTCATTCAGATTTCTCAGACTCCATCCTGATTGGTTAAGATTGGCTTCCAAAGTTCACAGGAGTGCTCAGTTTCAAACAAAATGCTGCAAATCATGAACACATTGCGTGATTTCCGTGAAATTGTGCACGCACATTTCCACTAGGCCGAGGACGAAATGCCACATGAACAATTTCAACTCAGCCTCAAGGTGGCGCTATAAATGGCCGAAAAGTGTTTTTACCTCTAACTGCACGGATCTGTCGATAACCTGGTGGAGACCTGTGCCCAGAAGGGCACTTTTTCTAGTTTAAGGTATATTTAGAACGGATATATGCGATTAATTTGCGATTAATCACAGTTAACTATGGACAATCATGCGATTAATCAGATTAAATATTTTAATCGATTGACAGCCCTAATATATTTATATTTAGCCAACACTGAAAGATAAAATGACTGGTTTTAACAGTTGAAATGAATAGAAACCTATAGTAGTAGCCGGTCTACTACGGGCTTCTCTATGCACTACTTTTATTTCATTAAAAAAACTGAAACAAAGGATGAATCATCACCATTCTGGCTCCAAAGCCTTTCCATGTCAACACAGGGATGTCAAATTAACAAGTCCCTGCCAGCGTGTGTGCGTGCGCGTGTGCGTGTGTGTGTGTGTGTGTGTGTGTGTGTGTGTGTGTCCAGCTCCGGGTACTCCTATGTAATGAGGCGTCTCCACTCATTTCCACAGCCATGGGCAGTGGTGGAAAGTACATTTACTTATGTACTGGAAGTACAATTTTGAGATATGTCAGTCGTCCTTCGATTTAAAAAAAATAGCAGACCTACAAGCTCGTATCGCGCCACTCGGTGGCGCGCTATGAGCTTGTAGATCTGCTAAAGCACGACATGATGCTGACACCAAAATGGGTGCCCGTTCAGAATGGGTTAAGTACATTTTGTTGCCAATACTTTTTGCACTTTTACTCAAAGCACATTTTGAATTCCGGTGGGAGGTGATGTGAGGGGAGGCGGTGCAGATTGGACATGGCATGATGTGAGGGGAGGCGGTGCAGATTGGACATGGCGTGCACCTCACACTCCAGAGGACGGCCTGAGCTGTGTGGAGGGAGAGGGGGGGGGGGGGGGCAGCCCCCCTGGGCGGTCCGTAATATAGCAGTGGTTCCAAAACCTTTTCATGTCAAGGACCCCCAAAATTATACTCATTAGGGACCCCTCATTTGAAAAGATATGCCAAGGACCCCCATACCATAAGAGAAGGTTTTTGCAGCTCTAGCAGTGATTTCGAACCATTTTAATTTCAAGGACCCCCCGGGTTGACCTGAATTCGGCTACGGTGCCCCCATTTAATGGCATTTCTATCTCTGGGACCCCCCAATTTATATTGTAAACTAGACAAAGTGCCAATCGGCACAGGTCTCCACCAGGGCAGGTCAGGTTGTGGCCTCATGGTGGCGCTATAACAGGCTGTTGAGGAAGATTTGGGCCGGAGGTTCGTGTTGGAGGGATGCAGGTACAATGTTTTTCCATGTGTGCATACATAAGTTGTATACAGATCGATGCAGTTATAGCTAAAAACAGGAATTGGCCTGTTATAGCGCCACCGTGAGGCTGATTTTGAGGAAAAAATTGTGCGTGTATAATTTAACGGAAATTGCACACTGTGTTTGTGATTTGTGGCCTTTTTTCGAAATGGACGAATCGTGTGAGCTTTGGAAGCCAATCTTAGCCAATCAGGATGGAAGATGGGAAATGGTGCCGCTCCGTGTTGATCACATGACTATGGAGATCATGTGTACCGATTTGCGTGAAATTTGGATAAAATCTGAAGGAGTAATAATCGAAAATGTGTTTTACATATGTGGGCCTCCTGGTGGCGCTATAAAGAGCAGATGTGAAAAATTCCAGACAAAGGTTTTTCCTTGGCCTCTAGGGAGTTGGCATACAAAGTTATCCACAGATCCGTGCAGTTAGAGGTAAAAACACTTTTCGGCCAGTTATAGCGCCACCTTGAGGCTGAGTTGAAATTGTTCATGTGGGATTTCGTCCTCGGCCTAGTGGGAATGTGGGTGCACAATTTCACGGAAATCACGCGATGTGTTCATGATTTGCAGCATTTTGTTTGAAACTGAGCACTCCTGTGAACTTTGGAAGCCAATGTTAACCAATCAGGATGGAGTCTGATAAATCTGAAAGACCCGTTTCGTTGAATGGCTCTAGAGAGACTGTGTACGAATTTGCGTGATGTTTGGACAAAATCTGTAGGTGTACTGTGCAAAAACTTGTTTTGCACAAAGCGGCCTCCTGGTGGCGCTATAACAGGCCGTTCTGGAAAGTTTGGGGCAGAGGTTCATCGTTGGCATCCAGGGAGTGTGTGTGCAAAATTTGGCATCGACCGGGTTAACGGTGGCCGAGATTAGCTGCTCACGGACACACGGACGGACGGACGGACGGACACACGGACGGACGGAGTGCAAAACATACTCTCCCCACATGCCTTCGGCCTGGTGGAGACAATAAAAAGTTACAGACCCATAAGTGTCCATTTGGTTCCTAACTATCATTTAGCTGCATGGGGACCCCCTGGAACTCCCTCAAGGACCCCTAGGGGTCCCCGGACCCCACTTTGGGAACCACTGCCATATAGTACCCAGTAGTGCTGCACGATTCTTGCTCAAAATGTGAATGTCGATTTTCCTCCACAATCATCAATCACAGTCATGAATTGAGATCACGATTCTGCACAGGATTTTTTCCATGAAAATATGTATTGTCTTTAGTCGTTGCTGAACATTAGTACTACATTAAAAATGTAGCTAGCACCTGGAGCCATAAATACTGTAGCTTTCAATGTGCTTGACATCAAAGTGCTTGACTTAAACCCCTCTTTAAAGTCTCTCGAACATAACATAACATAACAAAAACATAAGGGTAACTCAAATGAATTGAGTTTATTGGACAGCCAACTAGTGCTGCACGAATTGTGTCTGAATCTAGATTGCGATCTTTTGTTGTCTTTCTCTAATTGTGCAGCTCTTTTACCCATGCAGCCCAGAGTGAGAGGGGCAGGGGTGGGGTGGGGTGGGGTGGGGCGGTCTGTATAGTATACCCATGCAGCCCAGAGTGAGCGATCGTTGGGGAAAGGGGAGCTGGCAGCTCCACTTCCTCTTGGCTCAGCGGTGGAAGCCTAATAATCCTGACTTATGCTCCTCAGTATGTGTAGTATTGGTGGTGGACTGGTGGACGGAGACATGAGTACATTTACTTGAGTGCTGTGCTTGAGTACAGTCATTTGTATAGCACGTTTCAACAAGGCAATACACAAAGTGCTTTACATAATGTGTTGAGCATTGGATCGATGTAAAAAACGCTAATCCACGCATTTGTTTTTTCACTAAGATGAGAGAACATATTACTCCAGTTTTAGCTTCACTGCACTGGCTTCCAGTTGTTTTTAGGATTGATTTTAAAATTATTTTACTTGTTTATAAAGCTCTCAATGGTCTCGCACCTTCCTGCTTACATGACTGCCTGCCTAAATATGTCCCAAACCGCCCGCTAAGGTCTTCCACTGCTGGCCTGCTCGCTTTGCCTAAAAAAATGGCAATGAAAGAATACGGGGAAGCAGCTTTTTGCTTCTACAGGCTGACTGCGTGGAACAAGCTCCCACTGTACCTTCGACAGGCAGCCTCTGTAGACATTTTTAAAGCTCAGCTCAAGACCCACTTCTACAACATTGCTTTTAATTGATCTTTTAATTATCTACTTTATATTTATCATCTCTTCTGCCTTCTGTCTTCTATTGTATTCCTCCATGTTGCTCGCTCTCTTTTTTTTTCTCGCACGCACGCACGCACGCACACACACACACACACACACACACACACACACACACACACACACACACACACACACACACACACACACACACACACACACACACACACACCTCAGTCTTCTCCTTATCTGGTGTATCTGGCTGGCCTGTCATCGGGGGTGGCGGTGTGTGCGTGATGACTGGCGGTTTGCCACGCGCTCTTGGTCCAGCGTCTTTGATTGGCTGTGCATGTGCGTGGCGTTGACACACACACACACACACACACACACACACGCACACACACACACACACACACACACACACACACACGGGACGGGATACTTCCAGGTTCAGAGCCACATCCCAGATCAGACACACCATGTCCTTCTAGCAACGCCATGAAGCCCTGGCCTGGCCTGGCCTGGCCTGGAGGCCTGGCCTAGCCTGGCCTGGCCTGGCCTGGCCTGGCCTGGCCTGGCCTAGCCTGGCCTGGCCTGGCCTGGCCTGGCCTGGCCTGGCCTGGCCTAGCCTGGCCTGGCCTGGCCTGGGTTGATCCACTATGGAATATGGCAGCAGTGGTTCCCACACTTTTTAGCTCAACACCTAAAAGAAAATGTGATCTATACTTCTTAAACATTTACAATTTACAATTTACAATTTACAATTTAGGCATTTAGCAGACGCTCTTAATCCAGAGCGACTTACATTTAAGCAAGAACAAAAGCATGGGAATACATCACATAAAAGCATTTATCATGAAACATGCGTAAGCTAAGAAAGTAACAGTGGAATATCTATATAATGAAACTATACATACACTATACATATAAACTATACATATGTACTACTATGCTATACATATGTACTATGGCGTGCTATGACTATATACAATGCAATTATAGTGCTGTCTACATAACATGCTATAAGTCTGTGTCAAATGCTATCTAAGCCAACAGAAATGCTATCTAAGGGGTTAGGGTAAGTGCTATGGGCCATGATGGAGTCTGAAAAGGTTTGTTTCTAATTATGGAATTGACTAATTAACACTACACCGTTAACGACATGCACCTCCCAAGCTGTCTTAACGCTATACTGAGTCCACAGACAACCAGCCAGGCGTCAACATTTAATTATCAATTTAATTATCATGGACTTTTTTATTTTATGCATTTGCATTCTTGAGCCAATAATTTGATGAGAGTCTCCTATATTGGCCGATGTCATTAGAATCTAGGCACAGAATGTGTCAAAAACATCTCCATGAATTCATTGCATCATGGGGGTGTGTTTATTTAAAGAAAATAAGTACTACTCTTTTAACACTTTAATTTAATTAACTTTAATGCTTTATTTTTATTTGATATCGGAGCACGCTATACTATGCTGTCTATGAACGTCTGTTACTCTGTTTTGCAACAATAAGCCCGGAATTCGATGGTGCGCCACCACCAGCATGACGGACGATCGCGGTCCCGCCGCTATAGTGGCGGTAAAATAATTCATGACTCGGGTGGTCGGCGATCCTCCCGCCATAGATTTGTTTAGCTGTTTGCTAACCGGATGTCAAGCACCTGGGCGGGGTATTCTTTTCTTTGAAAGAGGCGTTCCAATAGCTGGGCACAGCAATTCAGTATTTTAGCTGTGACGTGAGCACCCCCTCCTGAGATACTTCCGGGTCCTACTTTTGTGTCGCTTTTGTGTCCCCATGGAGTTATACTGTGACGCTCCGTCGGACTAAATCTGAGACGAAAACAACCACGAAAGTCTCATTTTACCGATTTCCTCGCAACAACAAAGCTGCGCTGCTCTCCCAAATCTGGCAGTGACAGGCCGTCTGCCCCACATGGAATACTATCGCCATTTTATTTGATTGTGTCAACTAAATCCTCATTAATGCAAACTAGATTCAACATACTCAAGCCTGCACACATTGTAAATATCCCCCGAAATATTTTATCGAGCAAATGGACTGTTGCCACCTTCAATAATAATGATAATAATAGTCTTTATTGTCTCCACGTCATATATTTGTTGTCATGGACACTTGTACAAAACATTAATAATTCTACTCGAGTTGGAAGCATTAAGACCCATTTTAACCCTCTATGGCTTCCTTTCTGAAAAAAAAATGTCAATTTAAAAAGATTCACGCATTTAGATATTCTATTTACAATGAGATGCGGACGGGAGCTGGTGCCACTTGGACCCGGATGTAACGTAGCACTACAAAATGACGTCGGACTTAAATACTGAATGTATTGACTGCCCAACTATCGTGGGCAGTCAAAGCTGTAACACAACACCACTGATGTGGTGACGTTTCTAGGCAGCATTCAGGCTATTCTCTCTCGTTGTTGTTGTTGTTGTTCTTGCCGTCACTCTGCTGGGGTAGAAACTCTCTCAAATGCAATGCACAGTGATCTCTGCTGAGGTGGTGTTTCTCTCACAGTGATCTCTGCTGAGGTGGTGTTTCTCTCACAGTGATCTCTGCTGAGGTGGTGTTTCTCTCACAGTGATCTCTGCTGAGGTGGTGTTTCTCTCACAGTGAGCTCTGCTGAGGTGGTGTTTCTCTCACAGTGATCTCTGCTGAGGTGGTGTTTCTCTCACAGTGATCTCTGCTGAGGTGGTGTTTCTCTTCCATAACCTGGGCATTCGTTCAAGGAAGTTTGGAGGTGTTGATATCTTCAAGCTGGCGCTAGTCTTTGGGGAAATATTATGCATCGCTGCAAACTCCATGCAGAGTTCTGGGCAAGGATCCCCCCTTGGCTCAAACACACTGAGGATGAAACCGATCTTAATTGTAATACGACATCATATGTTTTCATTCCCCTGATCTCCATCCTCACTGATTCGCCGATGAAGCGCTGTCATCGTGCAAACTAATCAGAGCACAGAAAACGTGGTTGGCCAACACCTGGTTTAGATGCGCCGCACGCACTATACCAACGCACGAGTACGACCAATAATACTGTGGCAACAATACTGTGGCAACGCAACGCTTGTTCTTCAGTAATGATGACAAAGCAGTAAGCAACATGCTCAAATCATCTGCACTATATGAAATCCTCTGTGTTCATTTAACCAGAGCTTATTCCATTTTGACAGCTGTGTGTGTGTGTGTGTGTGTGTGTGTGTGTGTGTGTGTGTGTGTGTGTGTGTGTGTGTGTGTGTGTGTGTGTGTGTGTGTGTGTGTGTGTGTGTGTGTGTGTGTGTGTGTGTGTGTGTGTGGTACAGACCATTATACAACTGGGCTATACGTGTCAGCTCATTGTTTTTATATTTGGCAGCCTGGGCCATGTCCACAGGCTAGTGGTCAGAGGCTTGAGGATTATAGGGTTGTCCAAGTGTAAGGCAAAGCAGCTCGCTGCAACATACTGTTCAATCTCCTCCATTATAGGCAGTCGGTCTATTTGGAGGAGAAGGTGCTTTTTGTACCCATGATTTATTTTCGGTGTTGGTAATAATATGACAGACTGAAGTGACCAATGTTGGCTGTGAATAAGTTCATGTGTTGCCTATATTCTGTACATTTAAGGCTTGTTTGGACTCAAGCACTGAGACACGTGATGATTCGAGTGCGTAGTACAGGGTTCCCCAATTAATTTTCCTCAAGGGCCATATTTTGACTAGCGTACCAGGCTGGGGGCCGAGTCTGCACGCGCGAGGTCGAGGTCTTGCCCTGAAAATTAATTTTCAGGGCAAGACCCCATTTGAAAAGGATGCCCAGTTTGACATGCATAGGCTACTGACCCCCATTTAATGCCATTTATATCTGGGACACTTAAAAAAAAACATTTTTTTTTTTTGGAAATTCTTTCATGGGCCACAAGGGGGCGCTCTGTGGGCCGCAAATGGCCCGCGGGCCGCCTATTGGGGAACCCTGGCGTAGTATATCAGAAGCAACTGAAAATATTTGTGTCCTTGATAATGTATTTTATAAATGTGGACTCAAATAAAGAAATCGAAATGTGTGTGTGTGTGTGTGTGTGTCTGCAAACACATCACTATCGGCCGATTTGAGTTGTTTTTAGATTAATCGGCATCGGTTCAATTAATCAATCAGACCGATTAATTAATCGGACCGATTAATCGTTCTGACTTTACAGATAAACAAGCCCAAAGTAACAGCTTGAACAGATCTACAAGCTCACAATATTAAATATAATGTATTTAAGTTAAATCTGACTTGCAAAGCCTGCAGTGCAGAGATACCCTGTTACATGTATTTTTCAGAATGGGCCAAATTATTATAATTTTTCAATACAGAATGAGATCATATCGACGTCGGTAATATCGGTTATCGGCCATAACGGCAATTAATTATATTGGATATCGATATCGGCCAAAATGTGTCAAGTATTAAAATAACAAGGCATGACAGAGACAGACATACCCAAGCTTTTCACAGAAGCAAAAACAAAACAACCAAATAAAGACAATAAGTCAATATACAAATAAAAAAGAGAAATGAGAATGAAATAAATCGGCACATAATTATGACAAATGCAACAGTGTCTCATAAAGTGCACAGAGTCACAACCGTGTATGTATGAGGTATTTCCATTATCATGAAGCACGTCCGTCAAAATGCAAGTCTTCGCGCCGTCTGTTGAGCTTGTAGATCTGCTATACTTTTGATGCTTCTGCATGCATTATGATCAAGTAGGGTGCCCATTCTGGGCGGGAACCCCTTTTGGTGCATGTTTTTCCCCCTCAGGCCGGGAACCCATTTTTGGGTTCTGCATGTACAGTATGTACAGTATTCAAAAATGTAAAAAAATGTTATGCAGTTTGAAGTTTTTCAGAAACCTTATAGGTCAGGATTTAGAGGCGTTTTTAGAATCGGCCTCAGGCCTAAATGGGTTAAAAAATTTTATAAATCAAAGTACACAAAAAGTTTAAAACGGTGGAGGTTTTCTGCCCTGTAGCAGTTGTATATTCCAGGCCATCGGTCCGTTGTGTGATCATGTGATCACGGCAGCGGGCGATCCGCGTGTGATCCTGTTGGATTTGGAGCTTTGCCGTGTTGACTGAGGCCTTCCGTCCATCCAGAGCCGCTCTCTAATACTCCCGTTGATGGATTCGCACCTGTGACACCACTGGAAACGATGAGTGATTGGTCGACTTTATCCCTAAACGAACGCGCTTGGGGAAGAAAAAAGAAAAAAATCTCAGGGTGTACTGCAGCGACCTGTACCTTGATACAAATGTAATGCAGACGTACACGCACGCAGTAAAGCACGTACGCACGCACACACACGTATATGCACACACGTATGCACACACGCGTATGCACACACATGCAGAAACACATGCATTTGTACATTTGGAACATGCAAACTTTTATCCAAACGCACATTTTTGCAAACACACCTACCGGTTTGCACATAATACTCCCACTCGGCCTCTCTCACACACACACACACACACACACACACACACACACACACACACTGGGTGGGTGGGTGGGTGAGTCCGTTGGTGTTCTAATTCAAGATAAATAAACGCCTCAGAGCTGCACCAACAGAACTCACATCACGGCCAATGAGAAAACCATTAAGACATGCTCTGACATGTGGGGCGAGAGAGAGAGAGAGAGAGAGAGAGAGAGAGAGAGAGAGAGAGAGAGAGAGAGAGAGAGAGACTAACTCTGGCAGCTTATAAAACAGTAAAACTTAGAGCCCGACTGATTTTGGAGACCCCAAACAGGGGGCTGGACCAATTTTTCACGAGTAAATAAATATCCCTTCATTTTCCTCAATTTAGTTTTTAATTAGGCCTATTATTATTATTATTATTATTATTTCAAAACGTGTAATAAAATAAAATAAAAACATTCTAAAAAAGCGAAATATTTCATGAATTAAAAACAAATTAAAAAACCTTCTAAAGAATTGCATGAATAAATATTTAATGAAATATTTCAGAAAATCAAAGAAATTCCATAAATTAGAAAACAAAGGTTGAATAAGTAGTGAACGTCGTTGAGTTGCCTTGTGAGATCTGCTATTGTTTTTTGCTTAATGTTTGAACATTTTCACCTAGATTAATTGCCTCACATTGGCTGCATATTTGTTATTTGCCGAAACCGTGATGTCATCAAACAAGACACATATACTTTAATGGCCGATGATGGCATCATTGTGTGTGTACTGTACATGATACATTAACGTGCCTGTTATCTGTTTGTGCATGCACGTGCATCTTGTCTTTGACTTTGTGTGGGCATAATGTGTGCGCAGACATACAGTATGTATATTTCATTGAGTGGGTGTAGTGCCCTGCCTATACCTATACAGTAAATGCACTGTATGCATATTTCTGCATGTGTGCAGAGTGTGTGAATACATGCATGTACGTGTGCGTCAGCATGACAATAATGTGCAGTCTGTTCATATATACTGTGTTTATACCGTATCCCCTGGCAGTAACTAAATCCCAGTCACTGATCCTAAAAATTGTGAGGATCCAGTGATTTTACCAACCAGCTTCATATGGTTGCCTCAAGCCATGGCTTATTGCTTTACCATGGTAAGGAAACGCACGCACGCGCGCACGCACGCGCACACACACACACACACACACACACACACACACACACACACACACACACACACACCCACCCCATGGGTTTTACTCACCTACCACAGTAACCACATGAGCCCTATACTGCGAGGAGATGCAGGGACACATGCGAGCCTGCAAACCTGGCACCGATTTTTCACACTTTCCTTTCTAAAAGCTGCGTTCATTTACTGACACATTCTCACTGGTTGCAGCGCAGATACATGATGAACACGGTGCTGTTGGGAGCTAAGCCCTGTTGCAGCGCAGATACATGATGAACACGGTGCTGTTGGGAGCTAAGCCCTGTTGCAGCGCAGATACATGATGAACACGGTGCTGTTGGGAGCTAAGCCCTGTTGCAGCGCAGATACATGATGAACACGGTGCTGTTGGGAGCTAAGCCCTGCGATGACAAGAGAGGGGGAGTGAGGAGCAGGTACGGTGTAGACGCCATAAAAACACACACACTGTCCAGACACAGAGACA